>NC_135721.1:639000-958500 GCF_964656455.1 Halichoerus grypus
CATGATACTCAATGAAACAAGTCAGACAGAGAAAAAGAAATACTGTCTAATCTCACTTACAAGTGGAATCTAAAAAGAAGTGAAAGGAGAGTGGGTTGGGAGGGTGGGGGAGATGGGCAGTCGGTGGTCAGAGGGTACAAACTCTGTTACAAGGGGAGTAAGTTCCAGGGAGCTAAAGAACAGCATGGTGGCTATAGTTATTAATACCATATTCTGTACTTGAAAGTTGGTAAGAGAGTAGAGACGGGGATTTCGTGACCTGGAGCGCTTAGCTACTGCTTGGGTGGTGATCATACTGAGACACAGAAGTGCCTCAAATCCACCCGCGGCACTTCTTAAACTTACAGGATGCCACGCCAGTCACACCTCAGTAAAGCCGCAAAAAACCAGGCTGGAGTCTGAAAGGTAGCGTCTTTAGAGTTTGTTCAATGTATTATTACCCCGTCATCCGTCCGGCATTCCAGGACCCTAGCTTTGGGGCTCTTCCGGCCTTGGTTCCCTAAGGACACGGGCTCCCCGTGGAGGAGCCCGACGTGCGCAAGCTCATGCCCAGCAGTGCGGTGAGGCTGGGGAACGCCGGGTTTAGAGAAGGAGGAAGGCACATGCCTACTTCTTCTTAGGTTGGTAGCCGTGTGTGTGCGTGTGTGTGTGTGTGTTTTCCTGAAATTCATCACAAACTAACTTACATTTACATTTAAATTAGGATGGTCCGAGTCTACACCGCCGGATTACCGTCCAGAGGGCCATTTCCGCGCTAGCCTGGGGGTGGGGGGCTGGTGCCCGACTCCTGACTCGGTCTGCCGCAGGGCGTGGAGGTCAGGTGGGGGCTCGGGGCTGACCTAGGATTGGTGGGTCCCCGAAGGTTGGGGCGCCAGAGCCGGAGCCACCACGCTTTGGGGCGAGTGCGCGGGAAAAAAAAAAAAAAAAACGAGGCTTCTGCTTGCTTTCCTTTGCCGGGCAGTCCCCAGGGTCCCGCGTCAGCTGCGGTGTGACCCGCGACGGGGCGGGGGGCCGTGTCGGTCTCCAAGGCCCCGAAAGGCAGAGGGACTGGGTCCGTGCAAAGGCGGGGAGGGCCGAGCGGAGCCCTCCAATCAGACAGCCAGGGGAAAGGATGCGGAGGGGGCCCCCAGCCCGGGGTGGGGCGCTCTACTCGCGCCCGAGAGAACCACGCATCCGAGCGCTCCCGCCCGCCCAGCCGGAGAGCCGCCTGCCTCCGCCGGCCTCTGCGCTCGGGCCCCCACTTCACGTTGGTGCGCTCCCCGAGCCCTCCGCCCCTAAGCGCCTTCCCCTGCCGTGGTTGCGATCAGCACCCCGGCCCCCGCCCTGGGAGCGCCCCGTGCCCCCCACCTGGCCGGTGCGCTCGCCCCCCTGCCCGTGTGAGCGAACCCCAGCGAACCCGTGTGTCCGTCCCCGCCCTGGGAGCTCCCGGCGCCCGTGCCCGGACCGGTGCGCGCGCCCCCACCCACTGGAGCGCAGCGCGCCCCTCCTCCCGGGGGCGGGTCAGCGTGGGCGGTGCTCGCGGGCGCGGGGCGGAGCGCCCCTCCCACTGCCCGCCGAGCCGGAACCCGAGCCCGAGCGGGGCGCCGACCTGGAGCCGGCGGGGCCCCTGGGTGCTCGCGCGGGGCGCCGGCGCTGAGCTCGCCCGGCCCGGAGCGCGGGCCCCGCCGCTGGGCGGCCATGAGCGCTGAGGCTCCGCCGCCCCCCGCCGCCCCCAGCGGGCGCCCCGGCCGCCTGCTGGAGCCCGCGCGGGTGAGTGCGGCCCCTCCGTGCGCCCTCCTCTCCCCGGGCCCCGTCGCCCTCTCCTCGCCGCCTCCCCTCAGCGCCTCGGCCACCGCTTCCCTCACCCTTTCCCCCCAGCTCGCCCCTCCGCCCCTCACGCCCCTTCCCCTCTGCGCGCCCCCTCCACCCCTCACGCCCCTTCCCCCCAGCTCGCCCCTCCGCCCCTCACGCCCCTTCCCCTCTGCGCGCCACTTCGCCTCAGCGCGTCCCCCTCTGCTTCCCGCACCCCCACTTCCTTCCCTGTTAACTGGGGCGGCTTGTGCCGGTGGGTGGGCGCTGGGACCTTGGGTACAGTGGGCGCACGCCCCCTGACCGCCCCTCTCTACCCCACCCCAATATCAGCACTGGAAACTGTGGATTTGCTGTTTAATGTCCTGAGGGGCTGGAGGGAAGCGCAGGGGCTTTATGGTCCGTGGGAACTGGGGTTTTCCAGAATTGGGCGTTTGGGGGTTGGCCCTAATTCCTTCGTGTGAGCGGCTCCTGGGTCCCAGAGTTTCGGAGGTGATTCCCCCCCCCCCCATGGGGCCAGGTAGGGGGTCGTCCCAGCCTGTCCCCCCTCCCCAGGACCTCTTTGTCCCTCCCTGGTGCTGGGTGGGGCAGGCTCCCACGGAATACTCTGGACTTGGGGACAGCTATGAGCAGAATTCCTAATACTGATGCTGTTTTGACACTTATTCCAGTCCTGGCCCCAAACAACTCCATTCCACCTTCTTATTTTGGAATAGCTAAACTATTGATTGACAAAAAACAGAAATGTTGGCTCAAACAAAAAACGAAAAGTTCTTGGAAGCCTTCAAGTTGTCACCCACAGCATAACCGAGTGTTCTGGAAACAGTCTGAGAAAGCAGCTGATTACCCAGGCCTCCGGAGGCTCTGGACCGAGAGACTCACTGAAGTGGTTTGCAGGTGCTCTGCCGCGGCTTCAGTGGGATCCTTCCCCACTGACCCCCTCATCCCATGAATGCCAGTAAAAAACGGATATATTGACCATCCTTCTTAGGATAACAGAAATGTTTTGAAAGACGATGGGTGGAAGGCTTTCACAGATTCCTACTGGTCATAATGCTTCTAAACTAAGGGAGTAGCAGTAACTATAATTCTTTTTTTTTTTTTTTTTAATATATAATCTGTGTAAAGATAGATGCTTTTTCCATCATGTTATGCATTTCTGGGATATTATCACAAAATTTTAAAATTCAGACCCAGGTAACATTCTGTGTTTATTTTTTAAAGTACTTTGTGATATGAATAGTTTTCCAGCCATTGCAGATGGTAATTAAACCCTACAAGATGTGCTTGGAGTAATTGGCAGTAAACTGCTTAAGAAAATAGAGAAGCTCGGGAGTGATAGGGTTTCCACTTTATTACAGCTTTGAATTTTGAAACGATTCCCCCCATGGTTAGAATTACACATTTTCCTGAGGTATTCTTGCACCAAGTCGGCTTAGAACCGTTGTACTTGTCGTGGAAGAGTTGGAGGGGGTTTATCACACTGCATAATCCACCCAGGTGATGAATTATTGGCAGTGACTTTGGGTTTTAAAAATTACATCAACTGCAAGTCCTCCACTAAATAGTCTCCAGTGTGTTAAGTGTTGACCACTTTAAGGCACTAAACATGGGTGTGCTGGTGGAGATGGGTTCTGTTCACCAGTTTGCACATGATGTGTTTAGTGCTTTCTTTGTAATAAGAGCCTCGATAATATGTGAATTGTACCTGCAAGTAAGCTTTTGTCAGGATTGGAGGCCAAATATTAGGATAATAATGGAGAGCATAGTAAGGCAAGAATACTAACCTTGTATTATTAAATAGCAAGCTGTGCTCAGTGCTCAGTTGAACTGCAGTGTGTGAAAAGGCTCAGCTTCTTATTTATTTAAACTGAATCTAAGTATCCGGTTTTCACAGGAAGTCTTTAAAAACATGAACATTCAGAGCATGCAGTCATGGTTTAAATACCTTGGACCTGGTCGGCCATTAATTTTTACTGGAATGGTTGGTGTCCAGACAACCATGCAGAAGTACTAATTTTTGTATCAATAACTCTGTGTAATGTCATTGAATTTGCATAGTTATTTAGTCATTTCTGTTAAGGAAGGAACTTAGTTTTTCTAATTAGAAAAACAATGACAAAAAAAGAGACTGGTTTTAATCCCATTATGTTTCCAGTCTCTGTTTTCTGAAGTCAAAAATGCAACACATTCTTTGTAATGACTGCTTGCTTGAATCATGGGAATCTGGCCAAACGTGAACATCTCATTCAGGGTTGGAGCCTGCTTTCTAGCCCTTTTCCATAGCTGTTCTGTGTTGTCTGCTCTTTCTCGCTTCAGCCAGTGCGTGAACCTGAGCCCCTACTCCCCCATGTCCCCTGCTAAAGTCCAGTGGTGGAGGAGCCGCAGGACAATGTGATGAGTGTATTCTGCTTCTTACGGTCAGACGCTGCAGCTGTTGATTACTATCGACAGCACATTTTCAGTTTCTAAATAACATCGCCTCGGTCCAAGGGGCTGGAAGCGCGAAGCAGTGAGAGCTGGCAGTGTGCTTGCTGTTCTCTGTGAGGAGCTTGCCCATTGCAAGGTGAGAACAGGTCAGGTCCCTTGAATGTGCGGTTAGTAATGGAACCACTTAATCATACTGTGCAAGATAATTTAAGCATGTCACCTCTAAGGAAGGCTGTCCCTTTGTTTTATGCTTTTGTTCCACGTTTCTTATCCTTGCTGACTCACCTTTGATTTCAACTGTGGAATTTCTGGTGGGGTCTATGACATCATAAGCGAGATTGATGTATTTTAAAATGGGCAACCACCTGGTTTAATCAGGAGGTTTGCTAGTGAACACTTTCACAAGATCAAGGTTAGAGGAATGCCTACTTATTGAGAATACCAGATGTTAAAATTGCCTTGTTTCCCAACAGTGCATGTGGAATGGCATCTTTCGAGAGCAGCATGTCTGTACCGACATGTAAGCACAAATACGGCTGCTTGAATTCCGACTTTAGCGTAGTTCAGCTTTGGCAGAGGCTGCCGTGGCGATGGCATGACGGTATGCTCCATCCAGGAAGCGAGTTACATACTGAGACGCCGAGCTCCTTTTGAATGGGAAGGAGGGAGGAGAGTCCGTGTTGTCCTGTGAGGAGGAATAGACTCACATCCCTGTTGCCTTAACTCTCGCGCAGGTGTTTTTGCTACAGATCGGTGAAGCTCACCTGTCCCCGGGGCAGCCTCTGGAAGGGGAGGGGCTCGCCAGGGTCTCAGTGCGGTGGTGGCAGGGGCAGGTCACTGGCCCTAAGTGGTCATGGGAGGGGGAGTGAATGGCCTGGAGAATGTGCGGTTTGGGTTCCTAAGGTGGTTTTGAATCTCCGATTCCAGCATTTGCTATTTAAATAGAATCTGCGGGTATTTTAATGAGATGAAATAAGGAAGGCTAATGCTTTTGGAGGAAAAATGCATGAGAATTTCATGGAAAAATGTATTTGCACTTTCAACTGGCGTGGACTTTTGGTTATCATCCGGCTGGTCATCCCGATTGTCGTTCAGGTTGTAGTTCTGGATGGAAGACTTTGGATTATTTTCAGTGAACACTAGATGTCACTTCTGCCCAGTGTGTGCTGACACAGGGGCCAGTTTGCCCTCTTCTATTTCTCTACCGAAGACTAAGCCTCCCCACTCGCCCTGCCCCAGACCCTGCGAGGCCTGACCCCCCCCACCCCTGAAACCTGCTGCCTCCCCACCACGCTGCTTCCCACTCTGCCGCAGAACCGTTTTCTCTCCCACATTGTCTTAGACGCCGAAGAAGTGCTGGGGATACTGTGATATGGTGAGTTTTCAACTAAATGATCGGGTAAAATAGTTGTGTTTTCTAAAACGTCTGCAGTTTTAGATCCTATAAATGTTATTATTAATGAGTTATGTTTAATTAAACAAAGAATTAAGATTTAGAAAAATAAACATGTCGACTTAGAGGACAGTCGTGGAAGATACTGTTGGAAAGGATGAGGACAGGTGGAAAAATATTTTAGCCCCTCCCGGACCCTCCTGCTGGGCTCTGACCCTGCTCTTCCTGTCAGGGTCTCCGAAGCAGGTGGGCTCCTTCATTCCTTTCCTAGGAACCTGGTACAGTGTCTGGTGATTGGTTACGGCCATATTTGTTGTTGTGAATGAATAAACGGGACTCTATCATGTTGACATTTGACATCGACTCTCCTTAGTTTTGATAGGCACCAAAACTCATTTGAAATTTGGACAAATACCGGGGCGCCTGGGTGGCTCAGTCGTTAAGCGTCTGCCTTCGGCTCAGGTCATGGTCCCGGGGTCCTGGGATCGAGCCCCGCATCGGGCTCCCCACTCCGCGGGAAGCCTGCTTCTCCCTCTCCCACTCCCCCTGCTTGTGTTCCCTCTCTCGCTGTCTCTCCCTCTGTCGAATAAATAAATAAAATCTTAAAAAAAAAAAAAGAAATTTGGATGAATATTGTACTATTACAGATACAGTCACCAACATATTAAAGTTCAGTGTTGTAAATATCACTGTGCTCATTAACACCCATTATTTATTTTTCCTGAACTTTTGTTAGACTCCAGCTCGGGAACACAGACACCCCTCTGGTATCCAGAGGGTTAGTAATTGCACTGAGGAATTAACTCATAAGGAAGTGACCGTAGTTATTTATATTTTATTCAAAAGTAGTTTGAATGACAAGTCGTAGTAAGAATCAAATTCCATCTAGAATGAATGCTCTTAGCGGGCAGATATTTTGTTGTCTACTTTATGAATTATTATAAGTAAAAATACAACCACACAAATGCACCCAAATTCTGTATTAGAATGTTTTTGTTCATTGAGCTAGTGTTTAGGAAAATAATCTGTACTTATAAAGTGTGACATAACTGTCAGTTATTCCTATCAAAAATTGTAACATCTTCTATGGAAAATAAGTAGTTTGTGTTTAGCAATGTTCACACAAAACCTCGGAGGAGAAAGCTTTCAGAAACAAAATACCAGGGATCTAGAGTATTCCAGAGAGGGGAAACCAGCTTCCCTTTCTGAAACAGAACCTACAAGATGAAAAGGGAGGCTGAGCCCCTTTCCCAAGTCTTCCCCTGAGTCCGATGCTCCCTGAGCTGCCTCTGCCTGGTCACTGCCTAGAGCTGCCACCTGTCCTCAGCCTCCGTCCGTGAGTCACGAGGGCCCCGTGTGTCCCCAGACCGCAGTCCGCCTGTCTCCTTCGGGCAGCAGGTTGGAACCACTGTTTGCTCCCCCCAGCACACCTCTCTCCAGTGCCACAGCCTCATCCCTTCCGCCTCAGGATCTTTGGGGAACCAGCCCTCGGTTACTTCCCGGTAACCTCCCCCTCCTCCAGGAAAGCGCCACACGGCCTCCCACGCTGTGCCTTCAGCCGCTGAGCTCAGACTTCTGTGTCTGCCCCCTGCTTGGCTGTTCAGTTAACATTTCTAAAACCAGTCTCATAATCTCAATCCTGAAACCTGGCTCTCTTTCTGTGTTTACATGTCGAGAATAACAGCACTGCCCACAGAGCTCACGGCATTATCCAAGCCCTGCTTTCCTTAGACTTCTTCTTTTTTTTTTTTTTTTTTTTTATTTATTTGAGAGAGAGAGACACAGCGAGAGGGGGAACACAAGCAGGGGGAGTGGGAGAGGGAGAAGCAGGCTTCCCGCAGAGCGGGGAGCCCGATGTGGGGCTCGATCCCAGGACGCTGGGATCATGACCTGAGCCGAAGGCAGACGCTTAACGACTGAGCCACCCAGGTGCCCCCTGCTTTCCTTAGACTTCTGATGCACTGGTGATCCTTCTGGTTGCCTCGTGCTGTTTTCTCTTCCTGACATACATCCCCATGTTGCCTCAGTCCCAGCCTCCCTCCCATTAGCCCTGCTAATTCCCAGCTGCTGTTGCAACTCTCTGCCTCCCCGATGGCCGCTTGCTTCTTCTCTTCCGCTGCAAGAGCCCCAGCTTTGTCCCAGCGTTCGGTGCTCCTAGGATGTATGGGCCTCCTTTCTACCATCAGGTTAAAATTTGAACCAACCCATGATTGCCTTTAGAAAGAACATGTTTGCACTTTTGCCAGTGTTGCTGCTTATCAGTGAATGTGAATATTTCCCTTCCTTTTAGAAAGAGACACAGACTTGGCGAATCATACACATGGTGCATAACAGCTGACACATAATGTACCAGCCAAGTCAATACGTATTTATCTGCTTTTAAGGATGTAATTTTGTGAAGCAGAGGGAGGAAGTTCTGTTTCTGGCTTTTATATTGAGAGCTTATATTTATCATTAACTATTTTGGCTTTGAATAAAATTGCACCTTTTTATTTTTGTTATAGCTACATTCTAATATCATTTTTATGAACAAGCAGAACTGTTAATGGTGAAATATCATTTATTCTATTTCTCATCTCTGTCCTGCGAAATGTTACCCTTAGTGATTTCTCTTCAGATAATTATACTTTACCAAATGGCTCTTATAATTATCTTAAGTTTTCTTTATGTACCGGGGAATATAAAATTACTTCTCGTACCATAAACCTGAGGACATTCAGAACCGGTGAGTTAGAAGCATCCCTTCAGAAAGCGTGCAGCATTGACACAGTTGTTGTTATCTTGATGAAAGAAAGCCAACTCTGGTTTTATTCCTGAAATTATCATGGTTTGTGTAACAAGGTAGAGAAATGCCAGCTTCTGCCCATATGTCACTAGAAATGCCAGGAACGCCCCTGGCCGCCCGCAGTGGGATGGAGAGGCAGAGCGGGCCGCGGAAGCTAGCAGCACACGGGGGTTTTCTCAGCCTCAAGGGTTTTCCTGAAGAATAGGCTCGGTGATGGCAAAATTGAGTGCCATTTGGAGCAGGTCTCTGTGGTTATTAATGTTCTGCACGTGCACGTACATACATCGTTTACAGACCAGTGTCTGAGCTGGGAATTGAGAGGCAGAAACAGAGCAGAGTGGTCCAGACAGGCAGCCCCGTGCAAGCCCGCAGTGCCACATGGGACGCGAGTCCTTCCTGGGGCCTGTCCCTGGGGATACGGTTGGGAATGTGTTCACAGACTGTCCAGAGAGGTCAGGGTTTGCAGAGAGTAAACACAGAAAACGCGACTGCAGACTTTTATGGTTGTTGAAAGGAAGAGAGAAATATGCTATCGTAGGGAGTAACATGTGTGTTAACCGGTTTAGTTATTATCAGCATTGCCAGACGAGTCACAGAGCAGTGGTGCAGACACGTTAGACTGTCTGTCCGGGAGAGCCTTTGAGTCAGCGAAGTTGGGAGCTGCAGAGGAGGGACACGGAGCGTCTTGGACTCAGGGACAGAGGAGCAGCTGTGTCTGTGGGGTTCTCGAAGGAGGAGCAGGAATTCCAGGAGTGTGTGCAGGCAGATACCACACACGCGTGTGCACACACATGTACGTGCATGCGCACACAGCAGACACACTGCACACGCGTGCACACACGCTGACACACTGCACACACATGCATGTACAGCAGACACACACTGCACACATGCATGCACGCTGACACACTGCACACACATGTACGCACGGCGGACATACACTGCACACACATGCACACGTGGCAGACACACTGCACACATGTGTACACCCAGCAGACTTGGCGTGCACACACAACATGCGCACCCTACATGCACATGCACACATGTGCACACACTGCATGCGCAGGGATCCCCCCACACACATGCACACTGGGTTTCAGGGCTCTTTAGGGGGTGTCTGTTAGAGCCGACATTTGCTTTTCTCCACAGCCAGTGTGAAGGGACAAAATCCAGACCCAGGGTCTGAAGATTTTCATACGGACAAGCAGCTGCTTGTGTGAGGAGAGCAGGTTCCCCTTCCAGAGCCAGTTGTTTATGGATCAAACGAGCAGTGTGTTTTACCTGCTTGAATATTAGGTTCGGGGAGGTCGAGCAGAACCTTCACTTCACCTCTAAGTGAATGAGGCAGAGCGCACGTGGAGGCCTGTAAGGGCACGTGGGATCTTAGCAAGACTCCTGCTTCTTCCTCGTGAGCAGAGTGAGAGATGAGGTCCAAGTGTCAGAATTTAAGTGAGAACTTTTCCCTAAATGTGCGAAATGTGCTCTCTGGAGTGTGACTACTCCTCACCTCCCTCCCAGCTGTGCTTCTGTCATTCACAACCTCACACGTTAGCATCCTTGGGACCTGCGGTTTGTTTTCATGCTAACCTCGTCTAGCTCACGTTGTTTTAGGTTGCTAACTGTTCTTTTACGTGTGCCTTTTCAGCGTCTCTCCTGGTCCACATATTCTGGTCTATTTTGTGTTCTTGGCCAGCATAGCAGAAGGACTAAGGGCCCAAAGCTCAGGTGTGAATTGCTGTGTGACCGTGGGTGGGTTACTGAACTTTCCTGTGACTCACGGTTAGGTGGGCAGAATCACAGTACCTCCATTAGAGGGTTCTAGTCATGGCCCCATTTGTAAACAAGTGTGTTAGTAAGTGTGTAACAGGGGGTGTTAATAACATCTGCACACACGTGTTCACTACCGTTATTAGGCAGGTTTCATTAAAGGTGAGTCATTATCAGAGTAAGACTATGATGCCTTCTACAATTTGTATTCCTAATTTTTTTAATAAGTCGCTATCTTAAGAGCATAGGGCCCAAACTTTGATCTTGCGTGGTTTGTGGGGTTTTGCCCTCATGGGGCCCTTTGGCTGTGGAACACACGGTAACATGTGGCATTTCCATGTAGCGTCACCTGCCGTCGCTGGTACAGCACACAGTCCTTTACTGGCTAGAGGAGCAATGTGGTGCCACATGGCTCTAAAAACGCACACTCCTGAGTCCCTGTTTCTGCTGGGATTTTGCCCCAGGAGTTAGCTGTGTTACAACTAATTGCAATGGATTTTTCTCAGTAAGAGAGTTTCCTTAGGAGGTCACCCGACACAGATGGGTTTTTGCTTGTGATTTTCCAGTTGTCAAATGTGTCTTCCGTAGTCGGTTGAGCAGTGGTTCCCAAGAAGATACACCCACACCCTAAGAATCGCTGGAAAGTTACGTGGCCACAGGTGGGATTAAGTGAAGGGCGCTGAGAGGAGAAGCTTGTTCTGAATTACCTGAGCGGACCCCAAGTATGAGGACGTGTGTTCAATGGAGGGAGCAGGGGAGTTTGGGGGCAAACACACAGAGCAGAGGGCAGGTGAACAGGGAGGCAGAGACGGGGTGATGCGGCCACAAGCCTGGGAGCGGGGAGAGAGGGGAGCTTTCATTTTGTACGGATGGCCTCCAGGACAGGCTTCTTGTTTTCAGCCACCGGGTTCGTGGAAGCGCTGTCACGGCAGCCCTGGGAAACATGCGTCTTTAGTAAAGAACACAGTTTGCAAGGGATTGAGCACAGACCCGAGGGCAGCGTTAGAAACACACAGCTGCTGACACTGGCTGAGTGTTCTGGGCGGGCGCTCCTCAGGGGTCCCTCGCCACCCGGCGCTGGCCACGGTCCTGGCGTCTGTCCTGGACCCCACACTCTGGTGCCCTCGGCATCGGCCTCCCTCCTGTGCGCACCCCTCGGAAATGCCGCTCCATGCGGGACCTTTGAATGGCCATGTCTCATGAAACGAAAGGAAACAATAGGAAACAGAAAATCAGAAATCAGGAGGGAATCATGGGGATCTCCTTAAATCACCTGTTTTAAACTTGGGTCGCCACTGCAAGCTGGGGACAGTTCCTGGGCCAGATGGGGGGCAGCCGTGCCCCGGGCACGCGTGGACACGCACGGCCTGGAGGTGCAGGGATAATGCAGTCGAGTGGTGTGTCAAATTTCCAAATTCTGCACCCGAAGCTGGGTTTTGCTTAAAAACTTTACAGGTATAAATTGAGTTTTAAATATGGGAAGATACCTATATATCTAGAAAATGATTATCAGTTAACTCTTGAAGACTAAGGTTTTTAAAGAATTTTTTTCTCTTCTGAGTTTGCTCAGAGCTGTATTTCTGAGGTACCGTTTTTTCAGTATTGAAGATTCAAACATTTTCAATTTTCAGTTTAAAACGCTAAAATATGTGGTTTAATAAATTTGGAAAAATAGCATATTTCATTTCTTGGAGAGATTCCTTCATTTTCCGTATAAATATTTGTAAATAAAGTATTTCGTTGTTTAACTTTTATTCTGTATTTTATCACAGTGGTGACTGTGGTAAGTACAGAATGCAGGGTTTGGCTGTAAATGTGGCGTATTGTTTAATTCTGCAAAAATAAGACATATTGGTAAAGTTGAACAACTGAAGCTTTGTGAACTTCCTACAGTTGTTCTAGAAAAATCTCTAGAGTTACCATTATCCAAATTTGTGTTTAGGATCTGAAATGCAATGGGAACCAGGGTTTACAACTAAAATCTGTTGTAATCCAAATAAATGGCATTTAAAAAAGAAATTGGTTCATGTAAAATCCAGGGGGATATTTAAAAAATCATTTGAGCTTCAAGAATTTTTCCTCTTTTAACTTTCTGGATGTAATACAAGTAAAAGATAGTATTTTATATTTTGATGTTAATATAGTTATAACGTCAAACATTCTTAACGGACACTAGGATGTTGGAATAACATTCACCTAAAACCATTGTGTTTCTCTAAGATTTAAGAAATTGGAACCTAACTATGAAACACTAATAACGAACTAAAAGAGAAATGACACACATGTAAGACTTCTTCTCTGTGTAGAGAATACATCATCCTAGCGACTGAGATGAAATGGGACAAAGTAGCTAATGACATAGCGAGAGAGACAATGCTTAGTGGATAAGATTTAATTATATTTAAAAAAATTCATTTCTAAATTGGATAATATTGTATTTTAAAATGAATTTGGTATGAAAATACGTAACATGGCAGATTAAGTGACAGAATACTGAAATGATCGTGTTGTCTGCAAATAAGGATGCTGTTCTTTCTCTGTTAGCAATCTCTAGTCCTGTATTACCTGCTTTTCCCTATCGCGGTGGGCAGGCTGCCCGTACGACATTGAGGTCGCCCTGTTCTCTCATCCTAAGGGGAAAGCATTGTCATTCATCATTGTGCATGTGAATGCATGTCTGTTGTAGATGCTTTTTCAGGTTGAGGGCATTCCCATCTCTTAGTTTATTGAGATTTTTATCAGAAGACATGCAGGTGGTGTGACTGGGCAGTCTACAGGGCTGGGTTTAGGTTCCAGTCTCTTTGGAGGCATGGGTTCAAATCCCACACTGCCCAGATGCACTTTTCTGGTGGCCTGTGCACTGAATAACTCATCAAACAAAACAAAACAAAACAAAACCTCTGGGAGGTTTTTATCAGACGTACGTGTTGAATTTTATGGGATGTTTTTACATCTATTGAGATAACATTGTTCTTATTATTAATGATTAGGCTGTTGATGCGGTGAATTACATTAAATGATTTTGAATTACATTAAATGATCCCACCTTATATCCTAGGGATCAACCCCACGTGGCCACAGAGTGTTATCATTTCATATATGACTAGATTCAATTTGCTAATATTTTGTCAATGGGTATTTGTGTCTGTGTTCATGTTGGATGTTGGTTTATGCTGTTCTTTTCATGTAATGCCTTCTTCTGGTTTTGGTGTCAGTGTAATCCCATGAGCTGGGGAGCGTCCTTCCACGTTCTCAGAGACTGTCTGTGGCATGTTTTATTTCTCTTCTGGGTACAATCCACACTGAATGCTTGGAGCTCGGGCTTTCTTTGTGGGATGATAAGTCACTACAAAGTGGGCGACTCTCAGAGATACACAGTCCACAGGCTGGAGCTGAAGGTCATTGGAAAACAACTTCTAAAATAGAGATATTTTGGCCCAGCTGAATATATTTATTGTGCAACACATGTAACACATACCAGTAAAATTATCCTGAACTTCTGAATGCACGTAAGCAGCTGGAGGGGTAAGGACCCTGACTCTTTCTTTATGCTCTCACGAGTGAGTCAACCCCTTATGTCATTTAGGGTAAAGTTTCCTCATCTATGAAATCATTTATAAGGATACACTTGGTTGATGATGTTGGTTGATTATTCAACATCATGTGCTCATTTTTGAACATTGAGTCCTTGGTATGTCGCAGGCTCAGGACAAGGCATTGGGGGCTCAAAAATGCATAAAGCAGGGGCCCCACTCTCATTAACTCAGTTTCATGGGAAAAAATGAAATGTAATTAAAATATTACCATAAGCTGGATGGTTGGCTGGTACACTGGTGCTCTGGGGGAGGTCGGGGAGGAAAGTAAGCCTGACTTCGGGTACGCGCTGATTGCTGGGGTGTAAATACTACAGTGGCTGATTTCAGGCGGCTGATGGTTAATTACCAGTTGGTGACATTCCCGAATACTTAACAGTCTGCTCTCCTGTGCTGGCACAGGGCTGAATTCCATGCCGTGATCAAATACAGAAGGTCCGCAGACTCCAGGTGGATCAGTCAGGATGCTGGGATAGCTCTTGGGGAAGCAGAGCTGGTGTGTGCCTCGGCGGCTCGCGAGGACGGGCAGGGATGCACTTACCTGTCCTGGCTCACCGAGCGCCTCTTTGTGACCGCTGTGTCTTTGGGATTGTGTGTTAAGTGTCATATGATCCGTCAGGGGCCTCCTGGGAAGGTGGAAGGTGTCTTTAACACACTCAGTTGTTTTGTTGCCTAGGAATATCTTCCTCAGAAAACGGTTTTAGGAGAAACTGTGGTCTTTTTCTAATCTCCTTTTTGAAGATATTTCCCTTTCTCGAAACCGCAGGACTAGGAGCAAATCATTCCCACTTGTAATGCAGATGCGTGGGTTACTTTCAACAGCCAACCAGGTGATTTTACACTCAAAGAGCTTGTCACTCTTAATGTCCTTTTTGCAACCTCTGAATCTGTCGAAGGTCACAATGTGGACACCTTTGAACAAAGTCATTGCTGAAATTTACAGAAAACAGTAATTTGATTGATATTACATTAGAGAAAATAGCTTGGGAGAGAATCATGCCACTTTTTTGGTTATGAATGAAGTAGATATAATCACCATTCAAAATTTCTAGTGGAACAAATTTTTACAAGTCCGATTATTTTATAATTTTTTGCTTTCTGTAGAGCATCTGTGACTTCTCCTGACTTGTATGCTTGAAATAAAACCTATCTCAAATCCAGAATAATCATATTAGCCTCTTTTTATTTATACTTAATTCTTAACCACACACAGACACACACACACACACACACACACACAGACACACACACACACACACACACACCAGTCTGACCAAGTCTTACTGCATTAAATGTGTCAGATTGTGTTTTCACGTTACAACTCAGTCTTAGGAGTCTTCTTTATAGGTCAACAGGAGATGATTTTCATAGTAGACTTAAAAACATTCCATGATCATGGAAAAATTTCTATTTCCTGCAGATCTGGGTGAAAGGTAGTATCCTAAGGACACGGAGTATTCCTGAGTCATGGGGACAGTGCCAAAATAGAGAAAAAAAATCTGGATGATAATATCTACCTTCCCATCCTGTTTTATATTTAAGGTGAACATAAAGTGAAATTTTGGTTTATCATCTATTTACCAAGAATATAGTGGTTTCTACAAAGCTCATATATTCTGCCAGATGTTAACCTGAATTATTTTAGCTCCATGAACTACTTGATAAAAGTGTAATTAAATGGACAGATGCAATATTTTTATGTTTTAATGAATAAAAAATAAATGGATATAGTAAAACCTTGTTTTAATATTTGGTGTCACAAAAAGAAAATACTCTTAGTTTTCCTTGAAAGGAACACGCATGCACATGTGTGCATATAAACACACACATGCATACATACACATGCACACACAGGCATGCACACATGTGCAATACATACCTGCACATTTACACAGATATGTGGGCGTGCACAATACACACCTGCACATGTTTGTACATGTTTGCATATGTACACACTTGAACACAGCACACATACACGCTTGTGCGTATACACACATGCATGTACACATATATACGGCTGTGCGTGCACACACATGTGCATACATGCACATGCATGTACACTTGTCTGTGTACACATGTGCACACACACAAACCTCTGCATGTGTGCACATCTATGTACATGCACACATGTGCACATGCATGTACACATGTCTACATACACACATGCATGCATACACACATCTCCTAAACATCGTGTTTACATCCTGCATTTTGTCCTCCTGGAATTGCCTCTTCCATGTGGGCATCTGGCAGGAGTGCGCAGTGTCAGGAGGACATCGCCGAACTGTCCGTCTATCTGAGCAAGGCAAGGAGAGGGAGAGTAGACCACTGTTGAAGTTGAGGTTATGGTGACAGAAAACCCACAGACGCTACCTATTCGACCGGGAATGGAGCCCATGGTTCTCAGTTGCTGCACTCGGACCTCATGTCCACAGGTCCAGAGCTGATTGTGTAATAGCAGAGCCGGAAGTTTATTAGCGGGATTTAACAAGGATTGACGTGAGCCTATTTGTTCCTTTTAAGGAGTTTTCCTCAACAGCACTAGAATAGAGATAATACACTCCACACAATTTGCCAGGAGAGACTTCTGGGCAGAAGTACATTATATGTCATTTTTCTTCCCAGGAAACTTTTCATTTTTTTTTTTTTTTTGGAAAGCAATCACCTCAATTTGTGAAGATACAAAATCCAATCATCAAGTGTTGCCAGAAAGCCAAATATATATAAATCACATTCATTCTTAGACACAATCTGGCTTCTGAAGAAAAAAAATTGTATCTCCTGACAGAAATGGGTCCAGCCCCCAGAGGAACTGCCTTTTCTTCAGTTACTGTGTACTGGCTTCCAGAAAAGAAAATCTACCAGAACATATGTGCCTGCTTCCATTAAATGTAAAGACTAGGTGGTGTTTTTCCTTTTTGGCAAACGTTGAAACTGGCAAGAATGCATTTTATGCTAGAACAACTTCTGTAACGAAGATATTTCCTTCCTCCTAAATAGGATGGTTTGTTGGCTGACAGTACTCCTTTCCTTCTCTCTCAGTTGGCCTTTTCTTTTCTAAGAAGTGGAAAACTAGCTCCTTGACTTGAATTTTGGGGCCAGTAGAGGTGATAACCACTACACACCTGTTTTGGGGAGCTTGCCTGTGCTGTCATGTGCTGGTCCAGGCAGAGAGATCCCAAAAGGTTTCAAATCTCCCAACCAAGGTGGTGTTGATTTTAACATCAGAGGATATCTATAGAATAATCTTATTTTAAAAGAGAAACTGACTTGTGAGAAATTGGTTCCTCAGAACTGCGGTCGGAAATTCGGCTTTTTCTCTGGTTGATTCTGTGTGAATGCTTGCTCCCCGCAGGTGGAGTGACCCCTCCAGTGCAGGGCCCCCGGGAGCACCTCCCCTGACAGAGTCCCAGGCTGCCTGCCTCCTCCGCCATTCTTTGGATTAATATAAGCGTTGCTGCTTTATCATGAACCCTCATAGCTACTTGCCTTAATTTTCTCACAGGGGTTGTAAATAGTAAGGTCAGTGAACATCATCACAGTTTCATACATAAGAAAGAAAATAGAGGAAATTATTGTGTTCAGAGATCCAACATGTTTATTTTTTTTCTGGGAATCGAAGCTCAGAAGGGAGAAGGGGGGGAGTGCCTTTTGGTTTATTTGTTCTTATTATTTCTGGGGTGCGTATCACTGTGTAATACGCATTTCCTATAATATCTGTGGATTCTCCCTGAGAATAACCGTAGAACGTATACACGCATCTCCGTGTGTGCATGTGGTGAGGACATTGGGGTGAGACTGTGTTTGCCAAATGTCCTTTTTCTGGTGGCTTCAGGCGGAGGAGTGGGGACAGGGAAGCCAGCCGCCCTTGGGGGTGTGTCTGAGCGCCCCCCGCCCCAGGCTCTGTGAGGGGTGCTTCCAAAATCTCTACGGGATCAGCGTTCTGTTTCCATTTTTTAAAAAGATTTTATTTATTTATTTGACAGCGAGAGAGGAAACACAAGCAGGGGGAGTGGGAGAGGGAGAAGCAGGCCTCCCACAGAGCAGGGAGCCCGATGTGGGGCTCGATCCCAGGACCCCTAGATCATGACCTGAGCTGAAGGCAGACGCTTAATGACTGAGCAACCCAGGTGTCCCTCTGTTTCCATTTTTTAATGTTGGCAAAGATGCCCCTTTATGTGAATTGACCTACACTCAACAAGATCATGTAAATTTAAATAATTAAATTGTGCTTTCCGTGGAGAAGCCCTATTTAGTAAATGCTGTGACTGAGATTGCCCTGGTTAGGTAAAAGAAAGGAAAGCAGATAAAATACCGAGGGAGGGTCTGGACAGCTCAGGGTGAGGCAGGGATGCACCCTCACACTGACATCTTTTAAAATAGCTGACCCCCGCCCTTCAAGTGTCCGGGATTCTGTGGAAGAGCCAGGGAGGATTGCTCTGTTAGCGTGCAGGACATTGTTTTCTTCCTTAAATAGAGGACTCGATCATTTGGTAGAAAAGACAAAATGTAGCCCTGTTCTAATTAAAGCACAGGTTGTGTTGTTTAAAGAAAATGTCCTCCGAATTCCTGAAAGGTAAAACATGTTAGAGAAACCAGTAAATGCTTAGCATTTTTAGAGTGCCTATTTAAGAATATTCTTAAAATATAATAGTTTTCTCTCATTAATAGCTTTAAATTAAAATTGAAATATTACTTTTATCTACTCCATAAATGAGTGAAGTATTTTATTGTTATGGTTTATGTACATGTATTTAACAAATAATTTTTTGGCACAAATTTTTGAAACGCCGATTACGTGCTTGACCTTGAGCCGGGAGCGTCGGGGAAGCGCGGGCATTGCGGGAGACGGAGCGCGTCTGCAGGAGGCAGCGGTTTTGTGAGCAGGGGAAGCGCGTCCGCAGCAGACAGAGCTGGGTGTGCTCCGTGGGGAGCCCGGGGAGGTGGAGGTCTGCGGGGCCTGGAGCCGCTGCATGAGGATAGTCTGGGAAGGAAGGTCAGCCTATGTGTTTGAAGCCCTCAGAACTGGATGTAGGCAGGCGTGGTGGGCAGGTGTGCGTCCTCATCCCAGAACCCGGGACATGTCCCTTCGGGTAGCCAGTGTTGGCCATTGTGAAGCGCTTCGGGACCATGAGATGGGAGAGGGTCAACCCCGGGCCTGTAAACGGTGGTGGGAGGGTCTCCGGAGAGAGGTGTGAGGGAAGGGGGCTCAGAGGGAAGCTGCCGCCAGCCAGGGGCACAGGGGGCCCCCTGCCCAACACTGGGAAGCCACGCTAGGGATTCTGTGGCAAGGACGGAGGGCTGGTCTTAGGGGGCCCCTGGGCGCAGGGACAGGGGGACAGCGTCAGCAGGACAGTCATCCCTGAGAAATAGCCTGGAAAGGGGTGGTCATGGCTGTGCTGGCTCGGTCTACCTGGCAGGATGGGAGGTGCAGAGGACGGTCGTCCTCCCAGGAATGAAGCCATTTCCTTGCAGACCAGCATCCCGCGCTGCCCCACAGGCAGTCTGTGGGTGCTTACACGTCTTGAAATGTCTTCAGTTTAAAGTCTGCTGCTGACATTCACGCCCACATCACCTAGAGATGGGGACCCGCGTGGGACGGCCATCCTGCCATCTCAGCCACGGCAGGGACCAGCTATCACCCGTCTCCCAGCCGAGCCTCGCAGCAGAGTGCTGAGACACGGTCAGTGCTGACGAGGGAGTCTCAGCTTCCGTGTGTCCTCGTCCCCGACTTCTGTCTCTAGAAAGCACCTGGGAACCTGAGCGTGATGCTCGTCTTCTGCGGGGCAGGGGTGTTGAGGTGGGCTTCGTGTGAAGTAACACTGGCACGGAGTCATGTAGTTTTACCAGTTTTGACAAATAGGATGGTGCCCCACTTCCAGAAGCTGGCATTCTGCTGGTCTCCTTGCAGCGAAGCCTCTCCCGACCCCCCCGACTCCCAACCCTGGCCTCTGCTGGCTGCTCTCCTACCCACAGTGCGGCCTGTTTCCGGATGTCTTGTGCAGGGAATCGTACAGCGTGCTCCTTGACTTACTTTAGGCAGGCTTCTTTCACCTAACATGATGCTTTTGAAACAGCTTGAGACTGCAGGCACCAGGGGCTTGTTCCTTGTTAGGGTTCGTGGAGTGGATGCATCTTGGGGGTTCAGGCTCTTCAGCTGCTCCTGGCTCTGGGCGGCCACTGATACCACACCAGGAAGGGCTCGTGCACACACTCGCCGCAGGAAGGGCTCGTGCACACTCTCATTGCAGGAAGGGCTCGTGCACACTCTCGCCGCAGGAAGGGCTCGTGCACGCACTCGCCGCAGGAAGGGCTCGTGCACACACTCGCCGCAGGAAGGGCTCGTGCACACTCTCGCCGCAGGAAGGGCTCGTGCACACTCTAATTGCAGGAAGGGCTCGTGCACACTCTAATTGCAGGAAGGGCTCGTGCACACTCTCATTGCAGGAAGGGCTCGTGCACACTCTCATTGCAGGAAGGGCTTGTGCACACATTGCTGCAGGCACAGCGGGAAGGGCTCGTGCACACACTCACTGCAAGAAGGGCTCGTGCACACTCTAATTGCAGGAAGGGCTCATGCACACTCTCGCCGCAGGAAGGGCTCGTGCACACACTCATTGCAGGAAGGGCTCGTGCACACACTCACTGCAGGAAGGGCTCGTGCACACTCTCATTGCAGGAAGGGCTCGTGCACACACTTGCTGTGGGCGTATATGTTCACGTCTCTTGAGCAAACACCTAGGAATCCTGATTGCTGGGTCTTACTTTAAATCGTTTTCCAAAGGGCTGTGCTGTTCTGTATTCCCACCAGCAGTGAACGAGGGTCCTGGCACTCCGGGTCCTCGCGGTGCTTGGGGACACGGGACGGGTGCCCTGAATCTCTTCCACGTACGTGTTTCCCGTGTGGATAGTCTTTCATGAAGCTTTCATGAAGGGCTTGCCCTTTTTTGCATTGTTTGTCTTGTTATAAATTAAGCTGTAAGGTTTCTTTTTATATTCAGGATGAAAGCCTTTTGATTATATTTTATCTGTTTTTTACTGAGTTGTCTTTCCTCATAAATTTGAGTGGTACAAGTTGTATACTTCGGAGTGATGACTACAAGTTATCAGACCTAAGACATGTATTTTGCGCAAGTTTTTTTCCAAGCTGTTTTGTCTTCTCCCTTCCTTAGCCCTGCCTGTCATAATGCACACGCTGTTCATTTCACTGAACTCCAGTTTACCAGTTTTCTTTCTTCTTTTTGTTTTTTTACTGCTCTGGCTCCTCTTTCTTGTGCTGAACCTGCCGCCGTAAGTTTCTGTTTTGTTCTTGAAGCTTTATACATCTTACTCTTACATGTAAGTCTGGGATCCATTTGGGGTACTTTCTGTGGAAGTCGTGAAGTGTACGGATTGGGGTTCATTTCTTTCACAGATAGTTCTCTGATGGTTCCAGCAGTGTTTTTTGAAAGTCTACCCTTTCCTCATTAAACTTCTTTGGCCATTTTAGTAAAACTCTGCAGGCCCCATCTCTGGGTGTATCTCTGGACGACGCTCATGCGTACATATGTGCACACATATACGTGTGCATGCGAGTACATGCATTCCTCCTATACCAGCACCACACTGCCGATTGCCATAGCTTTCAGGAAGCTCGCGATCGCCTCCGTCTCCCGCCACACTGCAGTCGACCCTTGGACCACACAGGTTTGAGCTGCGTGGACCCACTTACATGTGGATTTGTTTGTTTTTGTTTTTGTTTTTGTTTTTTTTGATAAATACAGGATAGTGCTGTGAATGTATTTTGTCTTTCTTATTAATTTCTTAATAACGTTTTCTTTTCTCTTGCTTACTTTATTGTAAGAGCACGGAATACGATATGTCTACAAAGTAGATGTTAACCTACTGTTTATGTTTTGGGTAAGGCTTTGGTCGGCAGTAGGCTATCAGTGGTTAATTTTTAGGGGGGTCAAAAGTTGTGCGTGGATTTTTGACTGTGCTGGGATTCATGCTCCTCGCCCCTGTGCTGTGCAAAAGTAACTGCTTACAGAAATCTGTATGTTTCTGCTAGTAATCAGATAATTTAATACTGAAGACAGAGAAAACCAGATGGCATCTTCATTGTTCCATAACTTCAGGGATTATAGCTAAGTTTCCTGGAAGTCTGTTGCAGGTATTAATGTCTAATGAATTTCAAGGATGAATGCCAGTCCCTCAAATAAATGATTTAGTTTTCTAAGTCATGTGTGACTATTAAATATAGTCTATGTAAATCACAGCTCTGAGGGAGAAGGAGGTAGAAGAGAAGTTATAAGTTCTATAACATGTGCAAGAACAAAACTATGACTCTAATTCCAAAATTAACAGTGTATACTGTAGTTACATTTTCCTCCCCAAAAGTACCTGCCTTCTTGTATTAGGATGCTTATATTCACTAACTCACTGGAGTCCTTTTGGTTTATTTTATTTGCCATAATCCTCTTAAAGCTTTTGACTTCATAATCATGTGTTGGGATGTGAGGCAATTTTTTTCCCCCCAAAATAATGCCCGGTAGTAATGTGGACTAACCATAGAAATTAATGTGTAGCTGAGAAAAGGCATCCGCCATATGTAATTCAAAACCAGCCAGTTCCACTGGGTGGGCCCAGGGCTGCTTTAGGACATGACTCCTTCCAGTGAGAAGACCCAGCTGCTTTCCCAGAAATGAGTTTCTTTGTTGTCATCATGAGACCCGGCATCAGTGATAAGGATGGATCCCCTCACAGTTCATGATAACCATCAAGAAACAAATAATGAGAAGTTTCCCGGGAGACCGTACACATCTCGTTGCCTGGAGATTAATTTGGGGGGTGGATTAGTTGTGCTCTCAGACGGCAGGGAGAAGACCAGGAGGTCCCTGCTGCTCGTGGGGGACTGGAACAGCGGTAACATTACTTAGCCAGGGGGTGAGTGTCTGTGGTAAGGCACACTGTGCAGATGAAGAAAAGGACATTCATTAGGGTTTCATGTAGAACACAACATATTTTTGTATAAATTACCAGCATCATGTGCCAAACTGAAAAGCAAACATTGGACTGTTTTATAGAACAAAATATCTTAAAATGCATTAGCAGAAATAAGAAACAGAAAACAGATGTAGAAATTGAATTAGTGATATTAAGAAAACTATGATTTCTAAGAATACAGAGCCAAAAAAAAAGACAAATATGATAAAGAGGATAAGAGATAAGGAAGACAGGACGAATTCTAGATATTTCTATAGAAGAAATCAAAGAAATGGAACAGAAACAGTAATCAAAGTACAATTACAAAACTTTTTTGGTACAGTATTTATTTCTGGCATCCTCAGAAATATACTATTGACATTAGGAATTTCAAAAGTAAATGAATATAAAAACTTCAGGAATTCCTGCAGAGCAAAGTAAGTAAATCAGTAAAATAAAATTAAAACGATGATGATGGTTAACTGAACAGTATTCACCTTTGCTCAGAATTCAACTCTGAGCCACCAAGTGACACTTTGGAAAGAGATTGTGACCTGGAAGTGTCCACCAGCCACGTTGTATTTCCTGCGTCTGGGCCTGGAGATATTGCCAGGTTAGTTTAATGAGCTTCACTGCGCCTGGCATTTGGGCAGAGCCTGGCCAAGTCTTTATTCCTACTGCTCTTTATTTTCTTTATAGCAAATGTGTAATTCACACACCATACTCTTCACCCACAATGCGCAGTTCGGTGGTTTTAGGATATTCAGAGTTGTGCACTCATCACTATAATCTGCTTTAAGAACTTTTCACGCCCAACAAAAGGGGCCCCAGCCACTGAGCAGTCACTCCCCATTATCCGTCTCCACAGGTCCATGGCAACACTAACCTACTTCCGATATGGATCTGCCTGTGGTGGACATTGTGCATTAATAGGATCACATAGTGGTGTTTGTGACTGGCTTCTTTCCCTTATCGTCATGACCTCAACGTTCGTCCACCCTGTAGCAAGTTTCAGACTTCAGTTTTTGTTATTGCAAAATATATTCTATCGTATCACATCCTGTTCTTGGATGTTTGGGTTTCTCCCCTTTGGGGCTACCATGAATAATGCTGCTGTGAACATTCGTGGGCAGGTTGTTGAGTGGACCTTGGGGTGGAATTGCTGGGTGTCATGGACACTTTGTGTTTAGCCTGTTTGAGGGACTGCTCAGCTGTTTTCCAAAGATTTCCAGCTCTGTTTGATTAGTTTTAAAGTCCCTACAGTCAGTTCTGTATCTCTGAGAGCTCGTAACGAAAAGCGTATCATGAAGGTTGAGCCATTCACATCCCCCCGAGCAGGATGAGAGAGTTCCAGCTTCTGCACATCCTTGCTAAAACTTACTGGTATTCCTGCTGAAGAAATTGTAGTCAGCAGAGGGGATGTAGTATCGTAAGTGGCTTTGGTTTTCATTTCCCCAGTTAATAAAAATGTTAAATATCTTCCCATGTGTTCATTGGCCATTTGTATATTTTCTTAGGAGAGTTGTATATTCAGATCCTTTACTCATATTTTAATTGAGTTATTTGCTTTATTCAGTTATAAGGTTTTTAAAAAATATTTTGCATGTAAATCCTTTGTAGATATAGATGTATGGTTTGCAGAAATTTTCTGCCTTTCTGTGGGTTGTCTTTATTTTCTTCATGGTATCCATGACAGTTTTTATTTTGGTCTGCTTTTTCTTTTGTCACATATTCTTTGGTGTTTTATCTGATAAACCAGTGCTTTTCCAAGGTCCTGAAGACTTACTCCTGTTTTCCTCTAACACTTCTATAATTTCAGTTGTTACTTTTTGTGTAAAGGATCCATTTTGAGTTAAGTTTTGTGTATGGTGTAAGGAAGGAATACAAATTCATTTTTCTAGATGTGGATACCAGGTGTCCCAGCAGCATTGGCCAAAAAGTCTATTCTTTCCCCCATTGGATTGTCCTGTCAGTCTTGTTGAAAATGAATTGGTCACGTATGTGAGGGTTTATTTTTGGATTCTCAGTTTTATTCCATTGATCTATATGTCTGCCCTTGGAGACCTTTATATATATCCTCATCCTTTTGCTAGCACCACACTGTCTTGATTATTGTTCCTTGCAGGAAATTTTGAAATTGGGAAATGTGAGTTCTCCAGTTTTGTTCTTTGTCAGGATTGTTTTGGCTATCCTGGGTCCCTTGAATTTCCACGTAATTTTAGGATCAGCTTGTCAATTTTTGCAAAGAAGCCACCTGGGATCTTGATAGAGGTTGCATTGAGTCTGTAGATTCAATCAGGTGATTGTTGCCATCTTAAGCCTTCCGATCCATGAGCATGGATTCTTTCTATCAACTTAGTTTCTTAATTTCGTTTTTAGATTACTCATTGCAAGTGTATAGAGATACAATTGATTATGTATTGATCTTGCATCTTGCCACATTTCTCAACTCATTTATTGGTTCAAATAATCTTTGGGTGGATTCCTTAGGATTTTTTGTTTGTAAGATGATATCATCTGCAAATAGAGTCTTAATTTTTAATATAGATGCTCACTAGTTCTTTTTTAATTATTAAGGCTTTTTTTAGAGACGTTTAAGGCTCACAGCAAAATTGAGGGGAAGGTACAGAGATTCCTCATGTACCTCTGCCCCTCACATGTGTACAACCTCCCCGACAATCAACATCCCCCACCAGAGGGGACGTCTGTTACAATTGCTGTTTAAGGCTATGTCATCATCACCCAAAGCCCATAGTTCACCTTAGGGTCCACTTGTGGTGTTGTAAATTCTGAGTTTGGGCAAACAGATCATGAAATGTGTTCATTGTTATAGTATCATACAGAATAGTTTCACTTCCCTGAAAATCTGCCGTGGTGTGCCTGTTCATCCCTGCACTCATCCCCGGAGGGGAGCGTGAGGAACCCCAGGAAGCCAGTGCGCTGGGACGGGCAGGTGGAGAAGGCAGGTGAGCTGGGGCAGTGGAGGCTGCACGTGGTCAGGAGGCCTGGAGCCCAAAAAGAGAGGAAGCGGTGAGAGGTGTGCAGAGCGGGACTTGGCAGGACTTGATCATGTCTGTGTTTTAAAATCATTTGGGTGCCTGTGGAGGAGGGATGGAGGAGGACTCAGCTAGCTGCAGGGGCCCAGGCAGCGGCTCAGCAGACCCGTGCAGACCGGCGATGTGGACGCCCTGGACCAGGGCCACGCTGCCGAGAAGTAAAGGCCCTCCAGGCTTTGGGAGATCCTGTTTGCAGGTGCTGGTGCTGGATGGGCTGCAGTGTGGCCGAGGGCCCCTTGCTCAAGGGGATGAGAGGCAGAGGAGAAACACTTGGAACAGAACCTCCATCTGCATGGCCTAGTGGGCCTCCGCCATGCACAAATGCTGTGCGGTGGGTTATCCCCGGGAAACTGACTTCTGTACTCACACTTCTAGACGTGACATCTCTCTTGCACTCAAATGTTCAAAAAGTGTTCAGAACAAAACTTAAAAGGATTATGTAAAGGCTTGTAGAACAGACTTTTAGAGCAGATTATAAAACAAACTGTAAAGAATCAGAATGAAAATTTGACTACATTACAGTGAAAATCTCTACATATACATAGATATATTTTTGCCTTTTTTTTCCCCCAAAAAGACAGCATAGCTAAGATTAACTGACAGACCATATGCTGGAAAAGCATGTTTCCAATTAATATACAAAGGATATATTTCCATATTAGGGAAATAATTAAAAATTAATAAAGAAATTTTTAAAAAGCCCAGTGGTATAAACAGGAAATCCAACACATGGAAATCTCTAAGGGCAGTAAACGTAAGTGAGGCTCAGGTGGCTCACCAGTGATCAGGGAAATGTAAATTCTCGTTAAGGATAAATTGCTCCACCCTATGAGATTGAAAAATAAAAACATGTTAATCCCAAATGTTGCCTCTTCAGTGGATTGCCAGAGACTCAGACGCAACTTTGTAAATCTTTACAAGTGTTGTGAGGAGCAGTCTGGCTAAAGGCTTGAAAATGCTCATGCTTTATGCTGCAGACGGTGCATTTCTAGGCGGGTACCTGACAAGTCCCCACTCTCAGCAAGGACACATGTCAGATTGCTTATGATCACATCATTTAAAGAGCAAAACACTGTAAATGGCCTGGATGCCAGACAGTGCTTGTTTATCAAGGATCAGAGTAGAGTACTTCCTGATAGAAATAGCTCAGGATTACAGTCCAGGAGACTGTGCATGTTGTTTCGGTTCATGCAGTGGGATACCATGCAGATGGCCCGTCCATAACCCATGGGGATGGCACGACCCTACCCCGTGAGGATGGGGTACCACATGGACGTGAGAATAAATGAAGTGGGTCTCGCTCTCTGCGCATGTCTACACTGAGATAGCAACGTGGATGGCAAAGGAAGCTACAGTACAGTATCCTTCCTGAAATTTTAAGAACTATTAACTACTGTCGAATATTTATTTGTGCATAAATATGAAGTAAAAGTATAGAAACTTCCATTGGATGGAAAATTTATTATTGTGGTTAGCTCTGAAGAGGAAAAGGGAGGTGGGCTCCTCAAATGCATTTTTTAAAAAGTATATATGCGGGGCCGCCTGGGTGACTCAGTCAGTTGAGCGTCTGGCTCTTGATTTCGGCTCAGGTCATGATCCCAGGGTCGTGAGCTCAAGTCCCACGTGGGGCCCTGTGCTGAGCACGGAGCCTGCATGAGATTCTCTCCCTCTCTCCCTTTGCCCCCCCACTCATGTGCACCCACACTCTCTCTTTCCCAAAAAATAAGATAAAACAAATTTAAAAAAATAAAAAAATAAAAAGTATATATGCATGCACACACATATGTAAGTACACACACAGATATGTGAGCATATACACACAGATATACAAATATATAGACACAAATATGTGAGGATAAACACACAGATATGTAAATACATATACACACGTAAGTGTAAATATGTACATACGTATAAATATGTGTATATAAGCATACATAGAAATACATAAATATAAATGCATGTACACATATGTAAATATAAATATATACACATACCCATATATAGGCATAAATACACACGCAGACATGTAAACATAAGTATGTACACACATACAAGTACATAAAAATATACAAAAATATATAAATATTTTGGTATAAATTAAGGTCATATACATCTTGTATTGAACATATAGACACAAAAAATATTTCATTTTTATTAAGTTTTTAATTTTAATTCCAGTGTAGTTAGATACACAAAATATTTTAAATTTTGCCCATGAGCTTACACAGAAGAAAACGGCCAGTGGCTCTCAGGTTAGTGCGTTTTGTTCCTAACCACGGCAGGCTCCTTCCTGGCTAACTCCGTCCTGGGCAGGTGGGTGCACCGAGCACTCGGCTTGAGGACACAAAGCAGGTGTTCTAGGAATGGCAGATGTTCAAGGAAACGGTATCCTGCATCTGGTCAGTTGGAGCTTTCAAATTTTCCCTCAGACTCGGAGCGGCTGAAGAGAATGACCCAGGCTGCCCCCCCGGGCTGCCCGCTGACCCTCCGGCTCTCCTGTATTCTCTGGCGTGTGCCTGGCATCCACGCATAACACATACATAGACATGCTTTGGCCAACGAGTTACTTAGCAAAATGTGTGGATTTGAGCACAGTTAGGAGCCTCTGTTGATGGCCACTTACGACCGGTAGGAATGTAATAATTCAAAGATGATGAGTTCACAGTGGTGTTCAGAATCCCATCAAAGCGGCCGATTTCTGAAGTAGCTCTTAGGCCCTACAGGGGAGGGGCCGTCCATCCTGCAGGAGAGAAGTGGGGGCAGGCAGCAGTGGGGACTGGACGGTGACTTGGTCTCCCGGCTGCCGCCGCTGGGTTTGCTGCAGGTCAGGGCTCGCCCGGCCGGAACACCTGCTTTCTGGGGCGAACACAGAGGTCCTCACGGTGGCCGGGACGGCCGTGCTGGGAGCAGCCTGGGGAAGCCCAGCAGCAGCAGGGGGCGCGGGAGAGGAGAGGCTGACCCCGGGGGAGGCTGGGCAGCCCTGCCCGTTCCGAGTGGCTCCGAGTGGCTCCAAGTGGGCCGTGCGCTGGCAGCGACGTCACGAGGGGATGCACGGCCCGGGGTGGGTGACAGTCTGATCACGGCCCAGCGAGGTCACCACGGTTCTGCCGCGTGGGGGCAGGGCCCCTGCATCATCGTGCTGGCTGCTGAGGACGGTGTCCGTGACGTCACCACTGACCCTCACCAAGCCCGCGGGTGGGACCTCCGAGCTGGCCTACTGTTCGCCTCCAGCCAGGTCAGGGGCCGCAGGCGCAGGGAGACACACTGCGCGCTCGTTCTGAGGGGCTTCACGTTCCGTGAGAGCACCGCCAAGCGTGGCAGCTCTCGGCGGATGAGTTTCAGGGGAGTAGTGGTGGAGGCCGTCTAAACTGGGCCTGCAGGGTGACGAGGGTCAGACTGAGTGCTGTGCGCCGAGCCGTCCACCCGACCCACCTTCCACCAGGGGACGGGGACGGAGCAGAAGCCCGCATGTCAGAGCGGCGTCCTGACGCCAGCGCCACGGAGGACGTGCGGAGCAGGGTCCATGAATATGTTCCCGGTGGGAGGCGGTCGCTGGTCCTACTCTGATATCTTGTGACCGTTACCCTGGTGGTGGTGTGCAGGGGTGAGTGGGTAGGAGGCAAGCCAGAGCCGGTGACAGGTGTGAGCCCTTTGTGAAGGGAGTGCAGTGGGAAGGGCGTGCATGAGCTGAAGTCACAGAAGGTGGTGAGGGCGTCGTTCCTACCGAATGTGAGGTTGGAGGGGTCAGCGTTGGAGGCGCCAAGCCCTGGAGCTTGCGTAGTGGCTCTGGGGAGAGGGGAGAGAAGGGGCAGTGACTTAAAAATGCCGTAGCAGCAGGTTGTTCAGGCTCTCCCAGCTTCATCTCCGGGAATGGGATGTGTGCGCACGGCGGGGCTGCAGGTGTCAGATGAGCGATGACTGTAGAGTCGTCAGCACCGAGACACGGAGCCGTCGATGGGCGTTGTCTGGTAGCAGTCCAGGTGTCAGTCCGTCCACAGAGAAGCAGCAGCTAACCGAGATGAACAAGGGCGGGTTTCCTCATCACACACCTGCAGACACAGCCCTGGCCACATCTCGCGAGGCTGGTGTCGTGGAGCGGGGAGGACTGCCCTCCTCAGCGTCCCCCACAGAAACAGAACCAGTAGGTGCACGAGATGGACAGATGCAGATATGGGAAGGGGTTTATTATAAGGAACAGGCTCGTGTAGTTACGGAGGCTGAGAAGTTCCCCAAGATCTGCCCCTGACCAGCTGGAGACCCAGGAGGACCCGGGTGTAGGTTCTGGGCTGCGTCGGGAGGCCTGAGAACCAGGGGAGCTCATGATCTGGCTCAAGTCTAAAGGCAGGAAGAACTGACATCCCAGTTTGAAGACCATCTGGCAGAGGAATTCTCTTGTTTTAGAGAGCATCCGCTTCTTTGTTCTATCAGGCCATCAGCTGATTGGACGAGGCCCACCCACATCACGGAGAGCAATCTGCTTTACTCTAAGTCCACTGATTTAAAAGTTACTCTCATTCAAAACCACGTTCACAGGGGCGCCTGGGTGGCTCAGTCAGTGAAGTGTCTGCCTTTGGCTCAGGTCATGATCTCAGGGTCCTGGGATCGAGCCCCATGTCGGGCTCCCTGCTCAGCAGGGAGTCTGCTTCTTCCTCTCCCTCTGCCTCTCCCCCTACTTGTGCATGTTCTCTCTCTCTCAAAATAAATAAATAAAATCTCTCTAAAAAAAAACCACTTTCACAGAAAAATCCCAAATGTTTGACCAAATACCTGGGCACCATGGCCCAGTCAAGTTGCACACAAAATGAACCATCACAGGGGCCAAATGAAGTATGTGAGTTGGTCTCTGGGAATAAAGAGGCAAGCCGAGTTTGCTGCAGTGGTCAGGTACTTCCATGGGAAGACAGGACACCCCAGAGCACCTGGAGGTCAGGGAAGGCTCCCTGCAGGTGAGGATGTGAGAGCCAAGACAGGATAGGAAAGGTGGGGAGGGAAGGGTTTCTCAAGCAGATGGAATAGTGTGTGCGAATGCTCAGAGGCAAGAGCAGATGACGTGTGGAGGAACTGATAGGGTTTAGTCTGTTGATTTGCATGGCGATTGGTAATTGGGGGCCAGAGATGAGGCTTTTTAGGATCTGTTAAGAAATTCAGACTTTGCTCAGTACAACAGAGAACTTCCTATAGAATGTGGGGTTATTGGTTATTTTAATGTGTTTGAATTCATTTTCCAAATACCTATAGGTTTGGTCATGTTACAGACAATGTTGTAGATATTCCAGTCCTGGAACCTGAGAGGTGGATGAAGTGTTCATTAGAGCAATTTAGGTGAGAGGTGATGCTTTGAATCAGGGAGGTGGCCATGAGATTCAGAAAGTGGAAAGATCGGAGCCCCTGAGCCTGGCTGATGACACAGAGACGGGGTGAGGGGCTGCAGGGTGACCCCCAGCTCTCACTTGGGCCACACTGGCGAGTGGTGGGGCCAAACTCTAAGGCATGGTCAGCAACCAGCAGGTCTGGGGTTTGGGGCTGGCTCTCCCCTGCCCAGCGTCTGTGCCTTTTCTCCGTGCCTGGCCCTCAATGGCCGGATGGTGACAGGGAGGAGACTGAGGCCACTGGACAGCAACAGATCTTGAGAGTCATGAATTTCAACCGCAGACCCATCAGCCTGCCCAGCACGTCAGGCTGTCCATTATCATGATCTGAGTTTCTCACTCGGTTAAGGGAGTAACTCATGCATCTCTGTCACCTACTCACTCATGGTGGGTGGCTGGCACCGTGAAAACACGCTGGTTAGCAACAGGGTTTTGCCTGACAGCTTTTGCATTTATTGGGAATCCTTCTGAGTCTGTTAGCCCGTCGGATCTGGCAAAGTGGTGACTTCCTAGTCCCTGGATGCAGGGCCTTCCCTCTTGCGCTGGAGGTGTGCTATGGTTCCTCTCAGAAAGGCAAGGTCAGTGCTTCTCGCTGTGTCTGGAACCCTGCACTCCGGTGGTGGCAGGCAGGACAGCTTTTCCGTCTGCTTCTCGACTTCTCTTGCTCCTTAACTTTCTGAGTCTCCTTACACGCGCTGGGCCGCATGTTTTTTCAGTGTGTTCCAGCCGGTTACCGTCACCCGGCCATGGTGGTGAGGTCCCCCACGCCCCAATTCGGAGGCTCTGCAGCCCGCCTCCTAGTCTCGACATGCACCCCGTCTTTGGGTCCTTTTGTTCTGACACGAAATGAGCTCAGGCTCACCCTCGTCACTTTGCTGGGCCCAGAAATGTGGTCCCCCGTCTCCCGAGGAGTTGCGGTTGCTCTTTTTGTTGAGCTTAATTGAATATGTAGAAACAAAGCTTCCAAGACTATTCACTGGACAGAGCAAGAAAAAGTACCTTTAAACTGTCGAGACTTTCAAATTTCACATTACAGGACTTTTGCCTAGATTTGGTTTTTCTTTTCCGTCCTTTATGTCTTCAGTGAAAATCTTGAATTATACTAATCTTACCATGTTTACATACTTATTAGTCCTGTGTGTACATCAAATACTTTCCAGGTTATAATATCAAAATCTCAGCACTAAAATGATTGACTGAAGGTTTATTTATTGATCACCTTTGATCTTTAGAATGTAATCAATTATAAATGGACAAACCAGTACGATGTGCACAAGTTTTTTGAAGTTGTTATTTTCTGTTTGTGGTCATATTATCAGTTTTACATATAGTTAGCTTGGATATTTAAATTAGTTTCTAATATTTGGGTTTTAATATTTTTCTTGGACTTCATTTAATTTTTGAATATGTCAAGTAAATGCATGATTTATTAGGTGATGCATACTTCTCTTTCTGGGGTAGGACTGTTTTGCACTTAGCTGAACGATTCAGGAGACTGCAGTTTCCTTCAGATGTTGACCAGTGGAGGGTGTTTTCACATGTTTGTTTGTTTATGGGTGAGATCACTGATAAATCGCTTCTCAGGTGACGACTTAGGACCTGTGCTTCTGGTCAAAAATGTGTATTTTCACGTCTTCAAGCAGACACAAATGTATAGTGTCATCTGTCCCCTGGTCATACCTCAGACACACGCTGTGGGCTGTTTCACCTGCTTTCCTGGGGTCTGCAAGGTTTTTTGAAAGATGTCTAGGAATTTAAATTTAAAAAGCTACAGTTTTCTAATGAGAACCTGAAATTAACTCTCTAACTTAGTTGTGCAAAGTATTTTTCCTTTATAGTGGTATTGCTGAGATACTCTTAATTATATATTGACCAGACATGGTTTGATTATACACGTCATTGTATGAAGTGTTGACTGAGCCGCCTGATGGCTATTTCACGTTGGTTCTCCTAGACACCAGGGAGCATCTCCTCCGCGGGGCTGGTGTGCGGGAGATGGGCTGCACAGATGGTGGGAGTCAGTCTGCCTTCCAGGGCATCTCTAAAATGATATCCCCAACAAGGCTGTCGTTTTGCTCTTCAACTGCGTTTGCTCCCATGTGAAAAGTCTGCTGTATGCCATCAAATCGAAATAGACATTTCAGATTATACTTAGTGTACAATTACGAAATGAAGATATTTTATTACAGGATTACCTCCAGACAGTTGGTTGAATAGCTATTCAGCTTATTATGGTAACATTACAACCATTAAGGATATTTAAGTGCAATAAAGTGATTCCAGAACTTTCCATTAGAACTCCGATTTGCATTAGGTAGCTATATGTCTCCACTTAAAAATGTCCAAAGGCTTCTCTTCCAAATGCTACTAAATCATTTGTTTTAATACTAAATGGTAATTAACAAAACAAAGACCATTTTTGTAATTCAAAATTATGATGATTTGCTGACACACGGTCATGCATAATTAGTAAATTCCTTTGAATTCTGACCACATTATTGTTCAGTGTGTATTTTCTGCATAGGAGTTTTATTTATGTCACACAAAACAACCTTTCGGGGTTTTGGGAATGATCGGGACAATCATTTCTAGGACACGGGGAGTTTGGGGATACCCACATGCCTGTCCCCTGCATTTATATAAGGATGATTTTAGATTCTGGAATGGAATCCACTTTTCAGTGGATTCTGGAAGGATTCCGGCATGGATTCTGCATTTTTACTTAGTATTTGAATCACTGTTTATTCAAAGAATAAAAACTATGTTCATTTCTTATCTTATATCTGATTAACATCCATGTTTTTTTGTTAAGAAAGAGTTTTCTAGTAAGAAACATGATGTTATATGAAGGAAAAGTCCAAGACTGAGTGTTACATTCAGTACACTGGAGGACTGAATTTTATTTTTAAATGTAAAATCATGGAATGAAGTACTGGGGTTGGCACCGTAATGGGCATACTGAAGTATTCGAAAAGTTCTTGGACGTTAAGGGGAAAAATGACCTGCGGTTCCTGAGTTCAGTGCTGTGAGAGGTTTCATGAAATTAGGTTTGAAGATTAGCTGGATTATTTCATATAGATTTACCCAAAGATATTAAGAAAGCTGTATAGAAATTCACTGTCAAGTGCTTGCTTCTACGTATAGAAAAGGCTCTTAGATATAACACTGTCTTCAAAAGAAAGAAGGCTGTTTTTCATGATGCTGTGTTAGCTTACATTATCAGTTCTTTGAGTTGGGAATTATAATGACTTTAATTCGGGAAATGTTATTCCCTTTCTTTAAGAACACACATTGGATTTTCTTTCTCCGTTCTGATTTTTCAAATGAGCAGACCAAGTGCCAAAACAACCAGCCAGTTCAGTGGAAGAACGTCAGTAAAACAGTGTTGAGTCAGAGCGAGTAGGTCATTGTCAGATGGTGTTTTTCCAGGAGCAGTTCTGGTGTTCAGTGAACGTCAGGTACCCAGCGCCTCAGGGAGATGCACCTGTCACCACGCCCTCAGTCAGGGATGAAGGGACTCACCTGCATGATGCTCTGCTCTAATCATGATGGCTTGTTCTTCCAGGACTGGGGGGTCCAACGAAGCTCCTAAGTAGCTGAAGGGCAGAAGAAGGGCGTGTGTCCACTGGCCTTGGGCCCTGGAGGGAATGCGCTTCAGAGGCCTTCGGAGGGGCAGGCTGTTCTTGGCCGTGTGTGCCCGCCATAGGCCTGGCGCATGAGATGGTGCTCAAGCATATTTGTAAACATGTGATGTATGCATGTGATACTCAGTATTCCCAATGTGTGAGGACCACATAGGATTTCTCCACGCCACCATCCAAGAAAGAGAAGTGGCCTTTTCCCGCTGACCTTGCACGTTTCCACCCCGGGGAAGACCTCCCCGGCTGGCCAGGTCTCTGGGGTTCGCGGTGAGAGTGCGGTCTTCACGGCGGAGATGCATCTGTAGACCATGAAGAACAAGGGCTAGGGAAGGGCTAGGGTATCTGACAAGTTAAGATTTATTTCAGGAAGAGAAGAGACAAGAGAACAAGGAGGAGGGACAAGCCCAGGGACAAGATCCCGGATCCAGGATGCAGCCGGTGGCCCAGGAGGGTGTGGGGGTCACAGACGAGTCTGTAGCCAAGTTCAAGCTCATGAGCTCCGACTAGGCGACTGAAGAGAGAGGATTCTGTACGCCGTGGTGATGCGTTGAAATGAATCCTTGTTGACTTGATCTTTAAGCCACTATGAGTAACAAGTAGTTTTTGTTTACTGTTGGCCCCTGGACTTCCTTCAGCTGGGAACTGGGCTGGAGCCACAGGGTTTATCCTGCTTGAACTGGAGGGGAGTGAATTACAGCCTCAGAGCCTGGCCTGGGTGGTCACTCTGCTTGTGTGGCGGTGTCTTCTCTTGGTAGGAGCAGGTGGATATAGCTCCTAGGGTGTTTTTCTCCCTTTATGCAGCGTGAGGTTAGGGTCCATAAAATGGGGTGGAATTGTTCAGACACGCTGTATTTGAGTCTGGGTGGTGGGAAACCTGTTTTTAAAGCAATTCTCTGCAGTCAGAATGTGCAAACAGATGGTGTTGAGACTTTGTTTTGGATAGCAGAGATAAAAAGACTTTAAACTTTCTGTTAAATGCAGGGTTCTGTTAAAGCAGGAGGACAGCCGTGTGCGTAAGACAGGTAGTGATCGCTGTGATGAGAATAGTTGGCGGCAGCACAAATCTGAATGTTCTTGTGCTGGGTCGTCTCAGTTCTCTGCACTGCTGGCCCCCTTGGAGCAGAGGGTCAGTCTGGAAGGACAGGTCGACTGGCCTTGGCCCCAGTGACCGTCCCACCTGCCAGGACAGCTGTGGCATGGGTATTCAGTCAGGATTAGGTAGATTGTGTTGCCAGGACAAGTGGATTCAGCCTTTAGCCATTTCCAAGGAGAGCTGTTCACTGCTCACATCCAGGCGCTGCAGGTACAGTTCAGGTGCAGCTGTAGGGCGGCTCAGGTGTGGCTCAGATGCAGCTGCTGGTGTGGCTCAGGTGAGGCTGCTGGTGCGGGTCAGGTGAGTCTGCTGGTGTGGCTCAGGTGTGGCTCAGGTGAGGCTGCAGGGTGGCTCAGGTGAGGCTGCTGGTGTGGCTCAGGTGTGGCTCAGGTGAGGCTGCAGGGTGGCTCAGGTGTGGCTCAGGTGAGGCTGCAGGGTGGCTCAGGTGTGGCTCAGGTGAGGCTGCTGGTGTGGCTCAGGTGTGGCTCAGGTGAGGCTGCAGGGTGGCTCAGGTGTGGCTCAGGTGAGGCTGCAGGGTGGCTCAGGTGTGGCTCAGGTGAGGCTGCTGGTGTGGCTCAGGTGAGGCTGCTGGTGTGGCTCAGGTGTGGCTCAGGTGAGGCTGCAGGGTGGCTCAGGTGTGGCTCAGGTGAGGCTGCAGGGTGGCTCAGGTGTGGCTCAGGTGAGGCTGCTGGTGTGGCTCAGGTGTGGCTCAGGTGAGGCTGCAGGGTGGCTCAGGTGTGGCTCAGGTGAGTCTGCTGGTGTGGCTCAGGTGTGGCTCAGGTGAGGCTGCAGGGTGGCTCAGGTATGGCTCAGGTGAGGCTGCAGGGTGGCTCAGGTGTGGCTCAGGTGAGGCTGCTGGTGCGGGTCAGGTGAGGCTGCTGGTGCGGGTCAGGTGAGGCTGCAGGGTGGCTCAGGTGTGGCTCAGGTGAGGCTGCAGGGTGGCTCAGGTGTGGCTGCTGGTGCGGGTCAGGTGTGGCTCAGGTGAGGCTGCTGGTGTGGCTCAGGTGTGGCTCACATGCAGCTGCTGGTGTGGCTCAGGTGAGTCTGCTGGTGTGGCTCAGGTGTGGCTCAGGTGTGGCTCACATGCAGCTGCTGGTGTGGCTCAGGTGAGTCTGCTGGTGTGGCTCAGGTGTGGCTCAGGTGAGTCTGCTGGTGTGGCTCAGGTGAGGCTGCAAGGTGGCTCAGGTGTGGCTCAGGTGAGTCTGCTGGTGTGGCTCAGGTGAGGCTGCTGGTGCGGGTCAGGTGTGGCTCAGGTGAGGCTGCTGGTGTGGCTCAGGTGTGGCTCCTGGTGCGGGTCAGGTGTGGCTCAGGTGTGGCTCAGGTGAGGCTGCTGGTGTGGCTCAGGTGTGGCTGCTGGTGCGGGTCAGGTGTGGCTCAGATGCAGCTGCTGGTGTGGCTCAGGTGAGGCTGCTGGTGCAGGTCAGGTGAGTCTGCTGGTGTGGCTCAGGTGTGGCTCAGGTGAGGCTGCAGGGTGGCTCAGGTGTGGCTCAGGTGAGGCTGTAGTCGGTTCAGGTGTGGCTCCAGGACCTCTCGTCCCATGACCACACGGAAGAAAATGCACTCGAAAGCCTAGGCTGGTACGGATGAGGGAAGTGACGCAGAGTGGCTGGTGATGTGGGAAAAGCAGTTTTGCACCCACAGTACCCACTTCAGTGGAGGGCCTGCCTTTGTGGGTTCTGGCGCACGACCCCGTCAGCCCTGATCGGGGAGTGAAGGCTCGGGGCGCCGTGGGCCAGGCCAGGTTTGGTGTGAGGGCCAGTCTGCCGATCCCTGATTTAGAAAGTAAAGTAGAAGAAAATATCTATTTGGAAAATCCCAAGTAAAGTGAGGACCAACATGAAGAAAACTGAAAGATTTAAATATTTAAATATATATGTGACTTGACTAAGGTTACACCATGATGTGATATAGGAGATTGCTTGTATTTTCTCTATAAATGAATTTATAGTTTAACTATAACACCAGTCAAAATGCCAAGGGTACTTTTAAATAGAAGAAATTAATTCTGAAGTTCATATGGAATAATGAACAGGTAAGAATGAATGGACAAGCCATTTTTGAAAAATAAAAAGACACTGACCTGCCCTAGCAAACTTGAGCAGGTTGTCAAACGCTGTTGTAATGGAAAGAGTGTGTGGCACGGGGTGTGAGACAGGTCACGCAGATCGGTGTCTGCAGCCCGTTGGGAGCGAATAGCATGGAAGTTTGTTAAATAAATCCGTGGGAGTAGTAGATGGCACTGATATAATTGTAGTTATTTTGAAAAAAAAATTAAGATCTGCTACATGCATTCCAAATAGATTAAGTAATTGGTGTAAAAAACTACATTCCCACTCAAAACAGATATCAGACTGTGTTTCTGTCAAATCATTGACAAGAGTCTTGCAGAGTCTAATAAAATGGGAGGAAATCACAGGGGATCAACCTGAGGTTTCCCTTTTGGGGCTTCGGCGGTGCTGGTAACTGGACAGCATCTGGGTGGGAAGGAAGTTCCAGCTTGGAGCAACCAGGGGGCCCCGGGGACCTGGAGTGCCTGGTGATGGAGAGCCAACTGCAAGGTGGGTGCGGGTCGGCACGGAGCGTGCAGGGCCGGGCTGGGCGGGTGCCGTGGGAACGCTGTGCACATTCACGCTCCCCTGGAGCTCCTAGGAAGGGTCGGCGCCTGATACCATGGGCAGTGTCATTCATTCATGTGTGCATTCATTCATGAGACCCTGGGACAGACTGACTGCATTTGGGAGATTTGGAAGTTTGGGTCCCACGAGATCATGGATTTGCTAGACTAGATCTCAAACCCAGAAGTTCCGATGTCCACGTCAGCACCACAAATGGGTTTGTTATTTTATTTTGTTTTGCTTCATATTTCTAGAGTTTAAAATATATCTTTTAAAACCAGTCCAAGAGCAATAAATCATTTCAATATGACGTGTTACTCAATGTCTGGAAACGCAAATAGCTATCGGTCATTACTGGACAGTTAATTTCTGAAAGTTCTTCCCAGCATTCAGTGCCAGATGCAGACACATGGTTTTTAATTGAAAACCGCTCTAGCGTTGTTTTGTGGAATTTCAGGATTATTAATCAGACTCTCGAGTGGTGTCCCTCTTCAGGCACTATTATGTGAATACTGAATAGAATAGAGGACAGGAAATTAGTCCTCCCCCTTCCAAATTTCAGGTGCTCCTTGGCATTCGCTCCATGCCTGCTCCTGGATACACAGAGAACTCAGTAGAGGTCACAGTACAAGGACATCCCCCAGGAAGTAGGTTAGGAAACTGTAGATTGGCTTTTGCCAACATCCAAAAACACAAATAAATGAGTGAGGGAGACTCTGTGTTTCGAGCGAAAAGGCACTGTCGGCCCCTCGTGTTTCCGGGGCATGACGCCTTTGACGACCCTGCATGACCCCCCTCTCCCTTCCCCCTGCTGGAGTCCTGTGCTTGCCACCCCCACACCCAGCCCATCGGGACCCCCGTCCTCACCCACTGGGTGAGGGCAGCAACCTCCTTCTGCCTTCACCTTCTTTCATCCTTGACCCGCTTCTGCCTGTGACCTTCCTTGTACCCTTGACCTCCTCCTTCCTGTGACTTTCCCTCTGCCCTTCAACTTTTTTCTCCCCTTGACCTTCCTTCTTATCTTGACCTTTGGTTAATCTTGTAAGTTGTGAATGGCTGAACTTGATGATTTTTGCCAATATTCTCCAGCTATCATGGAGGTCTGGATTTTCGGATGTTCTTAGGTGGCCATTCCAGAAATGTTTCTTTGGGATTGTGTCCTGTGTAGATGTTCTCTGTGCACCTGGAACAGGCTTCTTGGGCTTGCTGGGTTAGGATGCACCCATGCATCTTTCAGTAAGAGACTCAGGAGCGCGTGGTAGAGGTGCTGCTCGGGTCTGAACACCCTGCAGATACGAGAGGGTTCTAGTTTCCTCTGATCCTCGCCTAAACTTTTGGTTTTGTTGTTTGTACCAATCTGTTGGGTATGCTAAGAAACTTCATAAGCGTTTTGAGGTAATTATTTTCATTCAGTTCGTAACATCCTGTCTTTTCCCTGTAAGCCGGTATTATGTTCTGCAGGATTTCTGATTGTTCATCGTCAGCGATTTGGAATTCCATCTGGTTATGATCAGAGACTACATTCTGACCGACAGTGATTCTTTGTGGTTGATTTGGGGCGGCATCCCAGGGGGGCTCCGAAATTTGTTTTGTTTTGTTCTGAAAGTAACCTCCATGCTCCGCCCCCTCCGTGGGGCTCGAGCTCAGGAACCTGACGTCACAAGTCACAGGCCCCACCAGCTGAGCCAGCCAGACGCTCCTAAAACGAGTATTTTTAAAATTCACAGCTTTTTCTTTCCGGATTCATAATCATGTTTCGAATCTTCTGTACCTTGGATTATTTTCCTCTTATTCTAACAGCAGATGGTCTAAAAGGATTTACCCAAATCTCCAACTGCAGTTTTAATTATGTTTGTCTGCATTATTTGGGTATTGGTTTTATATTTAGAATAGTTGTTGGAAATGTGTGTGATCTTGACTGTTGAATCTTCTTGATTTATTGTTCTTTTCTTTCTTTATTTAGTATTTTAGAGAGAGAGCGAGCAGGGGGAGGGGCAGAGCGAGAGAGAATCTCAAGCAGACTCCTCACTGAGTGTGAAGCCCGACGTGGGGCTCAATCTCACAACCCTGAGATCTATGGCCTGAGCCGAAATCAAGAGTCAGATGCTCAACCAACTGAGCCACCCAGGTGCCCCTTGATTTATTGTTCCTTTTATCAGTGTTTTGTTGTCATGTTTTCCTTATTGTTGTTGCCGGAATATCTGTTCTTTTTTTTCTTTTTCATGAATGGGTTTAAATTGGTTTGACCCCCCTTTGGGAAATTCATATTTCCTTAGTTCATGTATCACTGTCCTTTCCTTCTCAACTTTTTTGCATATTTTCATGTGTCTTCAGTTTATTTCTTGTCATTATTTTGTTGTCTGCAGATCTCACGTGAAAAGCTTTCATACTTGAAACAACCACTTCCCTTCTGTCTGTGGGAAATCTGTTCTTTTCCATGATAAACAGTTGCATTGTCTGCCAAAAATGGTAATTTTTTTCCTCTTCTTTCCCAGTCATTAAACACCATACTTCTATTTCCTGCCTTATTAATTGAGCTAGGGATTTTTCAGAACAACGTCAGACAGTAGTGATGGTAGTTGGTGTTTTATAATAATTTTTGACACCTGTTAGCAAGATTATCAGATTTTTCCTCCGGTTTATTTAGGTGATTTATTACATGTGGATTATTAGGATATTCTTTTGCTGACATGTAACTGTCTCCATGTATTTGGCATATTATTCTTTTATTCTACTTCTGAACTGATTGGAGAGCTAAAGACAGTCTATTTATATTCAGAAGTGAGATTCATTCTTCATTTATTTCTGTTGTTTCTCTGTGTTTGTCAGGTTTTTAATTTTTCCGTCGGATGTGGTGAGAGTAATTCCCTCTTCCCTGTACTTTGAAATCCTTTATGCAGCATAGGATTTCTTTCCTTGAAAGTTCAAAAGTCTGTACCCATTACCCATCTAAGCTTTGAGTCCTTTATAAAGAAGGCGCTGATTAAATTCTGAGTTTGTTCATTGTCTGAAATCTTGAGTTCTGATAAGTTAATTTCTACAGAAGGTTGTGACTTCAGGAAGATTGTGCGGCGCTGCACCTCTCCCGGTGTGGCTTCGTTTCCTACATCAGCCTCTTTCATCCACATTCTTTTCTACTTTGGCTTATAGACGTTGAGTTTTCTCAAGTGGCACTGCAAACATTGAATTCAAAATTTAATAAATTGTCTCCTGATTCCTGTGATACTTTTATTTGGCATAACTTTCCTCTGGTTTTCCCAGCTGATCTCTATTGTTAGCAACTGTATGTTCTTAAAATACGCACTGCTTAGCCCCACTGGTTTTCCCACTTCTCAGCCGTGGCAAATTCACAGGCTTGGTTTGTGTGTCTGCAGCACCAGCCCAGTCACATCCTGTCCTTGTGTCCACATGTGGGCACACTCCCATGGGACACACCCCTGATTCGTGGCATGTGTCTTCCGCTTGTGCCCACGGGCTACCCCTTGGCCGGCCCACGCTTCATATGTACACAGGATGCACAGAAAACACACGTGTGTATACCTGGTTCCTCCTAGGCTCTCCCTCTTCCTTCCCAGACTGGATGGCACGTGGCTGCACGACACCCACATGATTGTTGTTGTTTAGAAGATATTTCACATGGTTTCTGGTGCGTGAATGTCTCCGTTCCCTTGGTATCAGGATTGTGAGGGTTATCTCAACAGTATTTTTTTTATTAATTCTGTGGATCTGAGCTGAGATCAAACTTGCTATCTAACTCAGAAAACCTAAAATATATTTTATACATAATACCTTCAATGAGGCGTAATTCACAGACCATACAAGTCGTACATTGAACGTGTGCGATTCAGTGGTTTTAATTACACTTAGGGAGCTGTGCCAGAGCACTTCTGTCGACCAGAGGGAAACGCCACGCCCTGGCCGACGGGTCCTTGCACCTGCCCCATCCCCGCCCCGGCAGCCGCAAGTCTGTGCTCTGTGGATTTGCCTGTCCCGGAGCTTTTGTGGCCTTTGGTGGCTGCCTGCTTTCACCGGCGCGGTGTCCGCGAGGCTCATCTACGTCATCGTGTCTGTCGGAACTTCATTTCTGTGTGACTGGGTGTTATTCCATTCGTCACTTGATGGACATTCGGGTGGTTTTCGCCTATTCTGAGTGACACTGCTGTGGACACGTGTTTGATTCTGTCAGTTCCGTACGTGGCAGTGGATTTGGTGGGTGGTGTGGGTGCTCAGTGTTCGGTCCCTGGGAGGAAGGGGCAGCTTTTCTGCAGGTGCCCAGGGGGTCCTCAGCTCCTGGGCTTCACCAGCACCTGCTCATCTCCACCTTGTGAAGACGGCCACCCGAGGGGTTGAAGTGACGAGAAACCTGTATTTTAGACATACGTCTTGTGTTCAAAAATGACAAAGTTTGAATGAATGAAAAGCCTAATGGAGAATATAAAAAGTACCCATTCCAGCACAGACAAAAAACTACTCAGCATTTCAGGGTACACTCCCCAGGCTTTTTTCTACGCATGGGTGTGTGTCTGTGACGTTCTTCCCCAGAAGACGCCCCTACTGTCCTGATAGGTAATTCAGTAGCTGTTCTCTGCTTTGCCACGCAAGCCTAATGCCAGTATTTACTACCTCACTTCATATTCTTCTGAATACAATTACTCAAAAATATATTATCGGATAAATGTGTTGCAAAATCATTTCTTTAATCACTTACATTGAGCACTTAGGTGGTTTCATATGTCTCACTATTGTGAATGATTTTGCAACACATTTATCTGATAAGTATTTTTGAATATAATTATTGTTGGTCCCTTAAAATAAAGGCAAGCATTAAGTTATTGAGTCAACATTTGTGAGCATTTAAACTGTTCATCAGGAGACTGTGAAATGTGTACCACTTGTGCATATATACATGATTTTAGAGAAATATATGCCCTTCCTCAAGCTGAGGAATTATTTACCATTGGTCAAATTTTCCCTCATTTTTGGTCAGAGTTGCTTCCTCATCCTTGGTGCCACTTTACCATCTTTATTAAAAAAATACTCAAGTGCCTCAGCTTGATTATATATATAATATCATATATATATTATATATTTATATATATCTATATCTATATAGATATAATTAAACCAGGATTGATTCAGTGGTCAGAATATTTAAAATGAACTATTATTATCTTTAATTGTTAGGATATTTGTGCATTATTCATTTCCATAATAATTTTTAGCCAGTTGCTTCTTCTCTAACTACAGCCTGATAGAATGAATCTATCTGTTTCTGCTACCAGATTGAAAAAAAAATAAAAAAATAGATTATTGTGGAAAAAGAATTCAGGCATGGCGTAGCTAGATCTGCTTATGAAACGCACAGTGACTTCTCAGAGTACCTTCTGGAGAAGCCCCTTGTGGAACAGGTAGCAGCCGCAGTGCCCTCGACCTTGGGGACCGCGTCTTCCTGAGGTCGTGGGCTCCATCAGCCAGGCTCCCGCTCGTTTTAATAGCGTCCAGATGAGCCACTTGTGCCATTTTCTTTTTTAATACAATGAGTCCAACTGTAAAGGAATTCAGTGTGTTTATGACGAAACTGTCTTCTGAAGAACATGGTTATAAAGCACCGCCCACGGTAGGATCGTCCTGACGTGTCCAGGCAGGTGCACGTGCGGTCTGTGAATGTTCCAGTTGATGCCAGCGGACATGCTGGATTCAGGAACTCGGGCCGTCGTCGTTAAACAGGTCAGAAGCTTATGCCTGATGGAGTCAGAGTCCGATGTGATAGGTCTCCCCGGTGAAATGTGTGCTACATCAGTAAAATTTAGGTATATTGCTAGTACGTCATCTGTTTTCCAAGTGCAGCTCGTTCTTCCCAAATGGGTCCATGTTTTCTGGAGGGATGACATCTGTATTCACCAGTACACACCTGGACAGTCTATTCCTCTGCAGATCCACGTGCGTGTGGAGAATGTGTGAAGCACCTGCAGACTCTGCTTCTTTTTTTTTTTATTTTTTATTTTTTTATTTTTTATTTTTTTTTTTTTAAAGATTTTTTATTTATTTATTTGAGAGAGAGAGAATGAGAGAGAGCAAGCACATGAGAGGGGGGAGGGTCAGAGGGAGAAGCAGACTCCCTGCCAAGCAGGGAGCCCGATGCGGGACTCGATCCAGGGACTCCAGGATCATGACCTGAGCTGAAGGCAGTCGCCCAACCAACTGAGCCACCCAGGCGCCCACTTCTTTTTTTTTTTTTTTTAAAGATTTTTTATTTTATTTATTTATTCATGAGAGAGAGAGGCAGAGGGAGAAGCAGGCTCCCCGCTGAGCAGGGAGCCCGATGCGGGACTCGATCCCAGGACCCTGGGATCATGACCTGAGCCAAAGGCAGACGCTTAACCATCTGAGCCACCCAGGCGCCCTGCAGACTCTGCTTCTAAAAGCAGCGGTACCTCTTATGCAGGAATGAGGGTTTGTCCTTAATTTTGCTTTTTGAAAGGGGTGATAAATTCTCACTTAAAATATATAAAGAACTGTTTAAAAAATATATATATATTAGGGGCACCCAGGTGGTGCAGTCACTTTAGCATCCAACTCTTGGTTTCGGCTCAGGTCGAGATCTCAGGGTCATGAGATCGAGCCCCGTGTCGGGCTCTGCAATGAGCGGGGAGTCTGCTTTCTCTGCCCCTCCCTCCCACGCTTTTATCTGTCTCTCTCTCCCTCTCTAAAATAAATAAATTTTTAAAAAAATATATCTATAAAGAATTGTTTTGGGGCACCTGGGTGGCTCAGATGGTTAAGTGTCTTCCTTCGGCTCAGGTCATGATCCCAGGGTCCTGGGATGGAGTCCCGCATCAGGCTCTCTGCTCCTTGGGAGCCTGCTTCTCCCTCTGCCTCTCTCTCTCTCTCTCTCTGTCTCTCATGAATAAATAAATAAAATCTTTAAAAAAAAAGGAATTGTTTTGACAACTTCAACAGTAGTATCTGAGTGACTGACAGTTGAATTCTAGTAACGATAAATGGTAATTCATTTATTTTGCTTTGATTGTTTTAATGTCTTTTATGGCTATCAAATGTGTATACTATAGGACTTTTTTCCCAATATTTTACTCACAATTGGTTGCATTTTAAAATATAGTTTAAGCAGGTGGATATCTATTTTAAATAACATTGAAATGCTATTTGTGTGTGTGTGTTATCAAATCCAAGTTATTCGAATGTTATGCCATTTTGTTAGAGTCTTCTGATCTTTGTGACTTTTATAGCATTCTTTTTTTGCAGAAATAGAAATCAGTTAGCAGCATGAAGCCCTACCTTCTTTCCCCTAAAAATACATTATAAGTAGGTCATTACTGACAGACCTTGCTTGTTTTCTTTGATAGCTCTAAACTTGCTGGGATGGGGAGCCAATCACTTTGTATCAGACGGCTGAATGGCAGTTACCTGGTCAGTGTTACTGATTAAGATTTGATTTGAAACAACTTTTAAAACAGACATTTAAGAGACCTAATCTGTGGCACTTTCCTGGATTGTGGGAAAGTATATGTCCCGCTTCATCACACCACCGGGCAGCCATGTCTCTGAGAATCGAAGCCGATGCTGTCCCAGGAGGTTTGGGCGCACGTTTGCATCTGTGTCTTTCCATGGCTGGGGTGGTTAGTGAGGGTCCGGTTCTGAGATCCTCCTGGCTATAACAGATGGCTGCCCTGTCTGGACTCGAGCCACCTGAGGAAGGATGTTGGTCTTCGAAGAAGTGAGGGCACTTGCATCCCCAGGTCCTGATTCTCATCCCAGATCTGCCCCCCAGGGCTTCCCTTTGTGTGGATCTGGGCTCCCTTCTTTCATTTCTAACCAGCCAGGCTCCCCATGGTTGTTCTCAACCTTTCTGCCCGGGGCTTTGGATGCTCAGCAGATGATCTCAGGGGGCAGCCCAGTTTAGAACCCCTTGCCCAGCCCTGAGCTTCCGGCCTCAACTTTTCCCTCTCCTTTTTCTTGTTCAGTACCTGTGCGCCCGCCCCCATCGCTCCTACCCAGCCCACCGCGGCTCTGGGGTGGCTGCCCTTTCCTGGCCTCCAGGTCCCTGGAGAAGCTCGGGGACAGAGGTGGGGTCTCTACCTGCCTTCTCAAAATCCACGAGGATCTACCGATCTTGTTAGTCTCTTGCTGGTAGGGAACCGTCTCCTAAGGTACGAATTTCCCTTTTTTGTGTTCCAAATTAAAAATGACTTGGGTTTTTTTCTATAAAATTCATATCATACTTGATGGCATGAATCATTTCAAAGTGATGGAAACACTGTTTCTCATGCGGTTGAAAGCATAATGGCAGGTGTAGGTAGCGGAGGGCTCCTCCTTCTGCCACCGTGACTTTGATGCTAATTATGATTCAGAAACACGGCGCGTGACAAGCAGGGCCTGCTGTCTGTCAGAGGAGCTGTTCGGTTTCTGAGTTTGCTTGCTGTTCACTTTGCTTTTCCTGTCAACTCTGAATCAAGTGAAGTGGATGGATTTTCACTGGAAGCTAATGTTAATTTGCATTTAGAGGCTTGCCGAAAAAGCCATGTCTTCTGTCGATGCAGATCCTGAAGTGTGTGCACCTGGCTGGGCCGAGAGCAAGTGAGCTCCTGGCCTGTGGCCTCATGCCGGCGGCCTGAGCGGTGGGTCCTCCTCCCAGGTGTGTGCTGGGGCCGCCCTGGTGGGTCCTCGGGCAGAACAACGTCTGGCTGTGGTGCAGGTGCCCAGTCTTGGCCCCGTGGTTCTGCTTTGTGCGCCTTGTTAGAAAAGCTTGACAGTCCGAGAGATTCTGGCTGCACGAGTTTCCAGCTTAATCTCAGCATCCCTGGAACGCGGGAGGGTCTGCGGGACTCTGACTCCCATATTGCTCAGTTGCTGCCCCCGTGGCATTTCATCTCGTTCCTGGCGGGCGTCCGCGCTGCTGCAAGCATCCGTGCTCACAGGGGACCCTGGCTGGGCTCTTGGGCCGTTTTTCTCACCCTGGGCCATTTTTACCCACAGTTGTAGCTCTTACAGATTGACGATGCCAGAGTTGTTCAATTCTGGGGTGCCATCAACAATAACATTAAAAACCGTTGTTTTCTGTAGCGCTACAAAGGGCAGGGAAAGCAGCCAAGGAAATGGGGAGAGAATGTCTTGTAGTTGGCATCCTGACGGCGTGGGCGCCAAGTCCCAGAGAGGAGTCCTGTGGGGACCCGTGGATGACTGCAGACACTGATCCCTACCAGAGCAAGACCCTCACCCCTCCTCTGCCCTTCCTGGCCCCCAGGACCCCTCCACTCTAGGCATTCCAGGTCTTTCTGTCGAGGTCCAGCTGATGCACATTCTGACCGGAGCTGCGGTGACCAAATAGATCAGTTCTGGGACAGTTGACACACTTTTCTTTAATTTTCCCGTGTACAGATATTTCTCTTTTTAATTAGTATTCCTTTAATGTTTTCAATAAAGGATTCAGTTTTCTCCCTTGAAGGCTTCAAGTTGTTTTGGTATATATATTTCTGGGTACCTGATGGATTTTTGGAGGAAATTCTTAATTTTCTTCTCTTGGTTTTATTATGTAAATATACAAATTATATTTGCAAAATAACTGTGTATTTATATTATTGTATATAAATTATTGTATAAATATGCAACTGTATTTGCAGATTACATTGATCGAGCGTGATTTTATCCAGCCATATAAGTGATTTCTAACCTTTGCATACTTCCTGGTTTTATTTGTGGACCTAAGTATCACCTGTAAATATTGTAAATGCTGTTGAATTTTTATACCTTTAAACTCTTTTTTCCTGTCTCATGGGAGACAAAGTTGTACAGAAAAATGCTGAATAACAGCAGTGAGGTGGGGATTCTCACCATTCCGTGTGAGGTTTTTGGAGGGGTTTAACTGGTCACTCTTCTACAGATTCACAAAATTACTCTTATTCCTGCTGATTTTAGGAGCACTTTGTATGTTCTGTGTGTGAGTCTCTATCAAATATATGTAATGCCAAGATCACTCACTCTGTGGGTAACTTTTTGATCTCTTCATAGTATCTTTTATTGAACAGAATTTCTCAATTTTTATGTCGAACAATTAGTCCCTTTCTGGATTAGAACTTCAAGATTAGAACATTTCCAGGCTAGAACTGTTTTGCATGCTGTTCAAGTCAACTTTACTCTGAGTCCATAGAGATATTTTCACCTGTTTTCTTTTAAACGTTTTGATTTACTGTTCACATGTAGCTCTGAAGTCCAGCTAGATTTGATTGTTTCCCATGCTCTGCAGTGGGGCGGTGAACTCATTTTTTTCCTAGATTCTTTCCGGACTTGACTGTCATGCTGCACTTATCACAAGCGAGGAGATCACACATACGTGGATTTTTTTCTGGACTGTGTATTCTCTCTTCTCCACTGAGCTATTTTTCTTGAGTAAATACCCCATATTTTAATTGCTATAACCTCAAAATAGTTCTTGATACTTGGCATTATAAGTCTTCAGCTTGGGTGTTCTTCAGGATTGCCTTGACTGTACGTGACTGCATTTCTGTTTGAAATTTAGAATTATTTTGTCAGTTTCTAAAAACTTGCTGGGGTTTATGATTTTCTGTTGTTTTGAATCAACAACAGATTAATTCAGAGATTAATTTGTAGATTAATTTGGAGAGAAATGACGACTTCACAGTATGAATTCATCCAGTTCATGAACATGATCTGTAACTTATTTAGGTCTTACTATTTTCCTCTCAGTAACACTTTCAAATTTTTAGTGTAGAGACCTAGTGTGTCAGTTTTCATTAGTTGGTTTCTGGATATGGCAGTTGTTAATGCTCTGCGAGTTATATCCTTTTATTTCAGCTGTTATTATTTGTTGCTGATATATTGAAACATACTTTCACAGTATTGTCGTAATACACCATTAACTGGTAATGATGTTAAGGCCATAGACTAAACATCCAAATGTTCATGTGACAGACGTAGATATAGATCCTTTTGAACTATCTCCATGCTCAGAGATTCCATCTGTGAACTGCTTCATTTTTCTTCTTTCCTTTATGCACCATAAATATTTAAAGTATATATTATATATATAATTGCACTGGTCAGGAGCACAGTGTGGTAGAGAAATGGCAAAGGTGAACGCACATCTTTTTCTCAGCCTCTGTCCCCGGAGGAAATCTTTCAGTAATTCAACATGGTGAATGACAAGTGCTCTTAGTCTTTTTTAGCTATTTTCCCGAAGGCTAACCTTTTATATTTAACTATTAATTTATGAAGCTATTAATTAAATATTTAATTAATATTTAACTTTATCAAATGCCATCTTTGGAATTTACCAGTGATCTTGTAAGTTTCTTCTTTTTCTGTTTCTGTGGTTGGTTGCCAGCCTCGAAGCGTCCCTGGTTCACATGCCCCTGCGTGGGCCCGTCTCATGGTCCTGTCCTGAGGGTGCAGCTCCCACCACCTCACTAAGCATCCCGCCTCCCTCCTTCCTCCCTTCCTCCCGGCCGGCCGGCAGGGTGACCACCTAAGGCTGTGCAGGCAGCACTCTGCATACGGCACCTGGGGCTCCAGACGGACGGAAATACCGGCCTGCTCCACCCCTGAGACCCACCTCCTTGGGCCTGGCGGGGGGCGCCCGCGTGAAGCAGGGCACCTTTAGACGCCGTTGACCGTGACTTGCACACACCAGGAGGCCACCTCTAGTTTGTCCAGAGGTGTTTGTCTGACCTTCCTTTCTTCATCTGCTGAGAAGGCCTTTACCTGCGGACGTCCCCTCCTGGTCCGCGCTTGCTGACAACCCAGTTTGCTTTGCCGGGCGGCGGGGGAGGGAAGCCCGCGGGCCCCAGCCCGCCGGGACCCAGTGTGTGGGCCCCACTGGGTACTTCTGATAAAGTTTGTTTCCGTGTATTGATGAGAACTCTGATACACGTTTTGCTGATTTTCAGCATTTCCTGCTCCAGACCAATAAATCTTCAAACGGTTACTATCTGAATCTTCCGAAAGGGGTGGTTATCATTCAAAGAGCTTTGGTAAAAGTAGGAACTAAAGCCTTTCTAAAGGTAGAAAAGTTGATTTGAACAAAATACTAATATTTTCAAGCTTTTAAAGAAAACCCTAATTTTCTTTTAAAAACATGTTTATTTAAATCCTGTAAAAGCTGTTCAGAAACAGTTACTCAGGATTCACACTTACTGTGTGTTCAATTAATGAAGCCGTGGCCAGATGGATGCCGCCGTGCGGTCCCCACAGGGTCCGTCCGGGTGCGTGTTCTGGGGGTTGTGCCGAGCGAGCCGTGGTCCTGCCACTGCACCCGCGCCCCCTGCGCTCACACCCTCTGCCTGTGTCTCCGCTTTGCCCCCCAGGCCAGAACTGGCATTGCCTTGCTGCACCGCGAGGCGTCTGGAAGCACCTGTGACGTCCGCCTGAAGCTGACAAAGGAGGTCCTCACGATCCAGAAACGAGACGTGGTCTGTGTCGGTGGGAGCAGTCACGGCACACACGTAAGTGCCCTGCGGCGCCGGGCTCCGCGTAGACGCGCTGGGGAGGCCCACTCGGGGAGGCCGCTTACGGCCTCAGGACTGTTTGCTCCCGTTATTTAAACATCCCCAGCCACAAAACAAGACCAGGTCTCTGTCTCCCTGCCTTCCGTAATTTCCTCGTTGGTGTGTTTTCCGGGAGGAGCTCTCCCCACACACCACGGTGTGCCATGGGACACACTGTGTTGGAAGTGAAGACGGAACGTGAGAGTACCGTACTTGCCGAGGGCTTCCTCACATCTGAAACCACGAGCAGCGGCAGACAGAGCGGGCACTCGCCCGCGTCAGGTGTCAGCTCTGTCCCCGTCTCTGGGACGTGAACAGGCGCTTCCACGCTAAAGCTCCGTCCTTCTTTTGGCTTCAGTCACAGTGAACTTTCCTGAAGGGTAAGAAACGTACTGAGCAGATACAGTTAAATATCGAGTAAAGATTAGGAAAAATAATTTTGGCCAGTGTTACTTCAGTTTAGGTCAAACAGGACGACTGTAAGTGATAGAGGAAATATGCATTGTAGTATATGAAGTATACTCTATTAAAACCATAGTCGGTTTCCTATTTTCCTTCTTGTGAGCTCAAATAATTGCAGGTATAAATATAAATAAATAAATAAATATATATATATATTTCTACAGAATCAACATTTCACTGCTCTGTCCTTCGAATATCCCTACCCAGGACCTACAAAAACTGATATTCAAGAAATCATGTCGCTGAAAATAAGTTGTTTGTAGTGTGTTTTTGAAAATATCCCCGAAGCGTTCCCATTCCCCGGTTCACGGCTGGGTCTCGTAGAGCTTGGGCCCTGGAGACCCCTTACTCCATGATTTTCTGGGTCCTCATGACCTTCACCTTGGAAACAAAGTGAACAGGGCACTTGCTCCCCATCTGTAATCCCCAAATCGGTGTTTCCTCGGTAGGTGCAGGTCCTTGCAGAGTGTGACGTCTTTCCTGGGCGGGCCCGATGTGGCCCCCCTCGCCCCCACAGAAGCAATGCCGGCCTCATGTGCATGTCTTACACACGCGCAGCCCCTCCCACATGCGTGGAGAACAGAAGTGCTCCTGTATTCCACTTGAACCCCCCCCATGTTGCCCCAGACCCATGTCTGCCCCTCTTGTGCCCTTTTTGGGTCTTTGGTCCCGTTCTGGACACTCCCTGTGGGTCCAGGACGGGTGAAGTCACCACAACGGAGGGCAGAGGACAGGGGCTGCCTTTCCTGCTGCTATTCCCTGGGGCCCCCAGCAGGGTCGGAGGTCGAGGGTCACTAACCCCTCGTTCGACCTACTGTCCCCCCACTTGTTCTGAATACCCAGCAGCGGTGGGTTTGGGGAGAGCAGCGTCAGAGAAGAGTTTGTAACTGTTTTAAAAAATTATCCTTCTTCACAGTGAGTCCATAACCTGTAGAGAATCCCACGCAGCTTATAGCAAAAAACATTCGATGTTTCTATGCTAAATTGTCCAGGAAAAGTAAATTACGTTGTTTTATTCATAATGTCAGATTCTCTACCGAAGGTTAAGTTCTCCCTCCTAGGAGTGTGTGTTCACAGCTGCAGAGTTGTGTTTATAATTTCCAGTGATTCCTGGATGCCCGCAAACCGCCCTGCTCCGAGGAGAGCCGCGGGGCACGCGGACTTGTGTTCCGCATCGGCCAGGCCCCTTCCAGCGATCTCTGCCGGAACACGCGTCCCTGGGTTGGATGGTTTCGGAGGCAATTTGGAGAGGGTTTTGTTTGCAGGAAGACACGATCCACTCCTGAGATCAGAACCTGAACCGGAACCCTGAATTCTGCAGTTGATAAGAATAACACCATCTCGCCGTGAGAATTCATCATGTGTTGGAAGAACAGGAAGAACTCTTTCTAACAAAGGTCACAATGGTTTTTAGAGTTGGAGTCAGAGCACCTCTGGGGAGTCTCGGAGTGGCAGCTCCCCGCATTATAGTGTTGAGTGTGTCCAAGGCACCTGCACTGGGAACCTGGCTGAGCATGACTGTTTTCCACTTAAAATTATTCTGAAGGGCAGGTGTGGAAGGTCTGATCCATCCACAGTGGATCAACAGAAGGAATGAGGGAGCCTCATGCCTCGCCGAAACTGGAGTCTCCGTGTGGGTCCTGGGAGATGAAAATTGTCAGATTTGGTGCAACACATATTTACTGGGTACACAATATAGATATTAAATTCTAGCAGACATTGATTAGCTTATCAGTCGGACCCCAAGATTGGATGCTAAACCTACTGTGAACAGTCATTGCTGATGTGCATGATTCTGCCCCCGGTGCCAGGACATTTCTGAGTGTGTTCTATACCCTAATTCACCAAAAACACACGGCGTGGTTACGCAGCAGGTGCACCTTGACCCCCACATCACAGGCGACAGGGTTAGGGCACGGGGTCACGCCAGTCACACGGCCCGAGCCCGAGAGCGCCCGCCCTGCTCGCCAGGCCCGACATCACGGTCCGTGCTCGCGTCAACGTCCGTGAGCTTTGTGATTCGGCACTGGCCCCGGGGATTCGCCCGGCGGGAGCTCGGTTCTCTGGGGACGGAAGGCAGAGTCTGCGCGAACTCCATTCCTCCAGCCGCATCCACTTCTCAGGCTGCCCGTTCCAGAGGACACCGCTGGGCAGGGAATTTGAACCTGCTGAAAAATAACTCAAGTGTCAGTTAAGGACAGGTGTTCTTCTCGTCACAAAAGAGAGAAGGCAAAACTAAATTTAGTGGATTTTTAAAATCTGCCAGGGCAGCACCAGAGTTTCAAATCCACAAACTCCTATTTCATTTATATTTCTATCCATAGCAACAGGGCATTTTGAATGTTGAAAATCTGAGGATTTTCTAATTATCTTCTAAAGAAAGTGTGTGCATTGTTGGGGGAAAGAACTAGCTTTTTCTCATGTTTCAGAGTTTTTGTTTAGATTGTTTTATTTTTATAATCCTCACTGCACATGTGACACATTACATTTTCCTTAATTGTGAGTTTATGCTTGTGGTTTGAATGAATGTGGCGGGAAGATGCACACAAAGACAACATTGTAATAAATCTGTGTTGTATTCACTACTTTTAGTGACAGTGAATGTACCTGAGAGGGTTCCGTGTCCTCGTTTTACTGTTTCGGACACGAAGGTTCAGGAGTGTCTGAGCTCAGCTCCCAGTTAGTGGCAGAGGTCAGGCAGGATCTCAGCCGCTCCTCTGCTCGCATGGGGCCCAGGGGAGGCTCCTGGGAGCGCCGCAGGGGGAGCATGAGAGGCAGGGGGATGAGCCAGCGGAATGTCCGCCGCAGAGGAGGAGGACTGCCAACTTGGCGTGAACGGGGAGCTGGCGTCTGCCCGCACACGGCCTGGTTTGGTGCCTGCCTGACACCTTGGGAGACAGTCTAGGGGCTGGGCGGGCACGGGAGCCCCGACTCTCTCCCCTGCTCTGCACAAGCACTGGGAAGCCACATCTTCACGAGCGGACTGGGAGACCCGTGCAGACGTTGACCTAAAACGGCCAGGTTTGCAGCGTGGGTGTTTACCATGCCTCCAGACATGAGAGGTTATGGGAGTGCGACGGGGGAGAAGAGGACCCAGCAGACCTGCAAGCAGGGAACGTCTTGAAATAAAGATGAGAACCATGCACGGAACCAGAATCTCTGTGTGTCGGACAAACAACACATTAGACACGAAAGTCACAGTCCGGGAAGCGTCTGAAGAATCCCATGTGAGCACAGACGAGAGACCCCGGGGTGGTGGGTGCTGAGCGCAGGTGAAGGGGGGACCCCTGGAATGAGCAGGCGCCGCCGCCGCGTGAGGCAGAACAGCCGATTTCACCCGGTGGATGAAAGGCGTCCGGCTCTGGCTGCAGGAGCCTAGCAGATTCTGGGCGGAGAGGGCGAACTTGCAGTCTCTCCTCGCTTTGCTGTCAGGTGCTCGCTCTCCCCTCTCCCCTCTGCATGCGTTGGGGCGGCTTCGCTCTTGTCTTCCTCATGGGCAGGTTTTGTCTGGCGAGGGTCACAGATCTATATACCGACTGGGGATCTAGATTAGGTCCGGGACATTTTGGCTCCATATTCTAGGCTCCTCGTGTGCTGGCTTTTCAGCTTTTCCCCTATAAGTATGTTAGGTCATGGCCCACACTCTGACGTTCCGGGTATTTGTAGGTTGGCTTTGCCACCCTGTAGACTTCACATCCAAGACCATGCCTGTTTTCACTTTCCCGCACGTATGTTTATACATACCAGAAGATGCGTTTTGGAATATTTATTTCCTGGGTCCTGGGTGTCACTTATCTTGGTAGAAAGGACAAAGAGTTGATCAGTTTTGAGCACAAAACCCCTTCCCTAGAAACGGATCTGTGAAACCCTGTGAGGGGGCCACAGAGCGGCACCGATGGTCAGCTCAGCTTACAATGCCTTCCAGAAAAATCGTCAGTCCCCCCCTTTTTTGCTGAAAAAAAGGCTTAAAGTTTTTAAAAAGTCAAAAGTTTTAGAAAAAGCGATAAGGAACATGTAAATTAAGATGCGGAAGAACATCTAGTAATAGAGTGATTGGCGGTTGCCCGGCCGTTCCTTCAGCAATTCCTACAGATCGTTCAGGTATATCAGAACGAATGAACTTAATAAAATCATTTTCAAAAATTAGGCTCATTTCTTACGTAACAAGTACTGTGAGGACTATCAACAAACTGATACTTTAGTTTGGAGTAAAGAATTAAACTTGTATTAAACTTCCCGAGACAGATGAATTTGTCGTCTCGCCTGCCGGGGTGCTGGCCCCACTGATAAATTCTGTGTTCAGCGCACACGACTCCATTGTTGTTGTTTGTGATAAAATAAACATTATTACCACCTTTATCCACCTAAGTTTATATCCTTTCTCTAGTTCCTTTTTGCATCCTATTCTTTGCTCCATAAATCAGGAGTCGGTAAATGTCAAAACATAGTTTGGGATTAAAGGATAAAACAGAATATTTTCTTTAGGACCTTATCTCTTATGTTTTTGAAAAACACAGCTGGATTGGGTTGGAAATGAGTTTATTGAATAGTTACTTTAGATTCCAAACTTCATTCTCCAGAAGTCTCATTATACATTTGATTGAATTCATAATTCATCCCTCCAGTAAGTGAGAGCAGCCCCCAGACACCGAAGAGAAGCATATTTATGGGGCAGGTGCGTCTCGCCGGAGGCGGTCCCTCTGCTCGGGAAAACGGACTCCGCAGAGTGTGCTCGGTGAAGAACGACAGGCTGGTTGAATTAGAAAATGCCTTGTGATGACATTAGCATCTGCATATGTTAGCAGAACCGCTTTGGAAACTTCTCCCAGGACTTTAAGTTAATGTGTCCATCTCTCACTTGGTTGTGAGGTCCTGAGACATCGGGACCCGAAGGAGGGGCCTGAGCCAGGCCACCCTGTGGACGGTTTCATCACCATGAACCGATTTTTACAAATCTTGTTTTGAAAAACAAAATTCTTAAATACGACAACACCACAATCATTCTAGAGCCCTAGTAGTTACATGCTCTTCATTTGTGAGAACACAGACTGGCTGAACTTTCCTCCCAACGGTGAAATGCGAGATTCCTCCACGCTCCTTGAGGGAGTTGGAAGATCGGGAAGAAGAACATTTCACCCAGAGACTTGCCATCCGGAGGTTTCTGTGAAATTTGGTGGTTTCCCGTAATTCCCTCGGCTGGCTCGTCTTTGTGGGCCCAGCTGCCCACACAGGACAGGTCAGGTGCTCTCTCCCTGACAGCATCCTCCCGCTGTGCCCTCCACGGCCTTACTCTGAGCGCACAGAGAGGGCTCTGGGGTCCCCCTCGTCCTGCTCCTATGGGGACAGCAGCCCTGTGTATGGGGCCCAGCCTGTGACCCCCTCTAACCTCAATTACCTCTAGATGCGGTCCCATGGGGATGGGACTTCGACATAGGGATTTGGGGGGACACAGTTCAGTCCACGGTGACATCCTATGGTAGGACACATAACCCTCATTTTCCAGATGCAGAAATTCAGTTTTGCAGAGGGTTATGTGACTGAGACACATTTGCTCGGAAAGGGAATTTTGACAGATTGCATCGAGCAAATATTTGAATAAATACTACTCTGGCTTAATAACAGATAATTCTGTTCTGTTAACCAGATGTTAAAGAAGTTGATGACATAATGTTTTCATCTTTCACCTGTTGGGAATTTGGGAATCTTAGTCCAGAGTTTTGGTGTGCGTTAACCCATTTTGCCACAGGTGATCCATTTTCTGATGTTTTCTTTGAATGATCCTCTTGAGATCTATGTGTGAATAAAACGACAGATTTATAATGTCATGTGACAAAGTCTGTCAAAACAGAAACACTCTTGTTTCTTTTCTCTGATGTATATTTGCTTGCTCTCAGTGAGGTTCAAATGCTTCTGTTAATGGGCAAAGTTGAAAACCATTGTTGAATATTTTGACAAATTCCCTATAGTAGAGATTTTTGATTAGTGTAATACTGGATGACCCAATTTTCCAGTCTTCTCTTGCCCAGAGTATTTCCTGGGAAAGCCTGAGACACATTCCTGTGTCACCCCAAACACAGTAGAAACTCGGCACTTATGAAATGAGTGAGAGCGTGAATAAATGATATCCCTCTGCTTTGTTCACTTGTTCACGCTCCCCGAGACGCTGGATGACTCGGGAGTCTGCTCTGGGAGTTTGTGGAGGGAAGCTCCCCACACGCAGGAGCATCTCTGTCTTCCCGCCACGGGATTTAAATCACCTCTGCTCCTGCTGCCCTTTGTGTGGAGTCGGGGGACAGGTTGCTGGTGTTTCAGTACTTGGAAAGGACCCAGTAGGAGCCCCATGAGTGTGTCCCGGGTGTGCACTGGGCCCGCTCCTCACCGTCACTCGGGTGCGCCCGGAGACGAGGAGAAAACGAGCCATCGCCGTGAGGTCACGTCCTGGAACTGTGATTGCATAAACTGTCAACAGCTGAGAATGTTACAGCCACAGGGAAGCTCAAAATATAAAATTTTCTATTAAAGTGTTACCTAATGGATGCCTATCTGAGCACTTTAAAGGAGCTGTATTTGTTCCAATTTTTGGTTTCTTTACTTTGAGCTTATGGTGAATTCATTCCCAAGAACAGAGTCACACCTGAGTCACACCTGAGACGCGCTGCAGACCCGGCGTCCTCCTCGGCCAGACAGTTCCCACTGGCTCGCTGCTGGCGGCAGGCAGGCCTCGCGCTCGTGCGGAAGCCCTCGGGGCCCTGCTGACCTCGGCTTGTCCCTGGTCGCCCTGCTCTGCAAGCACACTCTTGGCCACCGTTCAGGCCGAAAGTGTCTGCGCCGTCACTTAGAAAGCAGATAGCGCAAGTCATTCTTGATGTTCCCATGGAATCCTTCTGAGGCACGAACATGCTTGACCCTCCGCTTCCTCCGCCCCTGGGCCCGTTTCTCACCCTCAGCCGCAGATCTGGTGCATCTGGTTAAGGATTGGTCACTTTAAACCAAGCAGAATGCGCACTGCTGATTTACTGGAGTGAGAGGTTTGGGGGCGTTGTTGGTTACGGGCGTTGCTCGACTTCCAGCTTTTCATCACCACCGGCCCCGTGGTCAGAGGACAGGGTGATGCCCAGCACGCATGGGTCAACACTGACTACTTAAAAATGGGCCTAAAAGTGGTTGGTCTGGGCAAGAGGCACGGTGGGAGGGAGCCAGGCTGGGGGTTGGCGGGAAGAGCAGGTTTTGAAGGCGGGTTGAGTATGGGTTGCAGCTTCTCTGGTCCCTCCCTGGGAGAGTGTGGGCCATTTCTCAGGGGCCTGCGGTCCTCTGACATGGAACGGGAAGGCAGGGCCAACGTGCCGGGATTGCCCGCGGATTTTAAATACGGCTGCAGTAGGGCCTGGTTTGTCGTTTGTTTGCCTGTTTTTTTAATCAAGGTCTTTGTTCCTCTAGGTAATACCACAGACTGAGGATGTGAAATGGTGTCTTGCTGAATTTAAGCAGTGTCCCCTTTGCAAATGTATTTTAAACAGTTACTTAAGTTTAAATTATGAATTTATATCTGCATTTTGCATTCACTCTCTGATCATGCATTTTAACCTCAACTTGCTTTGTTTTCTAAAATTTTTTAAAGCACAGAACTGTTACGCTTCGCAGAGAGCCCGTTGGTGGCTTGGGCCTGAGTATAAAGGTATGAATGCATTCTTCTGTGTGACGTTCTTTCTGTGTGTGGGTCTGCGCTGAGCCTGACCCCTCTCTCTGCCTGTCTTCCAGGGAGGTGCCGAGCACAGGGTCCCTGTCGTCATATCGAGGATATTCAGAGGCCACGCAGGTAACACGGCCAGGACGTCCCGAGTACGCCTTGCGGCAGTTTGTAAGATAACACGTGTTTGAAAATGATGGAGATCAGTTGCTGTTCATTTACTTCATCGTTTAGCTGACATTTTATTTTTGCCTCATCTCTCCTCCCCTCGACACGACTGTGCCTATTTCATTTCCGCTGACACTGCAAGCCCTTAAGAGAGGTACCGATTCCCTGTGTGGCCGATGGGAGCAGTGCTCTGGGGACACATGCCGAGGCTGGGACGCTGGGTGTTTGCAGCGGGGTGACAGCAGAGGAGACCTGCCCCCACTGCTGGCCGTCAGCGGTGCTCCTGGAGGTCTGCGGTGAAAATCGCATCCCACCCTCCAGGAGCGGCTCGGCGGGGAGGCCGGAATGGCTGGACCGCTGGGCCTCGGGAGGGATGATCGGACCACAGCTGCCACTGACTGAGGTCACTGTGTGCAGAAGCGGAAAGGGGACGTGGGACTTCTGGTCACCTCCAGTGTTGGGGGGCTGTTGTTCATAAGCTGGGAGATCTTTCTAATAAGATCACTTTAATGGATGGCACAGACCAGCTCGGCTTCTTACTGGGACCTCTACCCTGCCTGTAGGAGCCTGGTCCCTGCAGCTCAGGGACCACGTCCCCTGCCTGGTGTGGGAGCCAGGGGGGCACGCGGCCGGTGTGTGCAGGGGGACTGACTCCTGTCCCCAAGCTAGGATTGGACAGGACGTGGGAAGGGGCCATTTCAGGTCCCTGACCCTGAAAACAGGGGTAAGGGATGTGGTGACCCACCGTGGACTGGCAGCCCACACGTTAGAATCGTTCCTGTGTGGGTGAAGAGTGGAGAATAAGCTCATGCTTTTACTCAGCACACTCATACGGTTCACCCCGTCCGCCCAACCACAGCCTGATGTCAGAGCACACGGCAGCCCAGCGATTGCGGGAGAGGTGGTGCAGGCCTGGGCCCCCACACTGTGTGCTCTGGAGGTGTGCGTGCACAGGGCGGCGGTGACGGTCAGTGGCTGGAGTTCTGTTTACGAGGAATGTGAATTTCCACACACCAACTTTGACTCATTGGTGCAAAGAAAGATTTTAATCACCACATTTGCATCTGCAGAAACACTCATTTTCACCAAAAGGACATTGTGGAATTGGCTCAACAATACACATTTTTCCCCTTGTTGAGCAAAGTTGCAAACCAGCCTTTGAAGTTTGCGGCAGATGGGATCCTGTTTACTCAAGAGACCGAGGCCAATGAGCCTGTGAAGACACCAGCCCCGTCCTTGCCGGGAAGCGGGGCCTCCAAGGAGACCAGGTTACGAGGCGAAGCCAGAGCACGATACTCCTGAGTCTGCTTTTCCTGGTGACACAAAAGAGTTTCAGTTTTGTAAGAAAATACGGTTTTATTAGAACTATGTACGGCAGGACGGAGCTGCACTGGTCTCTGCATCAGATGGTCGTTCTCGTTGACATTTTTAAAGCATCTCCGGGGCGCCTGTGTGGCTCAGTCATTAAGCGTCTGCCTTCGGCTCAGGTCATGGTCCCAGGGTCCTGGGATCGAGCCCCGCGTCCGGCTCCCTGCTCCGCGGGAAGCCTGCTTCTCCCTCTCCCACTCCCCCTGCTTGTGTTCTCTCTCTCGCTATGTCTCTCTCTGACAAATAAATAAAAAATCTTTAAAAAAAAAAAAAGCATCTCCAAACAGACCTTCCACGGCACTGAAGTGTTTCTGTTGTGCACCACCCGGAGCACCACTGTGGGGCTGAGGCTTTGCAGAGCACACTTCTCCAGTGCCTTTAAAGTGAGAATTGGCCAGGTGCAAAGAAATCAGTTCGTTCCTGAATGAGGGCATCTGGTTACTTCTGCGCCCTGGGGCCCAGCTGCTTGGCTGGCTGGTAATTGAAGGAAGGTGGCTCAGAGGTATTTGTTTCTGTAATCTTGTGAACATTCACAGTTATTTTGCATTAGTGAAGTTTCTGACTTATGGATATGAATGTAAGTGTCAGAAAAGAACAACGACAAGGAAGTAAGATTAACCAGCAGATAAAAAGCAGAAAGGGATTTCATGCTTAATTTGGAGAGAAGACCTCCTACATCTGTGGAGGGATGAACAGGTCACCGTGGGCCACGTGTGGACAGCTCCAGTGAGAAACCAAGCTGCAGTTTTAAGAAAGACGCCAAGTCACCCGAATGCATCTCATCCGCTGTGAGCTGGGGGCTCCCCGGGGGACCTGGGACCCAGTGGATTCCCAGACTTCTTACCAGTCCTGGAGCCAGAACACGCTGAGGTCTCCCTCTTGAGCCGAGATTTCCGCCTGCGCTGGTGGGAGTTTCACGAGGGACGCAAGCCCGGCTGGTCTCAGAATGGAGCTGTCCTGTCTTCTCAGGCTGCCTCTGTCTCCAGCGTCGGTGGCCTGCGAGCTGAGAGCCAGGGCCCTGTCCCCACCCCGTGGCCACCTATCCCTCTGCTCCGTCGGCCCCCCCAGCTCAGGCCACTCTTGGACGCGATGGCTGGTGTCCCCCACCCTGCTGCTGCCAGGGTCTGCCTGCCATCCAGAACCCTCGCTTCCCTTTTCCACCGACTGCATGTTCTACACCCTAAGCACTTGGAGAGTCAGCATAAACTGCTCAGTGACCTGGGAGCTTGAGAGACCGGGGCTTGGCCTGGTGTGGTTCACCTCTTCCGAGTACGGCTCAGGGCGGGTGTCTCGCGGGCAGGGCGGCTCTGGCTGCCGTGAATCCACGCAGAGCTGCCGTTGCATCTGGTGCCTGGTGCAAGCGGTGTGGGGCCTCCGTGTGCCGGAGCCCCGGGGACGCAGCGTGGCCGCCATCACACGTCATCGAAGACTGGTACCCAGTCCAGCAACTTGACGAGTCAGGATTTGCTGTGGAGACCGGAGACTCCGGGTGAGCAGTGGCAAGTGGGGATACTGCCTGTCCCCAGGGAGATGGCCAGCACCCTCCGTAGCTTGGACACCCTCCCTGTTGGGGGCAGGTGTCATTGTCCCCAGAAGAAAGGCCTAGATGTTGAGGGATTCTCTGCAGCTTCAGTCTCTTACCGTGGGAACCTGACGTCTACCTCGCTTTGTGTTCAGGAACCAGGGGGCTATAAACTGGAAGGTCAGAGGGGAAATTGGGTTGTCCACTCATTCATCTGCGAATTTGTGCAACCACATTCAACAGATAACCTCTTTAGAAGAGGTTCTGTTCTGGGCATTCAGTGGTGAGCCTGCCGTTACAGAGAATTGGAGAAGGTGGTGACCACCACTGTTTATGAGACTAAACCGTGTGGTGGTGGTTGTGAGGGGGATCGTGTGACATGGTCAGGGGAAGTCGGCCCTCGGCGGGAGCATTCTGCACATGGACAAGAGGACGCACAGCAGCTCAGGGCAGGGAGAAGCCCGTGGCCAGGCTTTCAGGGCTCCGAAGCCCCTGCAAGGAGCCTGGGTTGTGTCTGTGAGTGAGAGCGTGGTTTGAGGACTTCCCAAATGCGGGGTGGTAAGATCTGTTTTCCATTAACGAGCAATCACCTGGCTGCTGTAGGAAGTGGCCGTGCTAGCGGCTCGGGGATGTGGACACCGGCCACCAGACTCTCCTGTGCTTTGAAGGGGACCCCGGGCGCGGTTTTACTGAGACTCCACAGGACTCCTGCTGGAGTCCCTGTATCTTTAGCTTCAGCTGCATCCAGTGGCATTTGGTAAAATGACACAGTGGATATTGGGGGTCAGGTGAATGCTGGAAATGAGGGCGGGGGTGGGGATCCGTGCAGTGGCAGGTGCAGGCATACTGGGCCCAGTTACCTGTGTGAGGCTCAGGGGAATAAACAGGAGAAGCACCTGAATTAATGGGTGATGTCCTAAGGACGCAATGTCCACGGAGAACAGGAGCAGCTGACCCCCTGGGCTGTGAAAGGAGTGGGGGTCTAGCGGGGTGCAGAGGCACAGAGGGAGGCCGTGGGCTGGGCTGGCCTCTGCACCTCTGATTCTTCCGCAACAGTTTTTCCACCTCCAGCGAGCATCTGAAGTCCCTCCGGGGCCTGCACGCAGGACACAGCCAGAGCTTCTGCCGGCACACTTCAGGCACTGTCCCTCGCCAGCTCCGTGGGGAGCCCGCGGGCCGACCCCGTGCACCTGGCCCGAGCCAGGCTGAGGCACACGCCTCCAGTCAGGTACCCATACCTAATGTGATACAAACTTAAGCTAATGCTTTCTGTGCCCAGCCATGAACCCTAGGACCTTTCAGGACCCTGTTGGATAGGGACTCTCGTGGCCACCGTCCCTGTACAATGAGAACACCGAGGCACAGATACACGGCCGGCAAACAGCCAAGCCGGCCCGTCTCTGAGGTCCTCGGTGGGTATTGCCCTGATAAATTAGCATCATGAAAATCCGGATTCAGGTCCAGGTAGGGATGTGTTTGGCTGTGAAGTAACCTAAATGTACAGCAGCCTAAAGGAATGCGGGTCTGTTGTTCTCACTCAACAAGAAGTCAGCTGTCCAGGCCCCAGCTTCTTCCCGTCCTTCTGCAGAGTCATCCTTAGCAACTAGGCCTTCTCCTCGAGTTACCTGTTTCACGTTTGCAAAATAGCACTTGCGGTTTAAGATGCAGGGCAGAAGAGAAATGGGGGAGGCCACCCCTAGGAAGGGCCATCTTTTCTTTCAAGAAGAAGGCCTTCAAGCATCTTTTCCACCTCAGTAACTGGAACTGGACCCCAAATCCACCCCCAGAAAGGCCGAGGGAATGAGCATGCCCCGTGTTGTTGGGACAGCTCTTTCCAGCTTGGGTTTAGGGCAGGGCAGGACCTCCTTTCACTAGGAGGAGACCCACCCTCTGCTGAAACAGTACGAGGAGATGCACCTGTCATGGGAGAGGTGGCTTGGGGGGGGGCCTGGGCAAGCATGGGGGGCCCTCACTTGCATTTTGTCAGCAACTGTGCCTTCAGCAGCTTCATTTCCTTGGAGACAAAGGATCTCGTGTGTCCATTAGCTCTGCTTTTCAAAACTTCGACTAATCCTTATTTTGGGGCACACCATTGGATGCTTTTTCTTAATACTTATGACCAGTTCTTCACATTGTGATGACAAAGTCCCTACTTGGTCCTTACCTTTCTAGCTGTATCCCACTTTCTCGTGCTGCTTCTCTTTCGTTCTTCTGTTAATTAAGCTCACGACTGGCTTCCCAACCTGTGTGCTTGCTTCTGTGCCAAGCGTGTAATCGGCACCTGCTGGGGAGCCCTTTCTTGCTGGTGCACAAGGTCTGGGAGCCAGGGACACGAGGACGTGGTGACAAGTAGAGAAGCAGGTATGGCAGCTGTCGGAACATTTAATGTAGTGAGCTAGAAAACACTTCCTTTTACAGGCTCCAAGTTCACACTGAAATTTTTCCTAATTTACTGTATTCTATGCATAAATTTCCTAAAATATGTGGTTTTAACTATATGACTTTTTACTCCATTTGTTAATAATTAATGAGCCATAAGTGGTTACCAACTAGAAAAAAAATCTTAGAAATAATGTAGTAAAATTATCTTTACTAAAATTAGAAAACTCCAGCATTTCATACCAGTCCACCCTCTGGATAGTGGCGACTAGTCAGTGAGCACTTATTCCTCAAGTCTCTTGTTTATTTCAGTGTCTCCCAAATGTGCATCTGAGATGATGCTGCATTTACCTTGTGAAGAAATGTCTAAAATGTATACAGGAAATGCCTATATACTTATGGGCTTTTTTTTTTTTAATGATAATACGAAGGAATATGGGGTCAAATGAAATAGTGAAGAACTTAGACCCAGGACACCTAGGGTCCAGTGCCACCTTTCTGCCAATCTGCGTATGGTTCCCCTCTGTCTGGTACCTCCGCCCTTCTCTTACAACTTTCTCTATCTCCTAAATACATCCTGGATGCCTGTTTCCTTTCCAGTCCCCCGGACACAGAGACGGGATGCACAGGACCTTTGCTTGGAGGAGAACTGTAGACCAGTCCCTGAATGCATGCATGCAAGTTGCCGTGTTTGTGTGAGTGTATGTGCATGTGCACATGTGGATGCCTAGGTCGGAGCCTGTTCTATGTATCATGTGTACACTGTATGTGTGATCATGGACAGAATATGTACATAACCAACAAGAGATTAAGCTTCATAGTTGAAGGTTAATTACCTCTTAAGGTGTGTAGAGCAGATGTGCTGTTGCCAGTAAGCAGGATAAGCTGCGCTCAGGTCTGTCTGAGGATGTAATTAAATTTCACGATCCTGGGGCTTTGTGGCTGGTGGACTTTGGATGGCCTTTCAGAAGAGCCGGCCCTGGAGCCTTGAAGCGTATTCCCGAGGAGCTCACTTGTCCTGGTTGGGCTTCACTGTCCTTGCTGTGAAGTCATCAGTGTGGAGATCTTGCCTGGCTCTGGAAGTCAAGCTTCTCTCAGCGGGCACGCTGAGATTCCACACGACAGCGGGAGGCTGGACCAGCTGAGTCCTTGGGTGACCACCGAGGCCATGGGGGGCATCACAGCCCCCCCGGGCGGGTGCTGTGACTGGGCCTTCACTCCCTCTTCTCTTCAGGAGGGTGCCACAGCTCTGGGGAGCTGCACTCTGACCGGCGGCCTCTGCCCCCACAATGCTGACGGTCAGGGCCCCTCACTGGTTTCTCAGAATCCAGGGGTGCACAGAGCTTTTTCCTGGCATCCCCACCTCGTGCAGCTCAAGCGGATCCTGTTGATTCTGCCAGTGAGGAGAGTGGTATTTAGTGAGTGGGGAAGTCTTTCTAGGTCTTGGCAACACCTGGGAGGCGAGAGGGGCCCCACAGAACTTGCTCAGTGCATGTGGCATTCCCCTCACAGACTAGTGGAGAGGTGCGCCATGCCGTGTTGTGTGCCTTGAGCCCAGCCAGCCCGCTGTTTGGGATGAGATCGGTCTCAGACGTGCGCTCCCTGCTTCCGCCAGGTGTTGAGTGTACCTGCCCAGGCCCACCTGCTCAGGATTTGCAAGTGCAGGCTCATTGGGGTGGCTCGTGGGTTGCTGGCGATGTGATCACCCCAAACCTCACTTAAAGCCCTGAAATGGCCATAGGCAGTAGGATTTGGCCCCTTCCATAAAGGTTACTACGAAGATTTCATCAGAGCCCGAGAGGAGTTTTGTGTGAGTGTAGCACTCACACTGAGAACACACGTGTGTTGTGTGTGTCCACATCCTTTGAACTTACTACTTAACACTCTGTGTGGTAGCTCTAGAAATCTCCCGTGACCCTCTCCACTCAGAAAACCGTAAATGCTCAGGTGGACATCCAGCCCTTCGAGTGTTGCTGGCCATGGTCACCCGCTGACCCGCAGGTCTCCTGAGGCGCATGCCCACCTGCAGAAGCTCCACCTTGCCTGGCTTCCCCGCACCCTCTCGGGATGCGGACTCCCCCACTCGCCCCCAGTGCTCGGTCACAAACAGGGTCCCCATGAAGGGAGTGTCTTGAGTCACACACGTACCTTCTTAATGATATTTATGTTTTTAAAAAGCAAAAGGAACATCATAAGCTTCTCTGATTCAGTTGTTGATCGCAGAAAATTCTGGGTGTGCCCTGCTCTCCGGCCTGCAAGGGGCCGAGCTCCCGCAGTTGTAATCTTGTGCTTATCAGACCTCCTCCAGTGTCTGAGCTGTGTGGGGTGCAGCTGTGGGTCTCCTGGACCCCTGATTTCTATTTTACTTTTTTTTTTTTAAATTATTTATTAGAGAGAGAGTGAGCATGAGCAGGGGGAGGAGCAGAGGGAGAAAGAGCGAGAATCTCAAGCAGACTCCCCGCTGAGAGAGGAGCCCGACATGGGCTCCACCTCACGACCCTGAGATCATGACCTGAGCTGAAATCAAGAGTGAGATGCTTAACCGACTGAGCCACCGAGGCGCCCCTCTGTTTTGCTTTGGTATTCTCACTTGTATTTAGCATCTTGCTGCCATGAACATGTGTCACAATATAGGATTGGTGATTGATTTATTTTCATGTCCATGATATTTCGTCAGTTTAACAAATGCATGTTACAGCTTTTCCCGTCTGACCCCTGTTCCATTTGACAGAACTCCTGTATGTGTAGCCCACGTTGAGGTCTTTGCGACCCCTGCCGTCTTGCACACCCTGGTAAGTGTACGACAGGTACCAGGAGAGCAGAGGGCCAGCCTCAGGGAGCGGATGGGAGAGTCTGAGCTGCCTTTTTGTAGACTTGAACATTTCACAGCACCGCGTCCTTGGGGTGTCACTGCTCAGACCTGGGGGCCTGTGTCCCGGGTTCTGGTCTTGCTGCCCGCAGAGCTCCTCACCTTCCCGTCCGTTCAGTAGAGGAGTGCAGAATGTAGGCTAGACATGCAGGCCCGTGTGCCCACACGGGTAGAGGGGTCCCTTCCCCTAACTCTTCCTGGGGGTCTGTGCATCTTGGTAGACTCCTTCTCTTTGAGATGGGTTAACCTGGACCTGACCGGATTTGTGTAGATGTAGCCTGAGAAAGTCCTTTCACCTTGGGGTGGGTGAGTGTGGAGCTGGATTTGGAATTTTGAGGCCAAACTACCTCCCCCTGCTTCTGTAACCAACCACGTTCTACTCTTCATCTCCAGTGCGCAGGCCGTATGAGGGAGAGGGTCCCAGGGTCTCGCCCTGGGCCTGGTTAGAGCTGGAGAAAATTGAATGAGGAGTATTTCAACGTTCCTTCTTCTTTATTGTAGACGAATCAATGAAAGGTATGTTTTTATAGCCATCAAAATAAACAACTTAAACAGAATAAAAGAGAACTTCAGCGCTGAAGAGAAATGCTGAAACCTCGATGTTCTGGTGGATCCCAGGCTCTGAAGGATGGGTGGGACGTGACTCCTGTGTGGGGAGAGTCTTCATCTTCAGCAGCCCACGGCAGAGAGCTCGACCGAAGCAGAGCAGGGGACTGGAGGCTGCCGGCATTCCTGCTTCTGACGGTCGCTGCGTGTGAAGATCAAGGGAAGCAGGTTTGCACCAAGGACCCAGTTGGCTGGGCTGCGGCTGTCCCCTGGCGCGTCCCCCGGCGCGTGCCCCATGGTGCCGTCTGCCCCAGACGCACCAGCCTGGGACCTGCTTGGCTGTCACTCCTTACATTCTGCCAATTCCGTTGACTGCGTCGGCTACCGCTGCTGAGGGCCGTCCTGGAAGATGGAAATACCTTTTTATTTACTTCAAAATGTCTGAAATCCCTTAAATTACTTCAAAAATTTAGGTGTTCCCATTGTCAAAAGCACATCTCCCCGGGGCTCCTAGGAAGCAGGGGAGAGGTCCTCTGTGAACACTTTCGAGGACTGACGTGCAGCCCTTGCAGCCCTTGCAGGCCTTCGAGGCAGGTGCACTCAGTCTCCCTCGTGCACATGGAATAATGGCATCTGGGAGAGTCTAGATGGTGAACAAGGGTGCTGTTTGGGAAATGAGCTCATTGTGGTGCACAGTCCCTGCCAAGCGCCGCCGGGACTGTGCTCAGACCCGAGGGCCGTCGCTCTATGGGGCCCGTCTTCTGACTAGCTACTGCAGACGCCACCGGTTGGCTTCACCTGACGTGAAGTATCAGGTGCAACACGTATGACCACAACACGAGGTCGCCGCACACATGGCCAGCGGACTGGCATGCGCTTGGACCGGGTATCTTGTGGGGCTCAGGGTGTGGAACTGAGGTTGTGGTCATGAGCTTTTAGGGCTTCCTTGCTGAGCACCAGGGCTGGTGCGTGTCCCGTACCTGCGGAGATGGTGGAGACCGCGTGGGTGGTGGCCTCCCTCTGCATCTCGCCTGCCTCACAGCGCTGGGAGGATCCGTAAGCAAGGCTGCCCTTGAAGTCGGGCTGAACACGGCGCCAGGAATCACGTGGAGCCCCAGTGCTGATGTGGACCTGTGCTTTAGGCAGAATTGCCGAGAACGGGGGATGCCCTGGACGTGGGCTTGTTTTCAGAAAGTTAGACCAAGACCACGGAAGATGATGAGTCTCTCTCTGATAATTCTGGTTTTGCAGAGCCTTGGGTGGGTTCTTCTTGAGACATCGGTCTCAAAAAGATATCAAATGATTATTTTTAACAGATCCCTAACACCATCACATTTTTGTTATTGTTTAATTTTAATAGAAAAAACTTACTTTTGTCCTTTTCTTTCTCACAAAAGCGAAGACAAGAATATTGGTTTTAAATACCTGAGCAGAGGTCAGTCTCAAAGGCCATAGATTCGCTCTGCGAAGGAGCAGTGACTTGAGGTGGTCGGTGCACGGCAGGGACGGGGACGCAGACCGTGGGGAAGGGCGGGGGCTGTGCAGCGTCTTCGGGGAGGGCTGACCACAAACTGGCCACCGCCTGAGGCTTTTCCTTGGTCAGCGTTCTGTGGGAAGGAGCAAGACAGAGACCCCTGAGAGCTGGCAGAGGCTTCCTGTGGGAGCGCTGCCACGTGGTGCACAGGGGGGAAGTCAGTTCGATCACACCGTGAGAACACGGCCCCAGGAAGAGTCAAGGGGTTGCCTCAGTTATAAGGCTGATCCCCACGGCCAGAGAGGGGCTGGTTCTACGGCTGGAGCGGGGCTGGTCCCATGGCTGGAGAGTGGGTGGTCCCACGGCCAGAGAGGGGCTGGTCCCAAGGCCAGAGAGCTGAGAACTTGGGGTTCGGACAAGTCAGGTAGGGCTGGGAGTCAGTGGGTTCTAGGCACAGACACGTCAAAGGGATAGATCACATATACACTTGAAACAATTACATGTCCATATACAAATATGTTAATATTTATTGAGTAGATTTGTATAATTTTGCAAATAAGAACCTCACTATTCAAACTCTTAAGACTTCATATCTGAATGTCTGGAAACAAAAAAAAATATTTTTTCAGATAATGTTGAACTTCTCACTGCCTGAGTTCACTGTTCATATAGATGACATTTTCCCAGAAAGACTCGGGGGATAAAAGTGTCCTTCACTGACGTTCACTGCATGGCAAGTACGTGCAGGTCACTAAGGGAGGGTTTGAGAGGGGTAGCCCCGCCCTGAAGGATGCATGATAGCAGTGAAATGAAGTCCCTTCCTGTGACGTGGTGTCTAGCGCCTCACACCGTGACCCGTGACTACCTGTCCTTAGTGCTCCGTACCTTGCCCATCCTGCCTCCCCCCGTTCCACCTGACCAAGCCTGGTGTGGACCCCCCTTGTTTCTGTTCAGCTTCAGGGCAGAACTGTGTCTGTGTTCTAGGTTTTCCCGAGGTCCTGCACAATTAAGTCCTGCACCTGGGGTTCACCAGCCCGTCTGCACCTCTCGTGCTTGTCAGAGCTATATGTGGATGTGGATGCTACCGTGCATAATTTTACAAAATATTTGTATAGGCAGTAGTCAATAATCCTTCTGTTGCCGTGTGTGGATTGTCACCTGGTAGACTTGGAGCCCCTGAAATCAGCATTGTCCTGTTCCCTGCCCCCAGCTCAGAGCTGGACAGGGTTCGGAAAAACAGAAGGGTGGGGAGAGCGGAGAGAGACCCAGAGATAGACACGGAGAGAGACAGGTCACACCGCCAGGCCATGCAGGCTTTCTGGGCAAGGTTGCCGTGTAAATGAGAACATTGCTAATTACCTAAATTCAGTACCATTACATTTAGTCAAATAAAGGCTGTACTGTATTTTCAAAAAAGTTTAATATTTGTCAATGACCAGAAATAATATTAACAATTAGCATTAAATGCATTCAGGGAACATAGAGAATTGCAGTGTTAAAAGAATACCTTATTATTTGGTCTCCAATATTTAACCGAAGACTAAAAAATTGAAACAAATTCATAGGAGGGTGGGAATTCAAGATGCTTTACATTTTGGGCAGATGTGCTCATCTACTGGAAGCAGCTGTCCCCGCCCCTGAGGACTGGAGGGGCGGTGGGGACGGTGCCGTGAGCCTCTGTCGGGCTCCCCAGGGCATGTTCCCATCTGTGTTCTCCACACCGTCTCCTTAATTACAACTGTCTGTGTAAATTTGTTCCCGAGAAAGTGCAGAAATGCTGAACAGCTTTTGGGATTCCTGTTCCGTTGTCTGTGCCGACTTAATGAAAACTGGGAATCAGACTTTACACATAAGGTGGTGAAATTCTTCACTAGGAGGAGGTGACATTCGTGTTCCATATTAAACAACACTTACATGTCTGCGAAGTAACTCTCTTAATGAGCTTCAAATTGGCTGTTCAGCCTGATGGGTGGGGTGCCTGCTGCTTGGCTGCTGACGTTTTCCCACACCTACACGGGCCCATGCACGCGCGTGTGCACCCATGCAGTCCACACACATCCATGCACGCCCAAGTGCACTCACATTTGCACGCCCCATGCACACTGACACACGTGCTCACATGCACATGTTCACACACATTCACCAACATGAGTGCACACGGTCACCCACACACATGTGCGACACAATCACACACACATGCATGTGTGCACACTCACAAACACGCACATTCCCCACGCATGTGTGCACTCATTCACACACATGTTCACCCACACAAGTGTGCACGTGCTCACACACGCTCACCCACACACACACACATTCCCAATACATGCACGTGTGTATACACTCATGGGCACACACATTCCCCACACGTGCACACTCATGCATGCGTGTTCCCATGCACACATTCACCCACAGACGTGCACACACGCACGTTCCCACTCATGCACGCGCATGTGCCCACACACAAGCCATTCCAGTTGCTGCTGACACTAAGCTTGGACAAGTGCCCTAACAAAGCATGACGTCCCTGAATGTTTCTTAACACTTGTGCCCCTTTTGCAACCCTGCAGCTGACCAGACAGGGATGTTGTTCGTAGGAGATGCCGTGCTGCAGGTCAGTATTGCAAACGTTGGCCCTTGGCTCTGTTGTTACTTTAAACTTCTAGTGACCAATATCATCCTCAAACTTTTCAATTTGTCGTCCTTTCAGGTTAACGGCATTAACGTAGAAGATGCAACCCATGAAGAAGTGGTGAGTGTGCCTCCTTTTGTAACTTTTGTTCTGCTTGTTGTATATTCTTTTGTTGTGATTACTTTTCTCTGTAAATCATATTTCACTGAGTGTATTTGTGAACTGGAAAGAACGCTAGAAAGGCTCAGCAGGTGCCTTGCCGGAGGCCCTGTGAGATGCCCGTGTGCGGGGAGGTGCATCATGGACACCGTGATGGGCCTTCACAAGCTGTGCAGGGTGAACGGTGCTGCTCCCATTCTAACTGGGAAGACTGAGCCTTGGGGAGTGTGGATGCTGCCCGGCCGGTGGTGAGACATGTCTGTCAGGTGTCCCCTTGCTGGCTTGCTCTCACATGCTTGTGTGTAATGTGGGCAGACACCTTGCAGGACGTCTCGTGATGCACACACCCGGTGATACCTGGGACGAGGGCTCATCAACATGCATTTGCCCTGGACTTCCTTCTGTGGTCAGGTCAGACCGCAGGATGCAAGGAAGGATGGATAAACACCCCACGGGATGCTGGGCACAGAGAAGCTCTGACGTCCGTGCACAGGGCATGGCTGATGCCAGGATGGCACCACGGAGCGGTGGGGTCAAGGTCGCAGGTGCCGTCGATGAAGGAGGGTGACGTCGATGAGGGAGGGCGACGGGGACAGCCACAGGTGCAGCTCAGTGCAGGGGTGGCACCTGGGGGAGAGGGGGTGAGACCAGGAGGAACGCCTGGTCCCGGAGGCACCGGTGTGGACGCCTCTCACAGGGAGCTTGTTCTGAGGGTTACAGGGTTCCCAGCACACTTTCAGTCTGTGAACATCCCCTGAAGGGTTGGCGTGTGGACATCCCTGCCTCAGGGTTTGTTTTCCCAGGAAACCAACCATTAGCTCCAGGTGAGGGCAGACAGCCGCTGTGCGGGAAGGTCCCCGAGATGAAGCACCCTGAGCTTCCAGGACACCTGCTCACAGCCCATCTTGTTTGCTCACCTGCGAAGAATCCGTATGCACCCCCACCTCTTCCTGTGGGGCCGACGCATGGCTCCTGATCTGCGCCGGGCCTGGAGAAGGCACTCGCAGTCAGCATAAACACGTCCTGGCTCTCAAGGGACACACAGTTTGGGGTGTATGTGCACATGCATGGAGTGTTTCCAACTGTCCACGTTCTAAGCTGCACGTCTGTGTTTTCTCTGCAGGTTTGCTTTCTTAGGGTGAAGGAAGACAGGACTCAGAGGGCCCCGTGCACCCCGCCCCAGCCCAGAGAAAGCAGGCAGTGTTCACCCAAATGCTCATCCTTGAGTGAATGATGGGCAAACCTTGTAAACAGAGCTACTCCAATATTGGGTACAGATGTACCTGTAAATCACATTATCAAATGATATGTCTAGATTCTTATGTGACAGAAAAGATGTGGTTTTAGCACTACTAATGAGACAGATTCCGTTTTTCAGATTCATAAAGTTCATAAAAATATTAAGTTTCTGAAGGCCTCATAAATCACATAGCCTCACATCCTCATTTTTCAGAGTAAATCCTAGTTTCAGTTAATTCTAAAAGGAAGAATGTCAGCTCTGCTTGAACACAAAGGATCCACAAAATGAATCTTCCTCACGCACATACCGTCCCAAGCTTCGGAATAGTTTTGCTACATGACAGGGACAGAAATCTGCTTATTTGCATGTAATACATATGTGGGGACAAGCCTACAGCTTCCCTGTTTAATACACGCGGGTTTTTCTCCACATCGGTGTCTGTTGTTACAGCAGCCGCGGCAGGGTCAGACTGTCCATGGGCAAGTTTGTGTCTTGGGCAAATTCTGAGACACGTCATCCGAGACAAAGGAAAGTCACTGAGTCTGACGTGTGCGGGGAGGAGCAGGGACCGGGGCGGGTCTGCAGGCGGGGCTCACAGGCAGGCTAGGCTGAGTGGGCCGGGCTGACAGGACCTCAGAATGGCCCACCTGACAGATTTCATTTTCCCTGCAATATGGTCAGAACTTTTAAAAAGACCTTTCAGATATGAGAGCATCGTGGTAGAAAGTTACTTCTAGTCTGATGTAGCAGACCGAGTTCTTGGGTACTATGAACACATTGGTGAGAACTGCCCTGATCAGTAAAAATTCATGAGTCTCCTAGTTGAGTCAAAATCTGTCCTTTTTCACATGTTTCCATACCCATCCAGCCTCAGTAAGGCCTCAGGGCAGAAATAAAGTCAGTCACGTGTGTTAAACACAGAACAGAGGATGGTGTGGAGCTCAGAGCAGCTGCGTGTCCCAGGCTGAGCACCACCACTCACCCGGCGCCCCTCACCGAGGTTCGCTCCGTCTGTTAGAAGGGGGGCTTGCTTTCCCCAGGCCATTCTCACTTGACAGATATTTATGGAACATGTCTTATGTTGGAACTAAGGGCATCGAATCGTGCATAAGCCAGGCCTTGCCCTCAAGGGTGAGTGTGGTCTGATGCGGAGCAATGTGCTGCATTCACGTTGGAGGAGAGCCACCCTCTGCTCTCAGCTCGGCTCCTGGCAGAGACGCCCCTCACCCTGTCCCGGTGGAGTCCCCCTCTGTCTCCTCCCACCGCCTCCCTACATCCTCTCTTTTGGGATCAGGTGTTATCATTCCCTGCGTCTCTGCTCAGGTGAGAATGTGCCCAGAAGCTCCATCACTATGAACAGACAGGTGGCTCCAGAAGCCTTTCCATCTCATGAAAAGGAGTCTTGGAGCTGGATCAGACATGAGCCAAAAAGCATGGATTAGACTGATGGGTGGGCAGGTGGATTATAGATAGAAAATTAGATGACCAATGGGTACAGAGACATGTAAAGATAACTAACTGACAATATTTTCTTACTCATGAGCTGGGAAATTGCTGGGGGAGGTGGTTCTCCACCCCGGGGCACATTAGAATCAGCACCACACAGAGATTTCAGGAGATACCTTAGTTTCAGCACGATGTCTCCATAATTTCCAGACCTCTTAATTAGTAGTGTTCAAAATCACAGGAATGGGGAACACAACTTGTTGTAAGGTCGCGGGTGTGGTTTATGGGACACAGGTGTCATGTGGCAGCAGTAGGGGGTTGAGACTCCTGCTCATGTGCTCACCTCTTCCGCCGAGACCTGGTCCAGCCCAGTCTTGTATAGACCAGTCCCCCTTGGTAAGGTCGCTGCCCACGTCCAGCTTGTGTGGCTTTGCAGGGCAGGTGACGTTTGAGCCTTGGTGGACAGTTGCTTTGTGTTGTGGCTCGTGGACCTGTGGTCAAGCATTCAGACCCTGCCAGAGCCCAGCAACAGCTCACTATCCCAACGAGCTTCTCCAAGAAGAGAGCATTTACTAGCAGATATGGTTTTATTGACATGGCTTTATCCCCAAACCCAAGGGTATGCATGTGGCTGTCCTGTTAGCCTCCCCCAGACGCCGCCTAGCAGTCCCGTCTACGTGGACGCTCCAGCACCTTGGGTCTGGAGTTGTGCTGCCCACGTGGTGGAACCCTTGCATGATGGTAGCGTGGATATGCTGCTTCTCAAAACTGGGCTGCCTGATGGGTTGTCGGGTAAGTGGGCAGAGCAGCACGGCCAGATGTGGTTTCTGTTCCCGTCAGAACCCACAGAGACCGCTGGGAGTTTTGCTGTCTTCCTGGCCAGAGGTCCGACCTGCAGCGACTCGTCCTTCAGCCTGGAATGCCTGACGTGCCCCAGGCCACCAGCAAACAGCAAACGCACGGAGGTTGCGGGCTCGCGTCTGCCGTGGGGCCGTGTCTCGCTCCCCCTGGCACATTACCAAATTCTCCGAGGTGTTACCTCATTTTCCCCAAGTGGAATAAGCATGATGCCACCGAGGTAGCGAACCAGCAGACGGCACTGGCAGAGGCCCCATTTCCTGTAGACGACAGAAGGACAGGCGGACAGATGGCCGGCGTAGCCCTGAGGCAGGAGAGGAAGGACACAGTGCTTCCAGCCGGCAAGGATGGAGAAGGCGAGACGGCCGCGTGAGCGGTCGCACCCGAGGGAGCAGGAGCAGGGCACGTCGGGGGCAGCGCTGTAGTCGTCGCCGGGGTCCGTGTGTTCATGTTCACAGTGGAGCGCCGTCGTCACGGCTGACTCACCTGCTCCGCCTGGGCCGGAGAGGCACGCGGACTGGGGGCGTAGGACGAACCGCCATCCTTCCCGTCCTTCCTGTGGCCCGGCGGCTGGGCTTCTGTTGCGCCAGGAGAAGCGGTTCTGAGGGCTTCCACAGGCCCCTTCTGACCGTGAGTCAGGAAGCCAGCGTGGAGATGCCGCCGGTTAGTGAATACGTCTCTTTACCTCTATTCAGAAAAGGGAAGAATCACCGCAGGCTGCGTCTACAGCCCCAGGACGCGTGTGCGGTAGGCTCAAGACGAAGGAAAGGCGGCTGTCGCCTGGCCCACCATCGTGGGCTTGGGTCCCTGGGAGGCGGCCTCAGTTCGGATCCAGCACCGATGCCGCACGTCCTTCTGTGGGAGCCAGTGGGGAGGCGGGCGGTACAAACGTTCCCCCCGAGGACTCTGTCCCGGATTCGAGGGCAGCGGTCCTTGAGTCGACTCGGTTCTGGAGGCTGATGAGGCTCCGTGGCTCTGCTGTGAGAAGTCAGGTCTGTCCCACGAGAGCTCAGGAAGGGGAGTCTCGGGAAGGCGAGCGGCTGCCGCGTCTGTGAGTTGCTGTGGGACGGAATCTGCGCTCACCAGGTGTGGTGACCCCAGATCACCTCCCGTGTCCCCCTAAGCCGTCCTGCCCCAGCCCCCAGAGCAGACATGCTGAAGAAAGTGTTTTCCTTCTTTGAAACTGATTTATTCTCAACTTTCAGTTCATTCCGTAAGTTCTCAATTCTTTCTCACGGTGGCTTCTGTTGGCGGAAGGCCAACATCCCGACAGAGAGAAAATGACGTGGTTCGTCCGTGGTATCCCATGGTGTTTTTCCTGCTGTGCCGGGACTTCAGGCGTAAGAGCCACCAAGCAGTAATCCAAGGACGGTGTCAAGGATCACATACAGCCAAGGAAATTTTAGATGATTTACCCAAAACAGTGCAAGTTACCACAGAAGGGAACTCTGAGTTGCAGCCGCCTGGCGTAAGACCCTGAGTGGCTCGGATATGGTAGCACCACGTGGCAGCGCCCATTACCTTCACAAATACTATTCTGGGAGAGTCAAGAATGTGAAATTTGCCGAGGCAGTGGAAGGCGATACAGGCCTGACTGTGGTCTTTCTTGAAGGAAGAGAATCAATAGTTGGAAGTGTCTTACATTTTAAGTTTACATTTAAAGGAACTAAAGTAGTAGCTGTGTTTTTAAAGGGAGGGGTTGAAATGAATAAACTCATTGTGCATTCTGTTTGGGTCTTTCATCTCTGTTACTGGATTGAGTAAGAGCAGCTCCTCAGCTAAGATTTCAGGAGCAAGCACAGCTTGAGGCGTGACCTCCATGGTCATCGCAGAGCGAACTGTCCTGTCATGTGGACCTGGGGGTGTTTTAAAAACATGAAATATGAAGAGACCTCATGGATACCTGGTCCAGCCCCTCATTTCACGCAGGAGGATTTTGAGGCGACCAGGGACCTGGTGTTAATAGGACTGGAAGCAAACAGGGTCACTCTAAACCAGTCAACTCCAACAGGAAGGAAACCCAGGCGGTAGAGAGGATCACAGCTCTGCCTTGTTCCCATCGGTAGACCCCCATCCGCGGATCTGCACATTGTGGCCACTCTCATGCCCTTAGAAGTCTACGGCTCTGAGATGTGGGGAACCAGCAGGCCAGAAGAATCTATCTACTTAGGTGCTGGTGACAAAATTATCTATGCCCATCCTGAACTGAGGGGTAAAGTTTGATCTTGACTTTTTATCTGACATTTCTCCATTATTAAAATGTTGCTCACTGATGTCATAATGTTTCCTTGGGAAAGACTGCATAATCACAAGTCCCGTAATAAATAGTGAATCACAGTTAACAGCCTGTACTTGAAGGTTTGGAGAACTAGTTTCAGATGCTGTTTTGACGTGGATGGTTTTCAGGGAACAGTCGAAAGGGGTCAGTGGGACACCTGAGCTCATATTTCTGATGCTTACCAAGCAAGCACTTGCCTGGCAGACGGTTGCAGGGAATGCCAATGAGCATCTTGCTTCATAAAACACGGAGACCCATTCATGCCTCTCCTGGGACCCCCCCCCCCCGGGCTGTGCATGTCCCTGTGGGGTTAGCATGTCGGAAAGGAAGACAGCAGTTTGTGACACAGTCTCTGGCCTGCCTGCCCCAGCTTCCTTGGGTGCACGTCGTCGTGCAGAGTAATGCCCTTTCTTGGGTGTGGGATGTGTTGCTCATCAAACTCCCATGTTGGTCATGAGACTCCCACATGAGGGTGCATCAGCCAGGAGGAGGCCCAGCTGGAATTGGGAGTATCACGGTGAGAATCGGAGCAAACCCTTTTCCTGCTGTCTGAGCGAGAACCCTGCCTTGCTGGGGAAAGTCAGTGGGCGTCCTAAGGGCTTCCTTACCAACATCCACGGACTCGAAGAGTGTGACCCATAGCCGGTGGGTGTCAGGGTGGAGTTACAGAGTGCGCTCACTGATTGGTCGTGGTTTGAGGTCATGGACTGGGGGCCTGATTGGTTGTCATGTGTTTGACAAACACTTCTACTTCCTTCTGAGATAGAACATGATCGACCGTGTTCTGTGATCATGTGGAAAATATCTGCCATCCTGCATCCCTTTGAAGGAAGCCAGGCATTGACAGGACACTTAGAGATTCCCTGCCCCATCTTCATGTCCCAGGAAACCAGCATGTTCCAGGTTCTGTCCAAACGCACGGCACTGAGCTGGAATGGCCTGGAATCCCACCTGCGCCAGCCCTCTGCTCTCGTCACCGCGTGTGTACCGTCCCTCCAGGAGGCCTGCTACATCCAACCTGCATTGTCCCTGTGCCGCCTGCGATGCCAATGTGGGGCCTTCGACTCATCATTGCTCCTCATTTGATCTTTTTCCAAGTCCAGCCCATCCTCGGCAGAACCCCCAGCGGCCTCTGCTCACTGGAGTGGAGCTGAGATGTTTGGCTCTGGGAAGACCAGTCAGGTTTGCGTCCTGGCTAGTAGCCTCTGTGCACCACATCCATCCGAGGGACGGTCACATGCTTTCCGCTTATATTTAGATCATTTATTCTTCCAGATATTTATATTCCTAATAACATATTGTCTTTATAACTCAAAGGAGTAGATCCTTTCCATGTGTCATTCAAACAAAGATAATCCAATTTTTAAAATGTGGCTCTTTTCCTTTACATATTTTTAAATAACCATCATATATCAATATGTCAGTTTATTAACAGTTTTATCTGTCCATGTGGCTAGGCTACAGCACCCAGCTCCCTAGTCAAACGTTAAGCTAGGTGTTGCTGTGAAGGTATTCGGTAGATGTGGCTGATGTCCACAGTCAGTGACTTAGAGTCGAGCAGGTCACCCTCCATAATGTGGGTGGGCCTCATCTAACCAGTTGAAAGCCTTAAGATTAAAAAAAATTGAGATTTCTCTGAGGAAGAAAAAACTCTCACTATCAGCTGAAGCCACAAATTCTGCTGCAGGTTTCCAGTCTGAATTCCGACCTACAGATTTCTCTCTCTCTCTCTCTCTCTCGGTCTTGCACACAAATCCAGTATCTCCCTCTATGGCTCTGTTTCTCTAGTAGAACCCTAATACATCACCCATCATCAACTTCTTTCAAGATACATCTCCAAAGACTAGTGAAACAAAAGCAAAAATGAACTTCTGGCACTTCATCAAGCAAAGGAAGCAGTCAACAAAACAAAGAGGCAACCCACAGAATGGGAGAAGATACTTGCAAATGACATTACAGACAAAGGGCTGGTATTCAAGATCTGTAAAGAACTTCTCAAACTCAACACCCAAAAAATAAATAAGACAAAGAATGGGCAGAAGATATGAACAGACACTTCTCCAAAGAAGACATACAAATGGCTAACAGACACATGAAAAAATGTTCATCATCATTAGCCATCAGGGAAATTCAAATCAAAACCACATTGAGATACCACCTTACACCAGTTAGAATGGCAAAAATGGACAGGGAAAGAAACAACAAATGTTGGAGAGGTTGTGGAGAAAGGGGAACCCTCTTACACTGTTGGTGGGAATGCAAGTTGGTACAGCCACTTTGGAAAACAGTGTGGAGGTGCCTCAAAATATTAAAAATAGAGCTACCCTGTGACCCAGCAATTGCACTACTGGGTATTTACCCCAAAGACACAGATGTAGGGAAAAGAAGGGCCATATGCACCCCAATGTTCATAGCAGCAATGTCCGCAATAGCCAAACTGTGGAAAGAGCCGAGATGCCCTCAAAAGATGAATGGATAAAGAAGATGTGGTCCATATATACAATGGAATATTACTCAGCCATTAGAAAGGATGAACACCCATCTTTTACATCAACATGGATGGGACTGGAGGAGATTATGCTAAGTGAAATAAGTCAGCAGAGAAAGTCAATTATCATATGGTTTCACTTATTTGTGGAACATAAGGAATAACATGGAGGACATTAGGAGAAGGAAGGGAAAAATGAGGGGGGGGGATTGGAGGGAGAGATGAACCATGAGAGACGATGGACTCTGAGAAACAAACTGAGGGTTCTAGAGGGGAGGGGGTGGGAGGATGGTTAGCCTGGTGATGGGTATTAGGGAGGGCACGTTCTGCATGGAGCACTGGGTGTTACACGAAAATAATGAATCGTGGAACACTACATCAAAAACTAATGATGTAATATATGGTGACTAACATAACATAATAAAATAAAATTTAAAAAAGGAATATAAATAATGGAATAAATACAAATCGTTATGTCATAGCTAAGAATGGCGGTTATACGTGTGGGGGGAGGGCCCAGGGACTGCCCCTTACAGCTCCGCCATTCCAAGTTCTGGGAGACCAGGAAAGAAACCCCGGGGGGAGCAGGGAGGTGAGGATGGCGTCGATCCCGAGGCCAAGGGGAGTGGACACAGGGCAGAGCGTGGGGAGGCCGGCAGAGGCGCAGGCTGAGGACCGGCCTTGCAGTTTGATGGTCGGGGGCCGGCTTGGGGAAGTGAGGGGCTGGCGGAGGAACAGACAGTCTTTCAGGGTTTTTCTGCCGCCGCAGCTGTGCACACGGATGTGCAGGAAGGGACGTCTGGGGTGGGAGGGGGTCTGTTCCTGCTCCGAGGGGAGCAGGTCGCCAGCGCAGGTGGACTCACGGTCCGAGGGGCCTCCCTCTGCGAGAGGGGAGGCAGGGCCACTACGCGCTGTGACACCCGTCACGATGGCAGCGCAGGTGGTCTTATTTCTAGGGAGTCACGCCCTGTGACCCGCGAGGACCAGCTGTGGGAAGAGGAGGCGACGCCGGGGTTTCAGCTGAGGGGAGAAGACCAGGAAGAAGGTCCCCTGCAGGAGCGTGGATAAGAACACCCCCTGACGCCCCTGAGAATAGCGGCCATGAGTGTGGCGTGAGACTCCTCAGCCAGACATTGTTCTTCTCCAGCCCCACTGTCCTGCCTGGTGTGTGGGCGGTGGGCAGCTGCTTAGCGGGACACCCGGCGCCGCGGCCAGGACTGGAGACCCCGGCGGGCGTCGCTGGTGAAGAGGGAGGCGTTCTTAGTCTCTGGGGTGTGGGGCTGCGGTGGGGGGAGCGTGAGGTCCTGTAGGGGAGAAGGCAGGAGGGTGGGCGTGAAGTCACGTCAGTGGGGAGCCCGGCGGCTGAGGCATTCTCTCAGAGAGGTCGTGATTAGGGAGCACGGGAGTGTGGGAGGAGAAGGGGCACAGACACGTGGGCCAGGCTGGGCAGCTGGAGCAGGCTGTGAGGAATGGGCTTCTCACGATACCTCCCGGCTGCATAGGGCAAGAGCTCGAGGGACACAAGGAGAATGTGAGCATGAAGCAGGTGTTACCCATGACAGCAGGTGTCTGGGAGCTTGGGAAGGGGCACGCCTGGAAGCTGGGACGTCGTGTGGGGACGTCCACAGCAGTGTCTGATGTGAGGTTCCCTGCGGACAGACTTGGTGAAGGACAGATGCGGAGGCCACTGGGTGTGCGGGGAGCCCAGGCTCAGGGCGAAGCCACTGTTTCCCGGGGACTTACCTTGTTGTGAACCACACCTCCAGTGCCTCTTTAAATGCAAGCTTCAGAGGGACCCCCGAGGGCATTAGGGCCAGGAACCCACTGTCCGAATCACTGGCCCCTTGCTGGGGCATGAAGTGATGACACATCAGCAAACGAATAGTCACAAGGGGCCAAGCAGGGAGGCGGCCAAGCTTTATCTGGTTTTGGTAAATAGTGACCCATGTGTGCTGGGTAGGCCCAAGGGTGTGATGCGCCACTGGACTCGCGCACGGGCGTCCTTGCGATTCCTGGAGCAAGTGACTTTTACTGCCAGTCTCTGCACAGTGTCCAGCATTTTTTCCTCATGGACTGAAGGAGTTCAAGACGCTGAGAGTGGACAGTGGGGTCACTTAGGTCATAGGTTGGCGGTTTGTGGTTGTTATGGTTTGCAAAGACACAGATAAGAGCGGAGATCCCGCAAAGAGGATTTCACAGGATTGACTCTGGGTCCCATGCAGACTCTCGGTGCTCAGGCAGGTGCCACGTGGACCCACGCGCCAGGCTCACATGTGGAAGGAGCAACGAGAGGGAAGTTATCAGTGAGGAGGCATTAACACGTAAGTTCTGTTTGGGGATAAGGCAGCGATTCAGGTAGAAACAACTAACATCATGTTCCTTTGGGAAGCACAGTGCAGTTCTGTCTCTGGGCAAAACCCTTTTTCTGGACTCTTGAAACAGCTCCGTCATGCACACATAAGAGGAGTGTGAGGTGTGGGCGCTGGCTGTGACTAAGGGCAGTGGGACCCCGTGCAGCGGTGCTTCCCGAGGCTGGAGACAGATGCTGAGCTTCCCGTCCCTGCAGAGATTTATAAGGCAAGGTAGTTGGCCCTACACGGTCTCCTCTCCGCACAGAAGGTCGTGCGTCAAGGTCACCTTGCCAACTAGGCTGGTACCTGGTCCATCAGGTGCACGGATGCACCGGTCCCGGCTGCGGCTCCCAGATCCAGCAGATCTGATGTGGCTCCCAGGGCCCGCTGCGTGAACTGTTTCTGACTTAGGATACCCTGCTGCTGACTGTGGCACTAATCATTTACAATAACGTAGCTTCTTTGTTCAGTGTGCTGGTTCTACACCTGAGCTTAAGGGGAGCGCTCATAAACTAACCTTTTATTCCCTTAGGTGCATGGGAATGAAGCACTTAGGAAGTCACACGGCGAACAGGCAGGTTGTTTCAACAGACTGTAGCTGGGTGCGTTTAGCATGCCAGGCAGTTGAGGGAAGGAGGATTTACACGTCGGGCTCCCACCGTGCACACCAACCGTTCTGTTTGCCGGCGGGGGAGGTTCAGGATGGCACGCACGTGTGCTTGGTCCTGGGCTCAGCTTCCATAAGGGAGACGTGCTGGGCCCGCAGGGCCGACAGCGTGAGCACGTGACACGCACCGAGCCCGTCCGAGCTGTGCGTTTCCAGGGACTTAGCGGTGGGCTGGTGGGGGGTCTGGTGAGCGTGGCTGGTGCAGCGCTGCCGGGGGGTGAGGGGGAGGGTGACGGATCTTGGAATTCACGCTGAACAAGGAGGGTGTCAGGTGCTAGCTTGGGGCGGATGGTCCCAGGGACGACAGTGTTAGTGGGGTCAGCCTCGGGAACAAGCTGGAGGACAGACGCGGTGGTGCAGATGTGGACACACAGCAAGGTCGGACGTATGACCTCGTTCGTATGGTCGGGTGAGCGATCCGACCCCAGGGAGAGAAGGCCGGGGAGCCCATGGGCCGGGCATGCACCTGTGTGGGAGCGTGTGCCTGTGTGCGTGCGTGCGTGCAGGCGCGTGTGAGAGAGAGCATGCGCCTGTGTAGGAGCCTGCGCATGCGTGTGAGCGTGCACCCGTGTGCGTGCGTGCGTGCATGCGCGTGTGAGAGAGAGCATGCGCCTGTGTGGGAGCCTGCGCATGCGTGCGAGCGTGCACCCGTGTGCGTGCGTGCGTGCATGCGCGTGTGAGAGAGAGCATGCGCCTGTGTGGGAGCCTGCGCATGCGTGCGAGCGTGCACCCGTGTGCGAGCGTGCACCCGTGTGCGTGCGTGCATGCGTGTGTGAGAGCATGCGCCTGTGTGGGAGCCTGCGCATGTGTGCGAGCCTGCGCCTGTGCGCGTGCGTGCGTGCGTGCGCGCGCGCCTGCGTGCGCATCAGCGGCGTGCATGTCCACACCGAGTGGTTTCTTCGCCTCAGAGGCCTCGTGAATTGAGGTGAGTTTGTAAGGCGTTGTGGAAAAATTGTGCCGACGGCGTGGCGCACTTGCCCCGCGCGTGTCCAGCCCCCGACGTGGACACAGGGCTTGTGCCCCAGTGAGTGGTGTCGGGAGGGGATCAGTTCAGTGAGGTCGGGGTCCCCGGGCGGGATCGGTGTCCCTGCAGGGAGGACCTCACGGCTTGCGCGGCCCCGTGCGCGTCTGCGGCCCGGGAGCGGCTCCCCGGCGTCGAGCCACCGGCCCCCGACCTTCGGCCGCGGCCTCGGAACCCTGGCCGATGACCTCCCCGCCCAGCCGCGAAGACGCCCGGCTCTTGGAAGCCTGGAGGGGCGTTTGTTGGGGGCTCGGGAGAGCGCCTGTGGAAGCCGAGTCCTTTGGAGGGGAAGGTCGTGGGCGTCCCTGTGGGCTCTGAGGGCACGGCTGCGAATCAGAGGCTGGACTCCCTCCCGCTTTCCCGGCGGGGTCGGAACGGATGTGCCCCGGGGTCAGCAGTGCGGGCGGACGGGCGTGAAGACGGGTGTTAGAGGCAGAGGCGGGTCCGTGTGGCTCCGGGCGGAAAGGAGCCGCCGGGCCTGGACCTGGGGTCGGGGTCCCTCCCGCAGCTGTCACTCTTCAGGGGTGGCGTGGGGGAGCGCGCTTGCAGGCGCTCGTTCGGCGAGTTTGGAGGCACCAGCGATCAGCGCTCGCAGGTGTGTCTGAGCGCGTACACACTGCCCTGAATCGGGGACGGTGCGCGATGAAGCGGAGCCCTCGTGCCCGCGCGTGGGCGCCGCGAGCATCACGGGGGCACAGCGGCTGAGCGGGACCCGCCTCCGGTAAAAATGCCTGATGCTCCAGGCCGCTCGCCGCACACTTCACGGTCACTCGGACAAAAGCAGCGTGTCCGCAGTGGTCCCTCCGTGAGGACCCAGCACACCGAGCTCGAGGACGTCGTGGAAAGATGCAGCGGGTCCCGTTGGGGTCAGTCAGCCTTTACTAAATGGGTAGGAGATTTTAAGCTTCAAAGTAATTTCGTCTTCAGAAAGGCGTGTGAAAGTTACTAAACGTGAAACTGCTCCAGATGCTTTGGCAGGTGGGGCGTGCGTGTCTCATTTCAGGAAGCATTTGGAGCAGGCTGGCGGGAGCATGTCTGCCTGCTGCGGCGGGGTCAAGGTCCGGGACTTGCTGTCCAGGGGACACTTGCCCTTCGAAGTTTAAATCTGCGTGAGCTCAGGATGTTTCGGACGCTTCAGTGCCGTCCCCTTCCTCAGAAGTGCTGAGTCGCAGGATCCCACCCCATCCAGAGAGGAGGGCTGCTCACGGCCTGTGCGGCTGGTTGGGGTCTCTTGGGTCAGATGGAGAGAACCCAGTTGCACTGAGCTTCCCACGGGGTGCACGTGGATCCCGGGCACCACAGCGATGGTCAGGTCCTGCTGCGTCCTGTCAGCGAGGAGAGGCTGGTGCGGACAGGCGGCTGCGGGCCTGGGATGCTCCCGACGCGCCTCCTGGTCCGGGGGCTGTGCCCTCTCCCATGAGTTCCTTGGAGAAGTGCGTCCGTTTCTGAGTGAGTGGGTCTCTTGCGTGTTTGAAGGCGGGTTTGCACCTCGTCCATGACAGTGGGCCGACAGCGGCCTGTGTGTCCTGTGTGCACCTGCATCCAGACCCTGGGGGGATGAGGTGGCTGCACGGAAGGCATGGCCCCGGCTGCCTTGGCCACGTGTGCGATGGGGGTGAGGCCACAGGATCGTGCAGTTTAATCCTCATGAAGCGCAGGCTGGCGTGCGGGAGGCAGGAGGCTGTCCGTGCACCGCCAGGGGGAAGAAGGAGTAGGACCCCAGGGAGGTGCGTCTGCAGTTTCTCTGACTCCAGCCTGGCGTATTTGAGGGGAATTCAGGGCTTGGGTCCCTAGGTGTGAGGTCAAGGTCGAGGGGACACGGGCCATGGACAGGCACAGTCCATGGGGCGGAGATACTGGTACCCATGAGGTTGTGTGTGATGATAGAGGAGAGCATGTGTGTGGCTCTCTGGGCCGCGGAGGGGATGATAGCAGGTGTCTGAGAAAGCTGTGGTATCCATGTAAGACGCTGGCCCCGGGGTGACGGGACAAATAAGGAAGCGGGAGCCAGGAGAGGGAGGAGTGGGGGAGGGCCACACTGCTGAGGGCGGGCTGGCCGCGCACCAGCCGGACTCTGGCAAATTCCAGTCCCCTCTGGGCTCTGGAGCGGCGACATCACGCTTGCTTCCATGTCAGTGAGTGTGCGGAGATGTGACGAGAAATGGAAGCCCAGCGATGGTGGATGAAGTGACCGAACCCTGAAGATAATGTGACACTCAGCAGAGAAGTGTGGGCACGTTGAAGGGACGCCCATTCACGTCTCCAGGATTCAAATGTCATTGAAACCCCGAAGCTTGTGCTTGTGATCTGCTGTGTCTTCATTACCCAGCTCACCTGGGTTCTGCCAGTGTCTGAAAGTTGGCTGTTTGTGCCAATAAACCAACTCCTCACCTGACATGACTTTCTGGTAGATCACCCTGGAGGTTGCAGTGAGCCCGGTCCGTGGTTGAATGGTGGCACGCCCCCACTGCTGCGTGTGAGTGTCTGTGTAGATGGCACACTGGTGTGGTGGACTGCGGGGCGTGCAGCTTCTTCTGGAGCCCGCGGGGTCTCAGTGTCTCGGGTAATCGCCAACCTAGAGTTGTTGAGAAATAGGCCAGGTGCATAGGAATCTTGTTTTTTTTAACTCTGTGTCTGGTCCTTTTGTGATGGTAAAGTAGCTGTTTTTTGTCACATTGACAGGTGCATCTTTTGAGAAATGCTGGCGACGAAGTGACCATCACTGTTGAGTATCTCAGGGATGCGCCGTCATTTCTGAAGCTCCCGTTAGGTAAGGGGTGGCGAGATCTTCAGGGGCCCAGTGGCGTTTCCTTCTCCCCACGCTGTTTATCCACACGGACGGCAGTGGCTGATGGGTGTGACTCAGGGCCCGAGCTCGTGCTCAGGGGGATGAAGGACATGGATAGACACCTCAGCCGTACATGTCCCTGAGACCCTGCATTTTCACACCCCCCCAGGCCTTTCTAGAGAAGGCGCCCTCAGACTGCTGTGTCGATTGATTAGCCGTAAAGCTCCTTCTTTAGGTCGGCTCGCTGGTTATAGTCACCTACACACACGTACATACAGAGAAACTAAGTTTGCTCTTAAAATATCAGTGTTGACTTGAGGAATTTATGCTGAGAAAGGATTATAGTAAGTCTATGCTGTGAAGTGCCTGCGCCACGCTCACGCCGGGATTTAATTCTCTCTCGTGCCTAAGCTGTGATCCAGTTGTAAGTGATGAACCACACATCCATGAGGATGTTTTACTCCAGGCAGTCACCATGACCTTTACTGACTCTACGCGGCCGCCATGTTTTTACAACATGTGTGAGTTTGTCTTCCTTCCAGGGGTTGGGGTGCTGTCCTCGGCAGCCAGAATGGGCGTTAGGCACCTTCATGCTCGCGGGGGCTGCGGCTCTGCTGGGGGCCCCTCGCGGTCAAGTCTCTGGCTCACCAGGCGTGGGCGCTGCCCCCCTTTCCCTCACGTGGAAGAGCAGCCCTCACCCTGGGCTCACCCCGTTTGCCTCATTTCCTGTCCCTCTTCCTCTGCTCCCCTACAGTGGAGCCCGCCATCTGCTGCCATCCGTGGGCCCAGGTGCAGCTCCCTGGGCACATTGGTGGCAGGAGGATCCTCGTTTGACAGCAGGTTGTTTAACTCATTCAGCTTTCTGCTTTCCCTCCCGGAGAACCTGAGCAGATCAGTTTCAGAAACTGCATGTTTTCCCATCAGACCCCGGTGGGGTAACCTCACCTGTATTCACTGACTTGGGAAAATGGCCATCCCTCTTGTTGCTGTACAAACACGTCAGTAAGGTTTACCGCATGGCCTACCTTCCTACAAGCCTGCCCGTTGTGACTGGGGCCTTCGATGAAAGTGCTCAGAGGGTTCCGGGGTCAGGAGAACGGCCCGAGGGGCTGGAGAGGCGGAAGGCAGCGTGCCCAGAGTAGCGGAAGTGGGAGTTTAGCCGTCGGGCCAGCCATCCAAAGACGAGCAAAGAACATAGGTAGCACCGCGTCTCGTCCTGTGGGGTTTGGGGGAGTATGGACTGCAAGGGGAGCAGCCCGTGCAGGGGTTTGGGGGAGTATGGACCGCAAGGGGAGCAGCCGCGTGCAGGGGTTTGGGGGAGTATGGACCGCAAGGGGAGCAGCCGCGTGCAGGGGTTTGGGGGAGTATGGACCGCAAGGGGAGCAGCCGCGTGCAGGGGTTTGGGGGAGTATGGACCGCAAGGGGAGCAGCCCGTGCAGGATGTGTGCAGGTCCTGAGAGCCGGGGGGTCCAGTCCTGGGTGGACTGTCCACCCGGCTCGCCCCTGGCCTGCCCACCGGCTCACGGGAGAGGAGGCGCCTCAGGCCTGCAGGTGACGCTAGTAGCTCCTGCCCGTGGCAAGCTGCACCGGGTCCTGGGGCGCAGGGACTGGAGCCCGCGGGCACGTCCCGCAGTTTGAGTGAGGAGGCAGGCTGGTGTGGGTCGGCCTGCTCGGCTGCGGTAATAAGGCACCACAGCTGGGCGGCTTGGACAGCACAGGCTTCTCGCTCCAGGTTCTGGAGGCTGGACGTCGGGTGAGGACCTGGTTCGTACACGCCTCTCCTGGCCGTGTCCTGTGAGGAGGAGCAAGGGAGGCCGCGGGGGCTTTTTACAAGGTGACCTCGTCACCTCCCACAGGCACCCAGCGCCTTCACGTTGGGGGGCTGGGGACACGGACGTTCAGTTCACGACAGAGGAGAGGTTCGGGTGAGACATGGGGGTTAGTGGAGGTGGGGAAAGTGCAGCGGAAGCTTCCTTCCCTGACAGCAAGAGGGCTGCAGAATTGTCTGTCCTCTTTCTTCTAAATCTCAGAGTGTTGTAAAGAAACATGGCTGGAAGAAGCTGATTGCACACAGGGCTTAGTGGCCTCCTGACCCTCTGGGTCTGGGTTTAGACTCTGTGAGCAAGGGCTTCACGGTGATTCTTTCCAGAAGAATGTAAAGGCTGGTGAGCGTTGGGCGTGCATGTGGATATCACGCGTGTGGCAGTGTGTCCACGGAGGGTGGTGCCACCAGGTGGTCTGTGTGTCCGCCTCTCTATCAGTCTGTCTACCTGTGCTTCTATCCGCTTGGTGTCCTCGTGCGTGGCTAGAAAGCTTATCACGTAACGTTGCAGCAGAAGGCACGGGGGGACGGGCAGGGGCTGGCACATCGACACTGAAGATGTTCACGTGCTGGCTTCATCTGCCGTGTCTTCTAGGGGAGGTGACTTCCGTGGCAGAGTGGGATGGGTGGGGTTTCCAGGCCACCTTTCACTAACGTGACTGACAGCGCAGAATTCAAACAACCACAGTAGCATCCTGAAGCTGTGGTCGGAGAGGGATGCCCCTCACCGAAGCCTGTCAACAGGGAGCCACCCCCGGCCTGAGGTGGCCATGCCCCCGTGGTCACGGGATGGTTGTGGAACTCTGACGCGTCAGCCGGAGCTCCTGGAGGCTGTTCTGTTGAGAGACGGATCGCAATGATGTGTAGCCAGCAGCCTCGTCACTTGCCCCGTGTTGCTGCTGATGTCCTGGCACCACCTGGCTGAGTCCTTGGGACCTGCATGGTGAGCTCAGCTGGGCACACGGGTCAGCATTCCTGTAAAGGTGCTCACGGTTCCCATGGGGAGTCAGACGTGGCCTGCCACCTGAGCCATGTGAGCTCTGCCTCCCAGGCTTCCCACGTGGCAGGGACATTGAATTCTCTATCCATTCAGTATAAATGTCTATTTTGCTTTTATTTGGTTCTTTATAATCTACAAGAGTTAAAACTCTAGTATCCTAAAAAATTTAATTATAGTGGTCATAATCTCTCCCAAAATTCAAGCAGTTTCCTCTGGTGAAGCCACAGCGAAGGCAAACTCGCTCTTGCCTGCTCAACCCTCGATCCTACAATAGGTCATTGCTGGTGGGAGCCAGCCACACACTAGAGCAGGGAACGAGCCTGGGACCCGTCCATCCCGTGTCCTCTGCAGCTGCAGCTCTGTCCTCACACCCCATCCGTGTCTGTATCTGGAACCGTCAGTCCCGTGTCCTCTGCAGCTGCAGCCCTGACCTCACGCCCCATCCGTGTCTGTATCTGGAACCGTCAGTCCCGTGTCCTGTGCAGCTGCAGCTCTGTCCTCACACCCCATCCGTGTCTGTATCTGGAACCGTCAGTCCATCCAGCGTCCTCTGCATCTGCAGCCCTGACCTCACACCCCATCCGTGTCTGTATCTGGAACCATCAGTCCCGTGTCCTCTGCAGCTGCAGCTCTGTCTTCACGCCCCATCCATGGTCTGTATCTGGAACCGTCAGTCCCGTGTCCTCTGCAGCTCTGACCTCATGCCCCATCCATGTCTGTATCTGGAACCATCAGTCCTGTGTCCTCTGCAGCTGCAGCCCTGTCCTCACACCCCATCCGTGTCTGTATCTGGAACCGTCTGTCCATCCAGCGTCCTCTGCATCTGCAGCCCTGACCTCATACCCCATTCGTGTCTGTATCTGGAATCATCAGTCCCGTGTCCTCTGCAGCTGCAGCCCTGACCTCATACCCCATCCATGTCTGTATCTGGAACCGTCAGTCCCGTGTCCTCTGCAGCTGCAGCTCTGTCCTCACGCCCCATCCGTGTCTGTATCTGGAACCATCAGTCCATGTCCTTGGGAGTTGTGGAGGGTGCAGGGAATTAGGGAGGTGTTGACTCTGCTCTCGAGTCAATGTTAAGCCAGTATGGAGAGCCCAGGGGGAGACGCTGAGAGGCAGACTGGGTGCTGGCCTGGGGCAGCACTGTGCAGTTGGCAGCTGGTCGAAAGCAAGAAAGAAGCGTGGTTGTCAGACACAAGCGAGCACCGCTGTTGGAGCAAAGGAGGACCGTGTGCATTTCCCCCGAGTTCTTGGGGCTATGCACTTCGCCATGCACACAGGAACGTGGCGTTCAGTGGGAATGTGAGGTCCTCACAGATTTTATATAGATGGGAGAGGGATGCCACAGGGGTGTATCAGCGGGTGCCCCATGCGTCACACAGCGACGGGGCAGGATTGGAGGCAGGGAAGGCTGGCTGCCGAGCTCCGCGTAGCTCAGCACACATTTCTGTCTGCAGTGAGCAAGGCTGGTGGAAAGTCAGAAATCTGGATTTTTAATGCAATGCCTTGGCTTTTCTCACACAAAACAGATTTGTAGAGGTGCCAGGGTGGCTCTGTCGGTTAAGCTTCTGACTCTTGGTTTTAGTTCAGGTCATGATTTTGGGGTCCTGAGATCGAGTCCCGCATCGGGCTTTGTACTGCGGGTGGAGTCTGCTTGAGATTCTCTCTCTCCCTCTGCCCTCCCCGACTCCTCCTTTCTCTCTTCTTCCCCTCTCACAATAAACAAACAGATTTACAGATCAGAGTCCGCTTCCCCTTGCCAGTTGGGTGGCCCCACCAAATGGGATTCATTGCCCTACAGGGAGCTGCTGCAGGTGACCATGGCTCCCCAGCAGGGGGCCTCGTTCAGAGGGGCGGGTGGAGGTGACTGAGAAGAGAAACCCTTAGCTCAGAGTGGTGACTGGCTGACTGCAGGTGAGGTGCGGGCATTTCCTGGCCCTGGACCTCTGCTCCTGGCCCGATCACAAGGTGTTTGTTTTTAAATACCACTGTCCACAAATCTATACGTTTCATCTTTGTGTTTTCTACTAAAGCACTTTGCAGTGCCAACATAGTCAGAAAATGTCAAACAGATAAGTAATTTGAAGATTAAGAACAGAAAATCAGGACTAGTGTTTAAAAAATTAGCCGATGTGATGCTAGTGCTGGAAAGGACAGGGTAGAGTCCCCAGGACCCGCGCTAACAGTCCCCTGTGCCCTGTGGACGCAGGCTCTGGACCCCGGTGCTGCAGCCTCCGGTCAGGTGGCCTGTCGTCCGCCGTCTGCCCCATTTCCTGTGTGAGGCCGGATTGGTGGCGGGGGAGGCCACAGGGCCCCAGAGCAAGGCAGGTGTTGGCGGCTCTCCTATAACCGCCCACTCCGTGTGCGGGGTGGGTGTGGGGTCCTGAGTGCCTTCCTGGTGCTTCAGGAAACGGCAGGCGCTCTAGTCCAGGGCTGCCCGTGCTCTGTCTGAGTGAACGTCTCTGCTTGTTCGCAGGGTCCCCAGGGCCAGCCAGCGACCACGGCAGCCGGGCCTGCTCTCCACTGTTTGACAGCGGCTTGCATTTGAACGGCAACCCCACCAGCACAGTAAGCGCGGCTTCTCTTCCTCTAACTTAGCGGGGGTATCGGTCAGCACAGACGCCCCAAGATGGAGAGGTCACGCACGGTGACAGATGCAGAGGACAGACGTAGGACAGGATGGGGGAGGCCTCGGCACCACATTGTAGTACGTTGTACTCGTGATTCGTTATATCTCAGCAAGCAGGTGGGCATGCTCAGCTCTGAGGCAGATCTCACAGTCCTGCTCTGATTTGCCCGAAGGCTGACCTTGTTTTCAGGACACCTCTGTCAGGCTCCTTTGACAGGGACGCTACACAGGGTTTGTTCCCGAATCAGTAGAAGCCCCCCAAGCAAACACGATACTGTGTACTTGCAGTGAGTGTTCATCATGCTCCCAAGTCCCCTCCCCGCCCGGAGAACTGCGCAGCTGGGCCAGAGCAGGGCAGTGGCCTGGCCGCGGGGCCTCCCCCCACAGGGGCCCAACCCCAATCCCCACACAGAGGGCCTGCTGCAGCCTCCTTCCAGGATGCAGGCTCCTCGTCCACGGGCATCAGTGGATGCAAATCAGAATCCCGTAAACAGTCTGAGAATGTTTTATCGGAAATCATACCCAGTTGCACTCCTAACACCACCGGATGCTGGGCCTGCAGTGGGACCTGAGAACAAGGTCTGTGTTCAGACATAACATTCTGAAAATAGCATTGTTTTTCGTTTTAACTTTTTAATGTAGCTCTTGATATTTAAAGATTGCATTTAGCATCTTTGTGAGCTGTGAAGCAAAATACACAAAAGGCCACAAACTCAACTCAGATCAATAATTAGAATATTGTCGCTAGCTTTTTAATCTATGTGTCACATCTCTGTACCATTTTCTGGCCCACCCAGAAAGAAACAGCATCCTGAATCTTGTGTTGTCATCCCTTTAATAGAAAATAGCTTTATCTGTGTGTGTGTGTATATATATGTATATGTTTTTGTCTGTGTATATGTATATACGTGTATCCCTAAAAAGGTGCCATTTCATTTTGAGCCTTATAAAATTTTACTCTATTATAACATTCTGGGATTTACACTTTTAATTACTGTTATGTTTTTAAGATCCACAAATGTTGTGGCATATGGGTCTAGTGTTTTGTTTGCTCGTTGCTATGTGATGTTAATTCTCTGAATATACTGCAATTTATTTATCGATTATTGATCCGCAATGGACATTTGACTTGTTCTGTGGGCTTTTCTCAGTGTGTTGTTGAAATCGGGCTGCCACAGGCAGAGGTCGAGTATGCCAGTGTTTGGTTTCCAAAGTAACGCCTCCTTCTCTCCACACGCGTGCATGCGTGCACCTGCTCCCCCTCCCAGCAGCACTGGGGAGTCCCTGCTGGCCCGCGGCTCCCGCACTGCTAGGTATCTTTTGGGGCTTAATGCTTTGAAATACAGTGTGTGTAAAATGGCTGTTTCTCTGAGGATTTATTTTCATTTCTGCCATCACAGAGGAGGTCTGTTTGCTTCCTCCTCTGTGTTTACCTTTGGTTTCTCGTCATCGGTGAAATGCTGTCCAGCGTGCTTGCATGTGGACATGAGGTTGTCTGTCTTTCCCTTTCTGACCCATCAGGATTCTTCACATATGCTTGGAGCTAATACTCTGCTGATTGTCGGTCACAAACCTCTCACAGTTTACAGCTAGTGTTTTGTTGTACTTACACTATTTTCTGGTAAATAGAAGTTAATTTCAGCACAGCTAAACACATCCACGTCTTCCTGCGTGGGTTTAGAATCTGGTTCAGGGAAACTTTTCTTATCCTTTGTTCATAAAAGATAACTTGCTTGTATTTTTTCTAAATATTTTCTTGTTTGCTTTTCACTTCATGTCTCTAAAGCATATGAGATTTATTTTTGTAAAACGTGAAAAATAGGGATCAGATTCATTTTCTTGTGTAATGACTTGTCGTGACCTGTTCCTCAGGGGCCGTGGTGCCACCTGGATCCTCAGCCACGTGTCCTGGCCGCAGGTTTACCACTGAGCCCCGCTTATACTCTCTTTGTCAGTGTCAAAGCCAGTACCACATTAATCGCTACGTGTTTATAATGCATTTTTATCTGCAGGCCAAAGCCTTACCTCCTTTTAATTCACTCTGTTGTTCCCATCCTCTCTCTCCCTGTTTTTCTTGGGAATTTTTAAAACCTCTGATCAGATTCCACAGAAGTCTTCGGATTTTTATTGTAACTGTATGAAATGTAGATCTATAGCGGGGGTCATCTTTCCTATTGCTGAAAGAATCTTAGGTCTTCTTTAATATTTTTCAATCGGGTTTATTTTTTTTCCTTTTTGATAAATTTCAACAGAAGATTGTTCATTTTACCACATTTTGGCTCCATGGATCCACATACCACAGTTTCTACTCATTTTTGTTCCCTTATTCCTTTCATTTTATTTGCATTTTTGTGCTTTCTTATTTCTTACGCTCCAATCTGACAGTCTGTGCCCCTTGGTGGAGTGTGTGGTGATGACTGATGTGTATTCTAGCTTGTTTCTGATCACGGACTTTGAATTTTTATTGGTCCCTTTTTCCTATACTCCTTCTCTTCTTCTTGATCTTTATATTCTTTTGGTTAAGTTTTTCATGTGTCTTTTTTCTAAAATTCTCCTTTGCATGTTTGAAATGTATATACTTCATTTGCATTTATTTAGAGCTTGCCCTTGGTTTTTTGCCGTATATCTACTTTGTTTGCAACATAGAAACATATGTCTTTCACTCCTTCTGGAAGGATGCAAGGACCTTATAACTCTGTCCTTGTAACTTCCCTGCTGCTGTCACGTGTGTGAGCCCACTCTCACCCCACACAAGTCATGAGTTCTAGGGTCGCTCCACATGGAGAAGTTTGCGGCCTCCTGTCCTCATCAGGACTCCTGCATTTGATGCTCTTACAGAATCAGCATCCTTTCTCCTCAAGGACTCTGACTGGAAGTCAAGGCCTGTGGGTGGCCAGTCTGTTTCAAGTTATTTTAAAATGGGTTATTTTCTCTAAACTTGAGCCTATTTCCACTGTCTGTGGTTTCTAGTGGCAATGCCAGGAAGTTTTCTCTTCACGTGGCTGAGGGTCTGGGGGCATTTGCTCAGACAGCTTCCAACGTGGTGACCGGATACGGCCTCTTCTTTGTCTCTGACATCTCATGTTTGCTGAGGCTGCGTCCTCGGCCTTCATCAGGGCACACGGCACCCTGCGGGCCTCCCTCCGGCCCCCACCCTGGAACTCGGAATCCGTGCGTGCTCGAGCACCTCCTTCTGTCAGTCAGAGCCCTTACTTCTCCACATTTCCTTTTGTTTCTCATTCGGCTACTTTCTAGGAAATTTCCTAAGATTTTTATTTCATTGCTTTTTTCACCTTTGTACAGTACCCTGGTTGAACTGCCTGCTGAGGGCTGTTTTTTTAAAACCATCAAGGATCACGTTAATGTGATTCCTCTTAAATGAGAGAGTTGCACAGAGCATGGGACACATGCCCAGGAGTCACTCAGGAAAGGTGACGCAGTCCGTGGGAGGTGGGGTGCGCACTTGAGAAAGGAGCAGACGGGTTGGGGAGAGCCTACCCACTGTCTCCCCAGCACCTCTCTCTCACGGCCTCGAGCCATCTCTGTTCTTGGGCTCAGTGGACACGATCCTTACACTGGCGTGGGCACAGTGCCCAGCGCGAGGTGCTGTGAATGCATGTCCTCAGCCATCTTCCTCATCCGTGTCACAAAAGGGGGAAAGAGGGATGCACAGCTTATCAATCTCTCTAACTAGTCAAACAGTTTACCTTCAAAACAAAATGTCAGAGTTGTTCAAAACACAGTCCAGAGAATCTGAATCTCAGAGAGTCAGAAAATCGTCATTTTTTAAAAGATATCAAGACTCAAAATCCTATAAAAATTTTAAAGACCATCTACTTGGTTCTCCAGATGGAAACACTAATCATCCCATTAATAATCCAGCAGCTGGCTTGCTCCACATTCTTAGCTGTTGGGCTTTTTCTCTTCTAAATGCTATTTAGCACTGCAGTCATCCTTTGCACTCAACAGTGGATTATGTCAAACACAGCGAAGTGGTCATGCATCTGTGGGTCAGAGAATAAACAGGCTCTGCCCTGCACTTTGTTTTATGGAAAAAGTGAGTTGGAATCATTCTTAGACTCTCAGGATTTAGACCATTTCTAATGGTGACATTTTCAGAATTGCTCAGATCACTTTCATTCTCCCAGAACTGAACCCAACTGAGCAAGAGACAGAGTTCAGAGCAGCTCTGTAATCACAGGATCCCTCAGGGCTGGGTTTCCGGCTCTTAAAACCTATGCCGCTGACCCCGCTGCATCTGCAGCCTCTCTGTGCAGACGTGGCTGAGCCTCGTGGAATGCGCATTCTCCTGTCCGCCATCACTGGACGGGTTTCCTGTGCTGCCTTGTTTATTCTGAACTAACCTTTTAATCACCCCTTCCCCTTCCCAGACGTGACATTTTCTCCCCACCCCCTCCCATAAGACGAGGGTTAGCCCTTGGGTGTGCCTCACACAGTTTAAAATTCTGACCTCATCTATTTGCTACACTATTTCTCTATCAGAAATCCTCACTGAATGTTTACAACAAAGAAAGTCCCATTCACGTCATATCATCTATTGAGGTGATTTCTCCTCTGTCCCCTTGACCTCCCACTTACAAGCCCCCCTGGCTCCCTACATACCTGGTTGGTGCTCACGCAGGCCTTCAGGGAGGGCACAGAGTGGACCACTCCTTGACTTTCATGTCAGGAAGGTTTCCATTGTCTTGAGTTGAGAGTGGGTGCTTTCACTGTGTGTTCTCACTCGGGTTCTTGGGCGCCCACCGGATCCTGAGACACCAGACCCTTGCCTGTCTCCTGCTGCACCTGTGGCAGAGGCAGAATAACACTGCTCTGAGTACTTCCCCTCGTAAGAAAACCTTACCAAAAATGAATAAGGAGCTGCAATTAAAGAAAAAATACCTCATAGTAAATACCTGGTTTTCCAAGTTACAAATTTCAAAACAAAAACAAAACAAAACAAAAACCCAGAAAACTCAAAAAGACTGAGGTCATTTCAAAGAACTGAATGATTCAAGAAATGTATAGGAAAAATGTATCAAAACACAAAATAAAATTTTACAGAAATTATATGAGAACAGATAAAAACTAGTAAATAATTGTGAAAAAGAAAAAGCAGACATAATAAAAAAAATAATTAAACCAATAAAACAATTTAACAAATATTAAATACATAAACAAGGAATGAAGTTTTCTGGATGAAAGAACAGCTGGGCTTCCAGGCAGAGATACTGAGTGAATGATAGTTAACTGTTTAATTGAAGGATGAGGCACATACAGGGAAGTACACAATTCGGAAGCAACAGCTCAAGAAATTTAAAACACCCTGGTCAACCTGTAGCCCATCACAGGTTCTCAAAGCTACCCCTCCCCTGACAAGGAAAAATCATCACCACTTTGACCTCAGTCAACATAGACTAATTTAAAAATTTTTGAATTTCAGATTGATGGAATCATATACTTTGTTTGATTTGTTGCCAAAAATCAATCTTATACTCAACTAGAGAAATCGTAGATCACTTATGAAAAATGACAATTTTATTGACAGCTGATTTCTCAACAGTAACAGAGGAAGACATATAACAGTCCAGTTTCAAAACTACGGAGACAGAAATAACTATTGATATATCTTTGTGTTCCTCATAAAGCCATCTCTCTAGAACAAGGTAGAAACACAGACGTGGTCATATTAAGAGAATTTGAAAGACTGTGTCACCAGAGAGTTTCACTAACAGATTTTCTAAGGAACATATTTCAGGAAGAGAAATTAAAGTGATCTCAGAAGGGCAGTTGGAGATTAAAAGAGGCAAATATGTATGTGAATCTACACAAACATAGTCTGTGGAAAGTACTAGCAGCTGAAGAGAGCAGAGATACAGACTAGTGAACACAGTGTGTATTACTCAGAGTCAGAGGACTGGATTGAATGTGTGGAAGTCTCTCTGTTGTTAAACTGCTTCACAAATTGTAAAACTACCAGTAAAATTAAAGATCAGACGAGAAAGAGCAAATTGCAAAAAACTCTTAGTTAAAAATGCACAAAGAAAAAAATAATAGAAAAATAAGGTAACAAAAGAGCCAAAGTAAGAAGCTCAATATGAATACAAATATAGTAGTAATAAAATATGTATAAATAGGCTAAGTTTACTACTTAAGAGCCACAGATGATTTCAACCTTTAAGAAGATTGAAATTATATCAGAAATCTTTTCCAATCACAGTGATATGAAACTAGAAATCCACTACAAGGAGAAAACTGAAAAATTCACAAATATGTAGAGATTAAAACACATGCTGCTGAGCAACTAATGGGTCAGTGAAGAAATCAAAATAGAAATCCAAAAATATCGTTAGACAAATGAAAATAGAAATGCAACATGCCAAAGTATATGGGATGCAGCCAAAGTAATCCTTAGAGGGACATTGATAGCGATGAATACCTGCATTAGGAGAAAAGAGAGAGCTCAAATAAACAACCCAACATTATAACTCTAGGAACTAGAAACAGAAGAACAGACAAAGCCCAAAGCTGGTAGAAGGAAGGAAATAACAAAGAGCAGGGTGGATATAAATGAAATAAGAACTAAACAGACAATAGATCAGTGAAACCAAGAGCTAGTTTTTTGAAAAGATAAACAAAATAGACAAAATTTTACCTATACGCACCATGAAAAAAGAGAGGGGACTCAAAAGAAGAAATGACTGATATTACAGAAATACAAAGAATCACAAGACCACTGTGAACAATAACATGCCAACAATCAGAGGACCCAGCCGAAATGGATACATTCCCAGAAATATATGACTAACTGGAACTGAATCATGAAGAAAGGGAATATTTGAACAGACCCTTTACTGGTGAGGTGACTGAATCAGTAAGCAGAAACTCCCAACAGAGAAAAGTCCAGGACCAGATCACTTCAACAGTGAATTCTATCAAACATTTAAAGAATTAACACCAATCTTCTCAAATCCTCCTAAAAAATTGAAGAGGAGGGGAGAATTCCAAACTTACTCTGGGAGGTCAGCATCAAACTAACTCCAAAATCAGGCAAGAAAAGAAATTACAGGCCAATATTCCTGATGAACATCGGTGCAAAGATCCTCAAGAAAATATTCGCAGACTGAATTCAACAGTACAGTACAAGGATCGTACACCTTGGTCAAGGGTATTTGTCCCAAGGATGCACAGAGGTTTCACTATCCATAGTTCAGTCACTGTGCTACCCTGCATTAACAAAACAAAGGACAGAAATCATACCATCATCTCAATAGGTGCAGAAAAATGTCATTCATAAAATTCAACATCTCTTCATGATGAAAATGCTCAACAGACTGTGTACAGAGGGAATGTACCTCAACGCAGTAAAGCCCACCATATATGATAAGTCCACAGCTAGCAGCGTACTCGGTGGTGAGAAGCTGAAAGGTTTTCATCGAAGGTCAGATGCAGGACAAGGATGCCACCCTTCCTGGTCCTATTCAGCATAGGACTCAAAGTCCCAGCCAGAGGAATTAGGCAAGAATAGGAAATAATAAGGCATCGAGATTGGAAAGGAAGAAGTGAAACTGTCTTTATTTGCAGTGACATGGTATTATATAAAGAAAACCCTAAAAACTCTATCAAAAACTGTTAGAAGTAATAAATTGAGCAAATTTGCAGATATACAAATATACAAATACACAAAAATCAATTGTATTTCTGTACACTAATAACAACTATCAAAGTGAAAATTTAAGAAAATCCCATTTGAAATTGCATGAAAAAGAATGAAATACCTAGGGATAAATTTAACCAAGGAGTTGAAAGACCTGTATACTGAAAACTATAAGACATAAATGAAAGAAACTGAAGAAGGCACAAATAAATGAAAAGATAACTTACGATCATGGATTGCAAGAATTAATATCATTGAAATGTCCATACTACCCAAAGCAATCTCCAGATTCAGTGCACTCCCTATCAAAATTCCTATAGCATTTTTCACAGAAATAGAACAATCCTGAAATTTGTATGAAGCCAAGAAAAAACAAGAAAAGCCAGAGCAATCTTGAAAAGAACAAAGCTGAAGGCATCATGCTCCGTGATTTCAAACTATATTACAAAGTTATAGTAATCAAAACGATCTGGTATTGGCATAAAAACAGACACATAGATCAGTGAGCCCAGAAATAAACCTATGCTTACGTGGTCAATTAGTTTATTACAAAAGAGCTGAGAATATACAATGGAAAAAAGAGAGGCTCTTCAATAATGGTATTTGGAAAGCTGGGCAGTTACTTGCAAAAGAATGAAATTGGACCACTTTCTTACACCATACACAAAAATGAACTCAAAATGGATGAAAGACTTGGATGTAAGACCCCAAACCATAAACTTCTAGAAGAAAATGTAGGGTATAAGTGCCTTGATATATTAGTCTTGATGATGATTTTTGAAATTTGACCCCAAATGCAAAGACAACAAAAGCAAAAATAAACAAGTGGAACATCACACAAAAAGGCTTCTGCACAGGGGCACCTGGGTGGCTCAGTCGGTTAAGTGGCCAACTCTGGATTTCTACTCAGGTCATGATCTCAGGGTTGTGAAATTGAGCCCCACAGCAGGCTCTGTGCTCAGCAGGGAGTCTGCTTGAGATTCTTTCCCTCTGTTCCTCCCCCACACTCCCTTTCTAAGAAAAAAAAACACAGTGAGGTATCATCTCACACCTGTCAGAATGACTAGAATCAACAACACAAGAAACAACAGGTGTTGGGATGATGTGGAGAAAGGGGAACCTCGTGCACTCCCAGTGGGAATGCAAACTGGTGCAGCCACTCTGGAGAACAGTATGGAGGTTCCTCAAGACGTTAAAAATAGAACCATCATATGGCCCCACAATTCCATTTCTGGGAATATATCCAAAGGCAATGAAATCACTGTCTGCGAGAGATCCCTGTATTCCCATGTTCACTGCAGCCTATTCACAAGCACCAAGATAGGAAGCACCCTCAGTGTCTACTGATGGATGCATGGAGCAAGAATATAGGTGCACCTACATCTACATCTATAATGGAATCATGTATGGCCTTAGGAAAATGGGAAATCCTACCATTTGTGACAGCTTGGATGGACCTTGATGGGATCATACTAAGTGGAGTGAATCAGAGAAAGACAAATACTCTATGATTTTACCGATATGTAGAATCTAAAAAAAAAAGAGAGAAACATCCTCCTAGAAACAGTGACAGATTAGTGGCTGCCAGAGGTAGGCTGGGAGGAGGGGAACTAGGTGGACGTGGTCAGAAAGGAATAGTAATTGTGATGATAACCGCAATGACAGCCACGATTTACAGAGCAGGTTTTCTATGGCAGGAATCCTCCTAAATGCTGTGTATTTATCGTGATTACCTGCTTTGTGCAGAAAGGGGTAAACATGGCACACAAGGTGTTAATTCATTTACCAAGGAAACGCAGCTAGTGCATGCCTGAGTCAGAATTTGAACCACTGCATGCTCTGGGCCTAGAACTCTGCCTTCTGTAATGAACAGCTTTGTAGCGTTTACTGTGTACTCAGTATGCTTGAGCACCTCCTCTCTATTCATGCAGTCCTCATCACCCCGTTCAGGCAAGCCCTTGATTACTGCCATTTTACAGGTGAGGAACTGATTCTCGGGAAATTAGTAGCTCGCCAAGGGGTATAAATGGTGCCAGGGTGTAGACCAGAGTGTGGACCAGGCAGGCTGGCTGCAGAGGCTGAGAGAAGAGACTGGGTGATTTAGCATTAGGAAAATACTTTTTCCGTCAGTCAGCCATTCATCTGTTAAACAACCATGATTGAATATTCACGTATATAAGTGTATTTTCTAGTCCCTGGGGATTGTGGTAGCCAACAACCTCAAAGATGCCCACGGCCCGATCTCTGGAGCCCGTGAAAGCGTATGTTACTACCATGCAGAAGGGACCTTGCAGGTGTGTCTGAGATCCGAGATGGGGAGGGGATCCTGGGCTGCCACGTGGCCGTGTACTCGCTGGTCCCTGTGCGAGAGGGGGTGTGGGACAGCGAGGACCAGACTCGCCACCGGCGACCCTGAGGACCAGCCCTGCTCACACCCTCAGAGTCCTGCCCTCCCGCAGTGATAAGCAGTGTTTGTGTCGTTTAAGCCACTGAGCTCAGGGCTAACTTGTTGCATGGCAGTTAGGACGCTGACGCTGAAGTCAGAATGGAGCCACATTTTTACACAACTGCGGCAAGACTCAGAAGCTCTCATATCCCTGTTTGAGATGGGTTTGTTTTTCCCCGTTATTATTAGTTCACAAAATGTTGGCTTTTCCCCTTGTAAATCAGAAATGACTGTCTCTTAGAACTTTCTTCATCCTTCATTGATCTTTGTCACACGGACCCAAGCTGTGTCTAACAAGCTTTATGCAAGACGTGGCTTCGTCACATTGATGCGTGGCTGCATTGGTTACGGGATTATGCTGGGGCGCTGGCTCTCCTTCGAAGCCCGCAAGCCTACTTAATATCATATTTTTCTAGAAATAATATTTTCCCATCCCCCTCTCCTTTTCATCATGTGCTTCAGTATTTTATTGATCCTTATCTTAAGTAGATTGGGTAATGGTGGCAAGCCCGCTGGCTTCCAAACACCCATGAAGAGTAGGAAGAGTCAGGTCCTGTTTTTTCTCCATTATTCATGTTTCATAAGAGATTTTTCATCTTATGATAATAACGATTTCAGTTTGAAGAATATGGCAACAATCTGTTGTCAGTAAAATTCATTTGCTTTTAATAATTGTATTGTGATATTTAAAAATTTATACAGTGTAAGTAATTTAGATAGCTGTCTTCACAAAATTAATGAATTTATATTTTAGAATAACAGACTAAATGTTTCCACTCAAAATATGTCAAATTTAAATAGAAAAATTATTTACATATTTCTTATGAAATGCTAAGACCATACTGTGTGGCACTTGCTGTTCGTTCCTGAGGTGTATGTCTTAATTTAGCTGTGGAAAACAATTTCAGAATAAACCTTTTCCCTCAATAATAATTAATATTTGATGGCTACTTGTGCCTTTAAGAGTTGCTCCTTGGAGAGAAAACAAATGAGAAATATTATTTCAGGGGGAAACCCACTGGATTAAAACAGCCACCCCACTGTGGAGACAGCCAAGCAGCTGGGGAGAAGCTGCCTCCGTTTGCTGGGGCTCTTCTCCTGAAGCGCATGTGGAGCTGGTTCCCAGCAGCAGGGGTGGCCTCACCAGGGAGCCACTGCGGGCTCCTTTCTGCATGCGCCACGGGCTCGCGAGGCCTGCTGGGGGGTGCCTGGCCTCAGGGCACTCCGGCGGGGAGGGTCAGGGCTGAGGCACACAGTGCCCATTTTCTGGACACGCGGTGCTCTCAAAGTAAATGAGGACAGGAACGGCAGGAAGAGCTGAAGCTGTTAAGAAACTATCCTAATTCTGGGTCTATTTAAAGAGAATTAGGCAAGCCCCCACCGTGTGGGGCCCATGGCCCTTCTTCTCTGCCCCAGAGGGAAGAGCTGCCCACGACAGTTGACCGGTGAAAAGCAGAAGCAGAAACGGGTCGTAGCTCAAGCCCACATGAACCACATTGGGCCAAGCAGCTGGTCCGGGGGGTCATGGGGCCAGCTCAGTGGTCACGGCTACAAGGCCTGCCTGCCATGGGACAGACGAACAAGCGCATGACTTGCTCTGTGAGGAGCTTCATGGTTTCCCTGGAGGCCACCCGGGGAAGCTCGTCCCATGTGCCTGGTCCCTCCGTGTGGGCAAGGCTTCTCCCTGGGGGCCCCTGGCAGACGTCCCCCCGAGACCTCCTGTGCAAGCTGCTTACCGCCTTCGTGCTCTGAGCTCCTGAGGACATGAAGCCCCGCATGTCCAGACACCCCCACAGCACCCAACAGGTGCAAGGGAAGCAACCTCCTGTGTCCGTGGGGGGAGGAAGGACGGCCAACATCCTCCAAACTCAGGACTGCAGAAGCAGGCTCACGGTGGGTGCCCGTTACTTGGCTCCTCTCCTGGTGCCTCCCTAGAACTAAGACACACTGCAGCTGAACTACTCAGTCACATTGGTTTCGGGGAAGCCCACACTTTCGCAAATGAAAGTGCTCATGTCCCCATGATGGTCCATTTAGGAGTTGTTCCTCCCTGAAGATTGTCAGTAGGATTCCAGCAAGCTGTCCATGACAGCGCGGTCGGCCTCAGCACAATGGGTCTTCTCACTGATTCAGGAGCCTTCTCGGAATGAAAGGAGGTAGGGTCAGGCAGAGGGGAGGAGAGCAGGACGCAGACTGCCAAGGCTGTGGGGACCTCGTACCTGCCACCAGCCCAGCAGCTCAGTGCCAGTGCAGTGCCATTATTTCCCGGAGGAGAAGGCTGCAAGGCGTCATCAGGCAGGTGCTCCCCACTCTCCGCTGTGGCCTCCCGAACACGGATTCTTCGCTGTTTGAATGATGGGAAGCCATAGGCATGAAGGAAAACTTCCAGGGTAATTTCTCAGGTGTTGCTTTTTTTTTCCTGAAAAATATCTTGATAAAAACGTCAGTCTGGCACTGGGTGTTGGTGGTGAGAATTTTGCCGTTCTGAGGGTAATGGTGGGAATCTGTGAGGCAGGCGCCTTGCAGGGATTCGAGCAGAGCTGTTCACACGGACACTTTCACATAGTCTCCTCTCCGTGCTTCCAGACACTAAACAGAAATTTAAAAAGTGCACTAATGAGGGTGCATCCCCCTAAATTGGCATCTGTAATGTTTGAGATAATCTTGGCTAAGACCGAAGTTCAACATCCGTGAAAAATGAGCTGCTGAGAAAATTTAGTATAAGCAGGTGCTGGAGTGGACGTGAAACCTGATGATGGAGAACAGGCTCTCACGTCTGTGTTGTGCTCATCAGTAACCGCACACCTGTATTTCAGGCACAGCGCCGTATCATCATATGTCACCCTTTCCAGTCTCCCAAAGGTGGCCACGTTAACTCTAGTTATAAATTAGGAAAGTGAGGATCACAGGGTTACATCCAGGGCCCCAGGTAATGAGTAGCAAAAATAAGTAGCAAGGTTGGAGCAGGGTCTGTGTTTGGGTTAAACAGCGTTTCTCATTGAGGGGATATATTTGTATAAAATACACATTTGTATGTAATTATAATAACACAGTATTTGTTTCTCGTTTACTTATGTTATACATATTAAGTATGTATGTTTATATAATGCATATAAGTATTTATTTGGAAGGCTGAGTTGATCCAGAGACAGAACAGGATGAGCCCAGGATGGTGTAAGGCAACAGCAGGTGTTGGGGACCCAGCAGAGACAGTGACGCTCAGAAACAGAAGTCCAGGCCTGAGAAGTACTTGGCAATTCGGGCCTCCTGGTAGGGCATTAAATTACAGTTCTGGTCTGGGTTTGCCCACCACACATGTGCTGGCTTTGCAGGCAGTTGTGCTGAGACACAGGACCTGAGACCGTGGACGGCCTAAGAATGTACAGAGTATATTCCATATAGGTCTTCTCCAAAGTTCCACTGAGTGTGTAAATATGACAGGTTTGTTGGTAAATTTGCTGATTTAAATTCAGACCCTGAAAGCGTTGAGTAGTAAATTCTAACTGACAAGTTCTTCCTTCCAAGCTGTGATTTGGGCGTGTGTGGGTCTGAGCTCTGGTTCAGGAATCAGCACGACCGACATCTTCAGACCCCTGGAAGCCTGGCTTTGCCTGGAGCCCCCCAACTCTGAGCCCCTGCCCCATATCTGATGACATCGCATGTGCTGTCCCTGGGACGACTATGCACAGAACAGCGTTTGTGGTCTGCATCCCCCGTTCTTTTGTGTCCAGGGACCTAGTGAAGAGCATAGAGACCAGACCAGAGCTGTTTGCACTGTTGCAGGAGAAGTAAGCACCTGTCACAGGGAAGCTCGTGCCGCTGTCCACGCCGCCCCCCCCCACCCCCCCGGTAGCACATGTGACCACCTGCTGCATCCCTCACCGCTCGGCGGGGACCCTCTGGTGTCAGAAGTGAGGAGGTGAGGGATGTGCCCAGCAGGTGGGGAGGCCGTCAGGAAGAGGGCACCAGGAGCCGCTTCCAGGTGGGGGTTGGAAGGGGCCGGGCCTCCGTGGGCAGCCCCTGTGGCCCCTGGGAAAGAACTGCAGAACGAGATGCAGGCATTCCTCACCCTTGCTTGCGGCAAACGGCTTCCGTGGATGTGGTAGCAACGACATTCCCTCCCACACCTGAAGTTTCAGAGAAATCTTTCTGTCTGTAATAGATTTCTACTAAAATCACATTTAATTATATTATACTATTTTAATTTTATAGTTTTGTATGAGCAGCAGCTAAAACTCAGAGTTCTTTTGTACTGAAAATGTGGAAATAGTGAATTACTGTTCTTGCATTAACTATAATTTATATTCAATATTTCTGCTTTTCTATCTCATATAGTGGATTTGCTTTTATGTCAAAAGCACAAAATGACTCAGCGAGGTATATCCTGTGTAAGAAGATAGGCTCCATGGTTTCCTTTAAAATGTCTGGCGTGTCGCGAGGAGTGAAGGGCAGAGGGGGCCATCGTGCTTCTCCTCTGCCTGTGTCTCCACTGGCACGGCCGTGTCCCAGGCGGCGGGAAAACCGTGTCCGCGTGAGCCGGGCAGCCGTTCCAGGGAGGAGCTCAGCACAAACCACAGGGAAGGATTCGGAAGGAAGAAAACCCTCTGCACAAAAGACAGTTTCCTTCATTTCAGAGACCTTCAAATATCGACAGACAACTGAAGACATTCCAAGGAAATTAAGTGACACACAGCTAGAAAACTAGGAAATATGTGACTTTTAAAAAGCTACATAATTTTAAACTCCTGTAGAATCACTGACTAAGAATTTATTTAACTTAGTAAATGATACGTTCTGGTAAGAGTCAAACCTTGTGTGGGTTCCAGGTCCCTTTGTGTGGCCTGTTTTAGCTGTAGATTCTTTTTGTGTAAAAAAGGAGCAAAAAGTACTTCCGCTGCTGTCTTAAAATATTGTTACATTAAATAAATATTTGTTTTGTTATTTTGTATTTCGAAGGGTGTGACCATACTCAGTGCCCAGAGGAAAGCGCCGGGCTGGATTCGCTCCTTACTCAAGAGGCAAGGTGGCACTGCTCAGGCGCATTCTCTCGCAGGGACTTTGGGTGGTGGGCTGTCCTGGGCCGCGAGCCCTCTGGGCTGGGTGGGTCGGGACCTTGTGCGGAGGCAGGTCAGTGATATGGAGCTGGCGCCTGTCTGCCTACCTGCTCCTCTGGAGCGTGTCCACGGGGCAAGCAGCCCGTGGGGACACAGAGCGGTCTGGCCTGGCCTGGGTGGTCATCCTGGTGTCACCAGGACGGGCTCATGGCGCATTAGAGGCAGCTCTGGCACTTGCTTTCGCTGTGGCTGGAGAATGGCTTTCCCAGCGGTCGGAACCTTACGTATGGGTAGTGGCGTGGTGTCCTGCTTCTCAGGGTGCACCCGAGGACCTGGTGCATGGTGCACCTATGCTGTGGCCCCGTCACCCGCAGGACGTGTGGACAGTGGCACTCCAGCTGAACCGCCTCCCGCCTGCACGTGCATGTGCAGCTGAGGCAGAAGCTGCCCTGTAGGCACGAGGAGGAAGCCATGGAGGCCTGGGCCGTCATGCACCACAGAGACCAACCCGTGAGGAGAACAGTTTCTGAAGCAAAATTACCACGTCAAAGTCACTAAAGAAAGCTGAAGGAAAAATTACAATATAGACACAGCATAATCACCAACGCTTTCCCTGAAATGAACATGAAGCCCGCCCTGTGTCAAGGTGATTACAGTTTTTTAAAGTAAAAAAGACGAGAACGCTGAACGTGAATACTGTTTAGAAGGGCCTGTGATACTGCAGTCAAAATAATCCGTCATCAGAGACTCCACGTACTTACCTTAAAGTAGATACTGACAGTGAAATTAATTACATAATTATTAAAAAATCCTTCCCTTAAAAACTTTTCAGAGCAGTGATGCGGAACTCAGAGGTGACAGTTCAGCGTGGCTTCTTTGCCTCTTGTTGCTGAATCTCTGATCCTGAAAAAGTAGTTTCTCGTGTTCGTAACAGATTTAGAATTCCATGCTGGTATGTGGGCCAAGATCCAAAATGCAGATGACTGCCTCATACCCAGTTGTAGGTCTCGTAGGGCAAACCAGTTTATTCAGACTGTGTTAGATTTCTTTATTTTTTTCCATTTATTTTTTAGGAGTATAAGTGAATTGCATCTTGTTTTCCACAAAAAAAGAAGTGTTTATAAAAGTCTTACATGCATTTTGTTCTAATCAGTTTCATTTCTAAAAGCATGAATTTTATGATACAAGGTCATAACATCTGAGTAAGGCAAGGAGTATTTTTTTCTTTAAGATTTTATTTATTTCACAGAGAGAGACACAGCGAGAGAGGGAACACAAGCAGGGGGAGAGGGAGAGGGAGAAGCAGGCTTCCCACGGAGTAGGGAGTCCGATGCGGGGCTCGATCCCAGGACCCTGGGACCATGACCTGAGCCGAAGGCAGACGCTTAACGACTGAGCCACCCGGGCGCCCCAAGGAGTATTTTCAAAGCCTGTCTCCTCAGGGCTGTGCGGCGAGGGGAGAAGCAGCATGCTGGGGACACATCTGGGGCTGTCCCCTCACAGTGCAGCCCACCTGCTCTTGGTGTCACGCCCAGACCCCTGGTGACCCCGACAGCTTCTCCCTGTGACCGTGTCAGCCTGGGAGAGTCACATACACTTCACAGCTTGAAAGTATAGGGATAATTGTGACTCTTCCTTCAGTCTCCTCTGAGTTGTGAGGGCCCCACAGGGTCCTTGTTGGCCAGGTCAGTGTGACCGTGTGCGCAGCTTTGGCCCCTCTACCCCCAGCCACGCAGTGCTCTGTGTCACCATGCGCAATACTGAGGTGCTGTGTTCTGCACCATTATGATCGTGTTATAGTACAGCATGAAATGACGTTAAAAATGGGCCCATACCTCCAGCAGGATTCCCTTTATGATTTATGTGCACAGTGAAATTTTCAAGTCCTTACACGAGACATTGGACACAGGAAACAAGACTAAGCAGCTGGTGGCATAAATCTCCTATCCAACACAGGTTCTGAGATCAGCGAGCACAGAAAGAACAAGGGGCATTAGAAGCCCACACAGCATATCTTCTGCAGTAGAACCACTACACTCAAAACAACAAGGCACACTTGTTCTCAGGCACTGGGCGGCTGGCAGTCTAAGCCCATGAGCCCTGAGAGAAGGGACATCACAAGGTGAGCACCACCTGGGACAGTGGAACTCAAGCATAGCATGTAGTCCTGCTGCAGTGAGGAGACAAAGACAAGAATGCAGGGCCTCTGAATCAGCCCGAACCTGTGGGGCAAGGCAACAGAGTCCCCTGAAGGAGGTGGTGGGGGTGAGTTAGAAGTTTGTGTATGTAGGTTTTCCAGAAGTCCTTGGTTGAATGCCAGGATACCAGTGCACAGGGAAAGACTTTTCGGTGCCCCTCTGGAAAGGCACTGAGGGGCATGAGCAAACAAAGATACTAGAGGTTTAACAGTGCTGATAACACTGCAAGTCCACCGCACCTGGGGTGGAGAAACTGTTAACTCCCAGACATGCAGCTGTGAATCCAGAAGGGCTACACCACAGGCACGAAGGTCACCATAAAACTGTCCTAACAGAGCCTAAAACCAAGCTTCGGGAACACCTGCAGACGAGACAGCTTGGGAGGCGGAATGCTTTAAAGTTACAGGGGTTTAATAAACACCTTCGTTTTCCACAAACCCACCACCCCTATGTTTAAGGTGATTATAGTAAATGTGTTGAACAAAAATCCACAGGAGGAAGATACAACCACTACCTTGTGTCACTGACAATGTCCAGTGTGCAATCAGAAATTACTAGTGATGCAAAGAAATAAGAAAAAGTGATAGGAAACTAAGAAAAAATGTAATCAGTAAAAATAGACCCCATGTGAAAATGTCGAATTTAGCAGACAAAGGACTTAACACAACACTTTCAAATATGTTTAAGGCCTTAGAGGAAAACATGGTCTTAATGATTAAACAGATAGGGATTCTCAGTGAAGAAACTGAAACTTCAGAAAATAAATGGTAACCATAATAACTGAACTAAACACCTGCTAGTTTGGCTTCCCGCAGATTGACGATGGCACTAGGACTGGTCAGGAGACTGGGGACAAACAGAGAAGTTGCCAATCTTAAGAACACAGAGAAAAAGACTGACAAATGAGCACCAGTGACGTGTGGGACACATCAAGGGGACGAGTCCCAGAAGGAGAATGGGAATGAACACAAGCTGGATGCATACGAAGAAAACTATCTGCAGGCATATCCCCATTAAACTGTGGAAAACCAAAGAGGAGGAAATTTAGGCAGCAGCCAGATTTTAAAAAGGCATTTCTTACCCAGGAACAATGATATAAGTGAATGTTTATTAAGAATTTTACATGCAAGGGAAAATATTCTTCAAAAAATGACAAGATACAGATATTTTAAAGTAAACTTAAGATCAGAAAATGTGACCAGCAGAGCTGGACTAAAAGAAATCCTAAGAGAGGGTCTTCCAGATGAAAGGACAGGATGCCAGATGGAGATGCGCATATACAGGAAGGAGTAAGGAGCACCATAAGTGGTAAATATGTGTTTGTGTTTATAAAATACCTATTTTTTCTTCTCTGAATTTCTTTTAAATGATAGAATGATAGCAAATCAAGTGGAGGTGATGATGTATGTGGAAGTAAGAGACACAGCAAGAATAGCACAAAGTGTAGGCAGCCTAGGTGGCTCAGTAGGTGGAGTGTCTGACTCTTGATTTCTGTTCAGGTCATGATATCAGGTCATGATCATGCCCTGCATTAGGCTACGTGCTCAGCTAGGAGTCTGCTCAAGATTCTCTCTCTCCCTCTCCCTCTGCTGCTCCTTCTGCTCATGTGCATGCTTTCTCTCTAAAATCAATCAATCAATCAATCTTTAAAAAAAAAACAACAGCACACAGGGTAAGGACCAGGCACACTGAGCTGATCTGTTGTAAATTCTTACACTTGTGAAGTGAGCTGTGGGAAGGGAAACGTATCAGATACGAGGTTTGAAGTGATGCAGTATATTGACTCAGAGTGAACACTGGTAAAGTCAGAATGTGTATTATGATTCCTTTAGCCAATGAGGAGATAAAAAATAATGGAAAAAATTAACCCCAAAAAAGAAGAATATGATCAACAAAGTAGAAGAAAACCTAAGAGGAACAAATAACAAATTAGCAATATGTAATTAAACCTAGGGACATGAGAATTACATTAAATGTAAGTGAACCAAACATTCCAATTAAAACATAGAAATTGGGAGGGGGGAAAGATGGCAGAGGAGTAGGGGACCCTATTTCAACTGGTCCCCGGAATTGAGCTGGATATCTACCAGACCACTCTGAGCACCCACGAAACCAGCCTGAGATGTAAGAAGATCTGGATCTCTACAAACAGAATATCGCAGGCGGTTGGTTTTGAGGTTCGAAGCGGAGAGCCGTGATTCTGCGGGCAGATATCGGAGGATAAACGACAGCGGGAGGGGGCCTGACCGTGGGGATCCTACACCACCGGTGAGTGACAGCCTCGCGTGCTGCGGACGGGGCACAGACTCGCATACCGGTAGCGCCGGGAAAGGACTTTAGGGCAGCCCCCGGGATGGAAAACCAGACCGGGGGGGGGGGGGGGGGGGTCGCGCGCACGTGAACCGCAGCCACCCAGACAGAAACCCGGAGCAACAGTCGCACACACGTGTACTGCAGCCTCCGAGACGGAAACCCGGTGCGCCGGGGTCCCGCCGGTGAACTGCAACCCCCTGGGTGGAATCCCCGAGTGGCGGAGTGGCGCGTACGCGCACTGCAGTCCCCGGGACAGAACCCCAAGCGGTGGAGTCGCGCGCGCGTGCGAACTGGGAGCAGCTGGCGGTTTTAGAAGCACAAAGGGCAGAGATGTGCCCCAACCTGGAGGCAGGACTGGGAGCGCTGCGGAGGGCCGCACAACCCAGGACACTGCAGTTTATAGCAGCACGGACAGCAACGGAGACAGTGTGGCCTGGAGAGCTCGCTGAAGAACAGACTGCGGTCTCTCTGCTCTGAGGCAGATGGTTGGAAACGGTCTCTTCTGCTCTGACTCGCGGAAGAGACGCGGAAAGCCCCCAGGGAAAGGCGCCAGAGAACAAAAGCCCCAAAGACTGATTCCCACTGAGCCCATCCCCTGCCACAGGGGCGCAGGGCAACTCCGCCCCAACAGGGTTGCCTGAGTAACAGCACAGCAGGCCCCTCCCCCAGAAGACAGGCTGGGAAAACAAGACACCAGCAACTCTAAGGTCCCAAGAAAACAGGTGCATCTTGCTTGGGTTCTGGTCAATAATTTGGACTCTATACATTCCCTCAAACACCCATCAACAGAATGACTAGGAGGAGGAGCCCCCAAAACAGAAAAGACTCAGAGATTATGACTTCTGCTGCAGATTTACAAATGGATGCAGATATAACCAAGATGTCGGAGATGGAATTCAGGCTAGCAATTGTGAAGACAATGGCTAGAATGGAGAAATCAATTAATGGCAACATAGAGTCTCTAAGGGCAGAAATAAAAGGTGAATTGGCAGAACTTAAAAATGCTATCAATGAGATCCAATCCAATCTAGATAATCTAACAGCTAGGGTAACTGAGACAGAAGAGAGAATAAGCGATCTGGAAGACAGTATAATAAAAAGGGAAAAGAGGAGGCCAGGGAAAAACAACTCAGAATCCATGAAAATAGAATCAGAGAAATAAGTGACACCATGAGGCATTCCAATGTCAGAATAATTGGAATCCCGGAGGGAGTGGAGAGAGAGAGAGGGCTAGAAGATGTATTTGAGCAAATCGTAGCTGAGAACTTCCCTAATCTGGGGAATGAAACAAACATTCGAGTCCTAGAGGCAGAGAGGACCCCTCCTAAGATCAAGGAAAACAGGCCAACACCCCAGCATGTAATAGTAAAACTTACAAATCTTAGAACCAAGGAAACCATCTTAAGGGCAGTTAGGGGGAAGAGATTCCTAACGTACAGAGGGAGGAACATCAGAATAACGTCAGACCTATCCACAGAGACCTGGCAAGCCAGAAAGGCCTGGCAAGACATATTCAGAGTACTAAATGAGAAGAACATGCAGCCAAGAATACTTTATCCGGCAAGGCTTTCATTTAGAATGGATGGAGAGATACAGAGCTTCCATGACTGGCAGAAGCTGAAAGAATATGTGACCACTAAGCCGGCCCTGCAAGAAATATTAAGGGGGGTTCTATGAAAGGAAAAAGACCCCAAGAGTGATCTACAACAGAAATTTACAGGGACAGTCTATAAAAACAACGTCTTCACAGGCAACATGATGACAATTAATTCATATCTTTCAATAATCACTCTCAACGTGAATGGCCTAAATGCTCCCATAAAATGGCACAGGGTTGCAGATTGGATAAAAAGACAGGACCCATCCATATGCTGTCTACAGGAGACTCATTTTGAACCTAAAGAGACATCCAGACAAAGTGAAGGGATGGAGATCCATCTTCCATGACAGCGGACCTCAAAAGAAAGCTGGGGTAGCAATTTTTATATCAGACAAATTAGATTTTAAACTAAAGTCTGTAATAAGAGACACAGAAGGACACTATATCATTCTTAAAGGGTCTATCCAACAAGAAGATCTAACAATTGTAAATATCTATGCCCCCAACATGGGAGCAGCCATCTACATAAGCCAACTGTTAACCAAGATAAAGAGTCATATTGATAACAATACATTAATTGTAGGAGACCTCAATACTCCACTCTCAGCAATGGACAGATCATCTAAGCAGAAAATCAACAAGGAAAGAAGAGCTTTGAATGATACATTGGACCAGATGGACCTCATAGATATTTACAGAACATTCCACCCTAAAACAACAGAATACTCATTCTTCTCAAGCGCACATGGAACTTTCTCCAGAATAGAGCACATACTGGGTTACAAATCAGGTCTCAACCGATACCAAAAGATTGAGATTATTCCCTGCATATTCTCAGACCACAATGCTCTAAAACTGGAACTCAATCACAAGAAAAAATTTGGCAGAAATTCAAACACTTGGAAGCTAAAGACCACTCTGCTCAAGAATGTTTGGGTCAACCCAGAAATCAAAGAAGAACTTAAACAATTCCTGGAAACCAATGAGAACGAAAATACATCAGTCCAAAACCTATGGGATACTGCAAAGGCAGTCCTAAGGGGGAAATACATAGCCATCCAAGCCTCACTCAAAAAAAACAGAAAAATCCCGAATTCACCAACTAACTCTACACCTTAAAGAACTAGAGAAAAAGCAACAAATGATGCCTAAGCCACACATTAGAAGAGAAATAATTAAAATTAGAGCAGAAATCAATGAATTAGAAACCAGAAACACAGTAGATCAGATCAATGAAACTAGAAGTTGGTTCTTTGAAAGAATTAATAAGATTGATAAACCACTGGCCAGACTTATCCAAAAGAAGAGAGAAAGGACCCAAATTAATAAAATTATGAATGAAAGGGGAGAGATCACAACTAACACCAAGGAAATAGAAACAATTATTAGAAATTATTATCAACAACTATATGCCAATAAACTGAACAATCTGGATGAAATGGAGGCCTTCCTATAAGCTTCCTTCCTATAAGCTGCCAAGACTGAAACAGGAAGAAATTGACAACCTGAATAGGCCAATAACCAGTAACGAGATTGAAGCAGTGATCAAAAACCTCCCAAAAAACAAGAGTCCAGGGCCTGATGGATTCCCTGGGGAATTCTACCAAACATTCAAAGATGAAATAATACCGATCCTACCGAAGCTGTTTCAAAAAATGTATATTTCAAGGAAAACTTCCAAACTCATTCTATGAGGCCAGCATTACCTTAATCCCCAAACCAGGCAAAGACCCCATCAAAAAGAATTTCAGACCGATATCCCTGATGAATATGGATTCCAAAATCCTCAACAAAATCCTAGCTAATAGGATCCAACAATACATTAAAAGGATCATCCACCACGACCAAGTGGGATTTATCCCCGGGATGCAAGGGTGGTTCAACATTCGCAAATCAATCAATGTGATAGAACACATTAATAAGAGGAGGGAGAAGAACCATATGGTCCTCTCAATTGATGCAGAAAAAGCATTTGACAAAATACAACATCCTTTCCTGATTAAAACTCTCCAGAGTATAGGGATAGAGGGAACATTCCTCAAGCTCATAAAATCCATCTATGAAAAACCCACAGCAAATATCATCCTCAATGGGGAGAAGCTGAGAGACTTTCCCTGAAGATCAGGAACACGTCAAGGGTGCCCATTCTCACCACTGTTGTTCAACATAGTACTAGAAGTCCTAGCAATAGCAATCAGACAACAAAAAGAAATAAAAGGTATTCAAATTGGCAAAGAAGAAGTCAAACTCTCTTTTTTCGCAGACATGATACTTTATGTGGAAAACCCAAAAGACTCCACCCCCAAATTACTAGAACTCATCCAGCAATTCAGTAATGTGGCAGGATACAAAATCAATGCACAGAAATCAGTTGCTTTCTTATACACTAACAACGCAACTGTAGAAAGAGAAATTAAAGAAACGATTCCATTTACAATAGCACCAAAAACCGTAAGATACCTCAGAATAAACCTAACCAAAGAGGTAAAGGATCCATACTCTAGAAACTACAAAACACTCATCAAAGAAATTGAAGAAGACACAAAAAGATGGAAAAATATTCCATGCTCATGGATCGGAAGAATAAACATTGTTAAAATGTCTGTGCTCCCCAGAGCAATCTATACCTTCAGTGCCATCCCGATCAAAATTCCAATGACATTTTTCAAAGTGCTGGAACAAACAATCCTAAAATTTGTATGGAATCAGAAAAGACCCCGAATCGCCAAGGAGATGTTGAAAAAGAAAAACAAAGCTGGGGGCGTCACGTTGCCCGATTTCAAGCTATATTACAAACAGTGATCACCAAGACAGCATGGTGCTGGCACAAAAACAGACATACAGACCAATGGAACAGAGTAGAGAACCCAGATATGGACCCTCAACTCTATGGTCAAATAATCTTTGACAAAGCAGGAAAAAACATGCAATGGAAAAAAGACAGTCTCTTCAATAAATGGTGCTGGGAAAGTTGGACAGCCACATGCAGAAGAATGAAACTCGACCATTCTCTAACACTATTCACAAAGATAAAGTGGATGAAAGACCTCAACGTGAGACAGGAATCCATCAAAATCCTAGAGGAGAACATAGGCAGTAACCTCTTTGACATCAGCCACAGCAACTTCTTTCAAGATACATCTCCAAAAGCTCGTTAAACAAAAGCAAAAATGAACTTTTGGGACTTCATCAAGATAAAAAGCTTCTGCACAGCAAAGGAAACAATCAATAAAACAAAGAGGCAACCCACAGAATGGGAGAAGATATTTGCAAATGACACTACAGATAAAGGGCTGGTATCCAAAATCTATAAAGAACTTCTCAAACTCAACACCCAAAAAACAAATAATCAAGTCAAAAAAGTGGGCAGAAGATACGAAAAGACACTTCTCTGAAGAAGACATAGAAATGGCTAACAGACACATGAAAAAATGTTCATCATCATTAGCCATCAGGGAAATCCAAATCAAAACCACACTGAGATACCACCTTACACCAGTTAGAATGGCAAAAATGGATAGGGAAAGAAACAACAAATGTTGGAGAGGTTGTGGAGAAAGGGGAACCCTCTTACACTGTTGGTGGGAATGCAAGTTGGTACAGCCACTTTGGAAAACAGTGTGGAGGTTCCTCAAAAATTTAAAAATAGAGCTGCCCTGTGACCCAGCAATTGCACTCCTGGGTATTTACCCCAAAGACACAGATGTAGTGAAAAGAAGGGCCATATGCACCCCAATGTTCATAGCAGCAATGTCCACAATAGCCAAACTGTGGAAAGAGCCGAGATGCCCTTCAACAGATGAATGGATAAAGAAGATGTGGTCCATATATACAATGGAATATTACTCAGCCATCAGAAAAGATGAATACCCAACTTTTACATCAACATGGGTGGGCCTGGAGGAGATTAGGCTAAGTGAAATAAGTCAAGCAGCGAAAGTCAATTATCATATGGTTTCACTTATTTGTGGAACATAAGGAATAACATGGAGGACATTAGGAGAAGGAAGGGAAAAATGGGCGGGGGGAATTGGAGGGAGAGATGAACCATGAGAGACTATGGACCTGAGAAACAAACAGGGTTTTAGAGGGGAGGGGGGAGGGGGGATTGGTTAGCCCGGTGATGGGTATTAAGGAGGGCACGTACTGCATGGAGCACTGGGTGTTATACGAAAATAATGGATCGTGGATCACTACATAAAAAACTAATGATGTATTGTATGGTGACTAACATAATAAAATTAAAACAAAAACAAAAACAAAAAAAACATAGAAATTATCAGACCGAATTAGAAAGACCCTTACTACTGAAAATATTATTTAAATATAAAGGTACAGACAGGTGGGGATTAAGAGTGGAGAATATATGTCTTATACACAGTAACCATAAAAAGGTGGCTTTGTTAATGTCTGACAAAGTAGTCTTCAAGACAAGAATGTACAAAACCAAAGAGGAGTGTTTCATTATGGTTAAAGTATCAACTCATCAGGAAAACATTATAATCCTAAATATGACATGCACCTAATAATAACAGAGCTTCCAAATACATGAACTCAAAACTGGCAGAAATGAGAAATAAACCCATCATCATATTTGGAGCTTTTAATACTCTTTGTGCAGAAGTTGATAGGACATGTAGACAGAACATCAGTAAGGACATAAAGGACACAGCCAACCTTATAAATCAACTGGAACCTAACTGATTTTAGATGGAACTACACCCAAAGCTTATAGGATGAACATGGAGCATTCACCAAGATCACATGCGGGGTTATGATGGGCTGTTTAGGATGATAAACACAACAATTCTGTAATTGGTGAATTCTGTCAAAGAAATAATATGTGACCTTCACAAAGTCTTTCAGAGGATAGAGGAAGATGACCCACATCCCACTAATTCTACGAGGCCAGGATAATACTGATGCCAGAACCTTTCAATGATATGGTAAGTAATGAACATCACAGACAACAACCCTCATCAATGTAGGTACAAAAATGGTCAACAACATGAAAAAGTCAAAAGGATAAATCGTCCTGAGCAGGTCAGGTATCCCAGCAATGCAAGCCTGGCCCAGTAGTCAAACCCCAAACTTAACTGACAGCACAAGGAATGTGTTTATAATATCCTCAAACTGGAGGCAACCCAGATGCTTCAGCAGGTGAATGCAAACAGAATACTGCTCCCTGATGGAAGATGGATGATCTGCAGATACATCTCACAGACTTCCTGCTGGATGGAGCTGAATGCAAATATTTCCCGTGTGGTTCTATTTATAGAAGTTCTGAAAGAGTCCGAACCTACAGTACCTGATCTGACAGAAATCAGATCGGCGACTGCCTCAGCTGGAGGGCAGAATTGTCTTCAAATGGGCATAGGGAATTAGGTTCTGGAGGCTTGGGGTATATCTAAATGTCAAAACTCATCAAACTGTGCGTCTATCAGTACATGTAGGAAATTTATGCCTCAATGTATTTCAGTTAAAAATTAAAGGATGAATTGCAAAATCCACAATTATCCAAAGTAGAAATACGACAGCAATACCTAAAAAGTTGCTTTCAAATCTCTTATTTAAACATAAAGTATTAAAATAATATTTTTTCTTAAAAAATGACTTGACATATTCAGGCGTCCAGCAGAGGTGAGGACGTGGCATTGGTGTTTTTGGCTCAGGAGCGCACGGGAGGCCCGCCTTCCCTCATTCTCAGCTCCGGCCTCTGCACTTGGGGGAATTATGGATGCCGCTGTCAGGCCGCAGCCTCCGCTGATGCTCATTCCTGCAGAATCGTCCTTTATTCCCTCGCAGCTGCCACTCGTTCCCACGGGGCCACCAGCTTCTCGGGCCAGGCTTTACTCTGCTTTTCGGGTGGAGCCTCAGTCGTGTTAGGTAATCCTGTAAAGCGTGGGGACACTGTGTTCTCTTCCAGCAAATGCTAATAATTGCTAAGTGACATTCAGATATAGACATCATTCCAAGGGAGTTACTGAGCAAGAGAGAGTTCTCCCCACACAAAGAATAAGTAGAACAAATCTTAGTCACTTTCCAGAAGCAGAGTTTCTATTACCAGAAAGTGCTCTGCATCTGGGCGCGGATGTCTGCCTTCAAGTCCCTTTGTATCAACTGTGACCAGTAGACATTCTTTTCTGATCTACCCTTGATGATTATTGGCAGTAGGACCCCAACTAGGTTTTAAAGAGAGAATAGGGAAAAGATCATCAGGGAATATACAAAATGAATGATGAAGTTTGGACCGATTTTTTTCTCTTTTTGAATTTTGTATTTCCCGAGCATTTGGGGTGCAGTCCTATCTCTGCCGTACTCAGAGAATGTAGCCTGAGGCGCTGTTTGTCACACTCGTGTGTACGTGCGTGCAGAGAACAGAAACACATGCACTGTGCCTGTGTGTGGCGAGTGAGATATTTGAAGGTATCTTCTTTCATCTACTTTTATTCATTTCCCCCAATTTTATAAATCTTGTATTATAAGTACTTAGTTTTCCTTGAGTTTCTTAAACGTCTCCTTCGTGGCATTTTGGGGAAACAGAAGGGAGGTCTGTGAGGGCGTCACCGCGGGGACTCCGTACAGCGGGGATATGCCCTGCCCTGCGGCCCCAGCCCTGACGCGGTGTCACCTCCCCCGGCCCCACGCCTTGGCCACACACCTCCGCGGTGCCACCTCAGCTCAGAGTCTGTCTCACGGTCACTGAGGCCGCTCACGGGGAGGGTCCTGGGACTTGGTCAGTCACACATCAGGGTTTCAGAGCGGCCTTTTCTTCTTCAGGGAATCAAAGGAGGAGGGCATGTTTCGTGTCTCCCTGCTCTGAAGTCGGCGTCGCCCGCGGCCGGGGGCAGCTGGCCTGTAACCCCGGCCTTACCTGTGTAGGTCGCGGAGCGCTGACAGGTACAGCCCACGGCGCTCAGTTCGGCGGGTGGAAACATGCCTCGTTGCTTCTGCAAGCTACTAAGCTGATACTAAATTGGGGGCAGAAATTAGAATTGAGAACTTCTGCTCTCTGCAGGAGGCACTTCCCTCAGGTGGGCATTCGCTCCCAAGTGTGAAGCTTACACTGGGCACTTGAGCTTCCTGAGGAGATGAGGCTCCAGAAGGTCCACCTGGACTCACTCTGCATGTTGTTCTCGTAGGAGGGCAGGTGCAGGCTTCCCTGCAGGGCGGGGACCTTGACTCTCTCTTAGCAAGAGGGCGAGGAGCTGGACATCCGGAGTGGAGAGCAAGGCACAGGTGCCATGGGGGACTCCCTGGCGTGCCCCTTCTCTGCTGGGGCCCCTGCCCTGGTTTAGGAGAGGGCGTTGGGACACCCCAGAAAAGCCCACTGATTCTATAAAGGGAGCCTCGTGGAGACCTGATGTCTGCTTCTTACGTGAAACTGGACATTTGGAGCCAGTGGTGCTGAGTCAGGCGCTGCTGTCACCTGGCCGATGCCCTCACCCCTGCCCAGGGCTGCTTTCTTCGTCCTCACTGTGGGCTCCACAGTGAAATGGATCAGGCGGCTGTCGCCCTCCCCCCACCCCCAGAACTCAGACAGGAACTTCGGGGGTCCTCTTGCCTAGAGCCCTCTGCTGAGTCTGCTGCTGGTGGACACCCGCCACGTGGGGTCGGGTCACAAACCTGTGTGCGTGGGTTCTGCACTTTCCACGCCCCTTCCTGTCGTCTGCAGGCTCTGCACAGGAGTGGCCCGCTCTCCGTGCCCACCAGCCTCACACTGTGCCCGCACCCACCAGACAGTGTGGCCTTGTGACCTGGACATTGTGAATGTGATCAGTACTAGTAGATACTGTCTCTTGGACCCAGAGTCGCTCTGCTTTGACATTGGAAGTTGGGGTAGCCCCTCCGGCTTCCTGGACTCAGCACCTCTCTCCCCATCGCTTCCCCTTTGACCTTCCTCTCTTTTGTGCCATATTTTGTTTAAAAAAAGAAATAGTTTAAATTCACATAGAAGTGCACTTATTTCTTTCTAGGTCTTTGAGGAAATTACTACATGCTTTCTTAACAGTTGAAATGTATCTGATGTGAATTGGATGGGGCACGGTGTTGGTCCTGCCCTGTACTCAGTGCCTTCTCACTGACTCTGTGACTGTTGGCTCTCCTTTATTTTGTACAGGCTCCATCATCACCTTCCTCGCCCGTAGCTAACGAACCAAAGTATGAGAAGCGCTGGCTAGACACCCTGTCAGTTCCGCTGTCTATGGCTCGAATCTCAAGGTACAAGGCTGGAGCGGAGAAATTAAGGTGTGTGACCACTGTCTGAAAGGGCGAAAGCTCATGAACCCCATTCACGAACCAGTTCTTAGTCACGGGGTGCTCCGGAGTATCTGAGTGCGGTTGTCTTTGGGTAGATTGATGAATATGATGTAAGTCGGGCATTAGAAGAAAACAGTGATGGGAGCAGCAGTGGGTTAATTATTAGCAAGCATTCTGTCCAGTGGCGACGTGACTCTCATTAGTCCTTTTGAAACATAGTGATTATAAGAAATTGTGTATTCACTTATAAACATTCACAGAATTAGATTGGAAACAAGACTGCATTCTTGTCCGAGGTGCAAGTGGTTTCAGAAAAGTCATTTAAACTCTGTGGGGCCTCATTGTTGTCGTTAATAAAATGAGAGGCTAGACCAGCATCCATGTTACATGACGCTTGCTAGTTTTTGAGCGTGGTTAATTAATCAGCTTCAGAGATCCAAAGCATGTCATCTGTGGCTGCCAGGGTACCATGCAAAGGCCAGCGAGTAAGTAGATGGTGCAGTTATTTCCAGTTGTAAGACAGGCGTGCAGGGAACTGTGTGAGCCATGGATCTGTGAGCAAGGGAAGAGTTTACTGTTTTGAAATCGAGCATTGTGTTTGATTAGATGTGCGTGCATGCCCGCATGGGTGTGCGCCTGCCAGAATGTGCCCCCGCGTGTGTGCGCCTGTGTGTGCACCCGCTCTAGATGTGTGCCTGTGTGTGCTCATGTGTGGGGTGGGGGAGGGGAGAGGCCTGGGGTCTCTTCCTTCAGTGAAAGGAAAGTCTGTCTAATAATGCTTTTGATGAATGGTTATAATTGGATTTTCAGTATTAACTGACCTTAGCTGCACAGCCTCTTACAGTGAACGTGCACACCCGTGACGGGGTGCTTATGACACAATAGCATGAACGGCACCTCTAAGTTTGAGTTTTACATGTGTGGCTATCTTTGGAAAAGGTCAGTAGCCGTGAAAAGTCAAAAGGTGGGAAGAGACAGATGGAAATATGGGTAGATAGATGACAGATAGGTGATCAATAGGTTGATAGGTAAGTAGGTAGGTAGGTAGGTAGAAGGAGAGACACAGAAGTAGGTAGGTGGGTAGAGAGAGATTGACAGGTAGGCCCCACGTGTAGAGTTAATAGTAACAGAAGCAGCCAGTGTTCTTATGGCCACAGATCCCTGGTAAAATGTGCCTGTGTGTGGTTTTCTGACAACCTGTTTCTTGGTTGGAGCTGGTTTATTTAGGAGGTGAGTAGGGACTGGGGCTTATGCTCTTTGATCTCTGCCTACCCCTGTGTTTGAATAAATGGCTCTTGGAAAATTAGGGCCGCTGAATGTCACCAAGCACATGCTGGCCGGCCACTCTGCTGTCTCTCTCGAGGAAGGGAAGACGCGGACCAGCTTCTGGTCGGAGGGTCAGCGCGCTTGTTTCTCACAGGCGGTGCCCCCAGTGACGTCTGCAGGGTGTGCAACAAAATGCCCCTTCACAGAGCACAGGGTGACGTCGCCAGGGACGATACCTGCCCGTGTCTTACCAGCCAGGTGCTGCCTGAGGTGCTGAGACGGGTCTCCTTCTTGGCAACAAAGAGCCCGCCCATCAGGCCACGGGCCGGCGCCCATGGGGATGAGCATGATGCGCCTACGGGATGGCATGCGGCCAGGGCCTGCCGCTCCGCCCTGTTCGGTGGGAATGCTGCTGAGCCCGCCAGCACACTGGAAGCCCTGGGACGCCTCATGAGACAAGAGCATGTGTTTTATGAAGGCTCTGGGTCTTTTAGCTCTGCTGACATCTTCATGATTTTAAGCAAGGTGTTAATATGGGCAAGAAGGTGCAAAATAGCAAAATATTGAATCGGGACTCAAACTGCATTTGATAAAACCTGTTTGTCCTGACACTGCTGACATTAACACCTGTATTTGGGGGCTGAGAGGAGCCACGAGGCCCGTCTTCCCTGGAAGACCCTCTGGTCCCATTTTGACCCAAACAGACAGAATCCAACAGCTCCGCTGTATTTTCTCTCAAAGGAGAAAGTGGGGAGTATAAGGAACACGTTCAGAAAACACCAATTCTAAATCAAACTGTATTCTTCCTATAAAAAATAATTTCAAGTTGAGCAGTTTTTTAAATCTTGAACAAAGGTAGCCTGGGAAGGGTGTTCAGGACGTGTCTCAGAGCGGATCAGAAACACGGGGTGAGGAGGTAGGAAGTCCGTGGCTGGGGGCCCTGCTGCCATCTTTGGTGGGGAACCCCCCGGGATCTCTTCCTCCAGGATTTCCCCAAAGTAATTGGCTCAGTAATGGTTGAGGTTCCTGAATTTCCTGAAATTTTTTTGGAAGATTCTTTAATGAGTAGATGCCAATATAAACCTAAGTCATTTGAAGTATTTGAGGATAAAACACCAGCTGTCACAGGGAGACTGCTTTCATTCCCTGTGGCCCCCATAGCCTGCAGGACGGCTCCGCCGGAAGCTCTGCTCTGCTCACGGTCGGGACAGTGGCGGCAGCGTGGGTCAGAGGCCAAGCGGGAGCCGTGCTCATAGGTAGATTATTGTCCCCATTGGTGAAGACTGAATCATGGGTTATCATCCCCATTAGTGAAGACTGAATCGTGGGTTATTGTCCCCACTGGTGAAGACTGAATCGTGGGTTATCGTCCCCATTGGTGAAGACTGAATCATTGGTTATCGTCCCCATTGGTGAAGACTGAATTGTGGGTTATTGTCCCCATTTGTGAAGACTGAATCATGGGTAATTGTACCCATTGGTAAGGACTGAATCGTTGGCATCATCCCCATTGGTGAAGACTGAATCGTGGGTTATTATCCCCATTAGTGAAGACTGAATTGTGGGTTATTGTCCCCATTAGTGAAGACTGAATTGTTGGTTATCATCCCCATTGGTGAAGACTGAATCATTGGTTATCATCCCCATTGGTGAAGACCGAATCGTGGGTTATTGTCCCCATTGGTGAAGACTGAATTGTGGGTTATTGTCCCCATTGGTGAGGACTGAATTGAGGGTTATCATCCCCATTAGTGAATACTGAGTCATGGGTTATTGTCCCCATTAGTGAAGACTGAATTGTGGGTTATTGTACCCATTAGTGAAGACTGAATCGTTTGCATCGTCCCCATTGGTGAAGACTGAATCATTGGTTATCGTTCCCATTGGTGAAGACCAAATTGTGGGTTATTGTCCCCATTTGTGAAGACTGAATCATGGGTTATTGTCCCCATTGGTGAGGACTGAATCGTTGGCATCATCCCCATTGGTGAAGACTGAATTGTGGGTTATTGTCCCCATTGTCCCCATTAGTGAAGACTGAATCGTGGGTTTTTGTCCCCACTAGTGAAGACTGAATCATTGGCATCGTCCCCATTGGTGAAGACTGAATCGTGGGTTATCGTCCCCATTTGTGAAGACTGAATCATGGGTTATTGTCCCCATCGGTGAAGACTGAATCATGGGTTATCGTCCCCATTGGTGAAGACTGAATCGTGGGCTGCACAGTAAAGCATGGTTCAGAGTCTCACAGAGAATCATGTGGTTTGGCCGCTGGGTTAGTTGTTGACATGTTTCCCCAACATCACGTGGAGAAGAGCATGGCCGCTGGTGGGCCGATGGTTATGAAGAGGACTTTGAGTCACTTCTGCTCTCCTGTGACCGGTGAGTGCACCCACCAGCACGGTCCTGTTCTGTCAGGGCTCCCACATGCCGGCGCCTGGCAGAGGGGCTGGCCGCGCATGCTCTGTCCGGCCTCACTGGGCTGAAATCCAGCTAGAGGCCGGCTGCTCTCTTCTGTGGTTGGGAGCCTCTTTAAGCCTTGTTCGGATGGTTGGCAGAATTCAGTTGTTGAGTTTGTAGGACCCCGGGGCCAGGGCTGCTGTCACTGCTGAAGCCCACCCACGTTCCATGCCATGTGTCCCCGCACCTACCAGGCAGCACCAAGTTTTCAGTGCGTGGAACCCTGACTTCTGGTTGCTGACCTCCAGACCCCAGTGTGAAGGGATCGGTTGGGCCCACTGATTTCAGACCCCTTCCAGCGGCACCTCGATCTGTGTCTGAGGAAGCTGTGTGACCCTTGGGTGCTGTTCTAGAATCTGCCTGCAGCGGCTGCCCCACCAGCCTGTCACCCTGGCAGCATACACATGTCCGGATACACCTTAGGTGTGTATCCTCTAAACATGCCATTGGCTTGGTTGTGCTTTCCCCCAGTACCTTGGGAAGGATGCTGGTTTAGGTTCCCAGCACCCGGACTTGAGGTGTGTGTGTGGTGGGGGGGTGTAGAGAGAAAATGCAGAGAACAAGAGAAGCCGCATGCTTGCAAAATGTCCAAAATCATCCCAATGTGAGGAAGCTTCCTGAGATCACTGTGGATAAGGCACCGTAGAGCACGGGCTCTCCAGGACGAGGAGAAGCCGTCTGACCGCCAGGGAGGAACACTGTGCATGGGAAAGAGCCCTGGGTCTGGAATCAAGATAGTGCCCTTTGCCTGTGCCTTTCCAGGGCCCCGCAGCTTCACCCAGCGAGGCTGTTTCTGATCTCGTCCTTGTCTGTTTGAACAGGTTCGGCAGGAGAAGATGTTAACACTTCACTGCTTCCTGAGATTTTGTGCAGGTAACATAAAATAAAGTTGTAGGTTTAAAGAAGCTTTGAAGTATACCTAATGTAGGGTTACAGCAGTTCCTAATTTTTTGGAATACGAATGCCTAACCTGAAGGAAGAAGTTCACAATTTGAGTGATTATCACCGAAGAAGAGCATCAGACAGTCCAAGTCTGTGTCCCGCGCTCAGTCTGCATGGCTGGGCTCTCCCAGGATGCGGCTTCCTGGGGTCCAACTCTGGCTTAGTCTGCAGTTGGGGGCTCTCCCAGGGCATGGCTTCCTGGGGTCCCACTCTGGCTCAGTCTGCAGGAGGGGGCTCTCCCAGGGCTTGGCTTCCTGGGGTCCCACTCTGGCTCAGTCTGCAGGGGGCTCTCCCAGGGCACGGCTTCCTGGAGTCCCACTCTGGCTCAGTGTGCAGTGGGGGGCTCTCCCAGGACGTGGCTTCCTGGGGTCCTGCTGTGGTTCATTCTGCAGGGGGGGCTCTCCCAGGACGTGGCTTCCTGGGGTCCCACGCTGGCTCAGTGTGCAGGGGGGCTCTCCCAGGGCACGGCTTCCTGGGGTCCCACTCTGGCTCAGTGTGCAGTGGGGGGCTCTCCCAGGACGTGGCTTCCTGGGGTCCCGCTGTGGTTCAGTCTGCAGGGGGGGCTCTCCCAGGGCATGGCTTCCTGGGGTCCCACTCTGGCTCAGTGTTCAGAGGGGGGCTCTCCCAGGACGTGGCTTCCTGGGGTCCCGCTGTGGCTCAGTGTGCAGGGGGGCTCTCCCAGGGTGCGGCTTCCTGGGGTCCCACGCTGGCTCAGTGTGCAGGGGGGCTCTCCCAGGGCTTGGCTTCCTGGGGTCCCACTCTGGCTCAGTCTGCAGGGGGGCTCTCCCAGGGCTTGGCTTCCTGGGGTCCCACTCTGGCTCAGTCTGCAGGGGGCTCTCCCAGGGCACGGCTTCCTGGAGTCCCACTCTGGCTCAGTGTGCAGTGGGGGGCTCTCCCAGGACGTGGCTTCCTGGGGTCCTGCTGTGGTTCATTCTGCAGGAGGGGCTCTCCCAGGACGTGGCTTCCTGGGGTCCCACGCTGGCTCAGTGTGCAGGGGGGCTCTCCCAGGGCACGGCTTCCTGGGGTCCCACTCTGGCTCAGTGTGCAGTGGGGGGCTCTCCCAGGACATGGCTTCCTGGGGTCCTGCTGTGGTTCAGTCTGCAGGGGGGGCTCTCCCAGGGCGTGGCTTCCTGGGGTCCCACTCTGGCTCAGTCTGCAGGGGGGCTCTCCCAGGGTGCGGCTTCCTGGGGTCCCACTCTGGCTCAGTGTGCAGGGGGGCTCTCCCAGGGCGCAGCTTCCTGGGGTCCCGCTGTGGTTCAGTCTGCAGGGGGGCTCTTCCAGGACGCAACTTCCTGGGGTCCCACTCAGGCCTTTTCCGTACCCCTCGTTTGATGTTGGCCTCTAAAAGAGTAAAGAGTTGTTGATCTTGTTTATCTTTCTGAAACACGGAAACAAGGGAGGAGGGGCAGGAGGAGGGAGGAAAGGAACAAAACTATAACTTTAGGTTTTCTGTCCCACTTCTGTCGAGTTTTTGAAAATAACAGTGAAGGGACGCCTGGGTGGCTCAGTAGGTTAAGCGTTCAACTCTTGATTTCAGCTCAGGTCATGATCTCAGGGTCGTGGGATTGAGCCCCGTGTGGGGCTCCACACTCAGCAGGGAATCTGCTGGAGATTCTCTCTCCCTTTGTCCCTCCCCCTGCATTCTCTCACACGCTCTCTCTCTCAAATAAAATCTTAACAACAAAAAAAAGGAAACCAGTGAAGTGATGTCTTACCTCGTACAGCAAGATTCCATTGTTCTTTGTAGGAGATTACCTTATTTTAGAAGAAAGAGCCCATCAGGGGCCAGATGGGCTTCACCATGGTCCTGCTGGAGCTGACACATTGTAGATACCAACATTCTGAAAAGTAATACTACCTGTCAAAATTACCCCGCTAAAGACTCTGACTTATTTTGCAAAGGATGGTCATGTTTAAATATTCATACCAGAAGAGGACTGTCTGTGGTAATTTTCTGTGGTTGAGAACCCTAAAGGCGCGGCCTCGTGGTGCCTGAGCTGTGGCTGGGCAGAGCTGGGGAGAGGGACGTGGGCAGGCATCTCAGTAAGGGAGCGGCTTGTACAGGACGTGGGTGGGGTTGGCGGCGAGAGGGACGGTCAGGAACTCAGGGTCTGGTCTGCATGGGTGCTCGGAGAGTGGGCTCCTGTGGTCGTCGTTAGGCTTCGTGTTTGTCCAGGAGGATGGTGGTGGACAGTGGGAAGGATGGGCCAGACGTGTGGCGGGAGAAGCATCGTCGGCAGTGAGGTGTGTAAGTGTGCGGTCTTTGTCGTCTCTGCTCAGGTGTGATCATGAAGAGCCCTTGCCCTGCCTGCCCCCGTGCGGCCCGCAGGGAGCCCCGGCCCCCACAGACTGGCAGCCCCCACACGTCAGGCTGCTGCTGTCTTTCTCAACACTCTGGCTCTGAACTTTCTGGAAATTTCATTTTGGGGAGAGAAGGTTGGGTCCTCATGTTTGTTGAAAGAGAATGATGCCATTCTAGAAGCGTTTCTACAGACGTGGAGCGTGTCCAGGTACACGGAGGTCTAGGAGGCCACTCGTGCATAGCCATGCTTCTGGGTCAGCCACGTAAGCCCAGCCACCAGAGAGCAGGGATCTTGACACTGCAGCAGGCCAGGGCTTCAGCCGGGTAATTCCAGAGGTCACTGACCAGCCTGGGGGGACAAGAGCCTGCCTCGGAGCCCATGCTTACTCAACACAGAAACGAGGACCCTGCACAGAGAGGGGAACTCTGTAAATCTTCATCATGTGTTCTTGGTCTATAATTACTGGCTTCATCTCTTAAAATGAGTCTGCGTGCTTTCTCTATACACTTTTCCAAAGCACGGACCATGAGGCTGGACAGCCGCCTGCACTGGGCATCCCGGAAATTCAGAACCACTCTGAGCAGTAACTGATGTAAACAGTGCCAGTGGCCGGCACTCGCACCTTCCTGCGGCTCCTTTTGGGGACACCGTCACACTGATCCTGGGGGCGCCTCTCCCCTCCGCTGTGCCTGCCGACTCAGAAGCACTCCTGTCTCTGTGTCCGCATATCAGATGGCGGTTCCTCAAAATGGTGTCTGTCCTCGCTGCCTCTGAGGCCCAGTGGTGGTGCCCCCAGGGTTTAGCACCCTGTGTGCAGGCGACACCGTGCAGCCTCACGTCCCCGACATCAGGCCTTGTTCTCCACGCAGGACACATCCCGCAGGCTCCCCTCTCCTAGAGTTTGAGATGAAAACAAACAGGACGGGTTTTAAAGTCAGAAGGAAGGGGTCTTTGGAGACCTGCATGCCTGCTTTTCCGGCCCTTCCGGCAGCTGGTGCCTCATCCTGGCCCTCCTCCCACGGTGCTGGTCCGTCAGCCAGAGCCCCCGGCCTGCCCCTCTAGCTGCAGGCTGTCCTCATGCCTCTGTCCTCAGCGTCCCATCCTTACAGGGAAACATGGGAACTGGAGGGACAGGACCTTCACCGGCAGGAATGGAGCCGTGCCCCGAATGACCCAATTCCCACCCAGCGCCCAGAGCAGCTTGCGTGGGGCCTGGCTGCAGGGGTGTGGGCGGAGGGTCCACAGGCTTCTGAGCAGCTCTGGTGGGCAGGCCTCCCACAGTCATCTCTTGCTGTGGGCCCTGACCCTGGGGCTGGGGCCGCAGGACAAATTGGCCCAGCTTTCTAATTACTTTTGAGACCAAACCCAGTGACTTAGATTCAGCTGGGTTTCCATTCCCACCTCCGCCTGGTGGGCAGGCCTGACCCCGTGCCTCCGCAGACCCTGTGGGCTGCCTCCTGCCCGCTGGATGCTCGCCCCACTCACCAGAGACCCGACCTCTCCAAAGCACAACTTCTCCCCGAGACCCAAGGTCAGAGGTGTCCCGACCTGCTTTCCGAAGCGTCACGTCTGCCAGTTTGTGGAGAGGCTGCAGTGGGGTCCTCAGGTGGTGCTGGCAGGGCTTCTCCTCGTCCCTGCTCGGGAAGGGAAGAACCCCTCGGACAGAAGCCTGCCTGGCCTGGAACTTCGCAGCTGCTCCAACCAGCACCAGGCCCGAGGCGGCGTCTGCATCCCAGGGGGGAACACGCGGTGCTCATTCACATGCCTGGCGCCCGGGACCGCCCGGTGAGTCGGTGACGCTGACAACCAAACACGTATATGTGCAAACCAGATGGCTGCGTGGTGGTAACAAACCTAACCCGACACTGCCCACACCTTGGGCCACTGTCATGAGAACTGAGGCTGGAGAAGCAGAGACTGCGTCCTGTGTGCGTCTGCTCGTGTGTGTGTGCGTGTGTGCGCGCCTGTGTGCAGCTGTGTGCGTGTGGGCTCCTGTGTGCGTGTGTGTGTGCACCTGTGAGCAGCTGTGCATGTGTGGGCTCCTGTGTGCGCGTGTGTGTGCGTGTGTGTGTGCGTGTGTGCAGCTGTGTGCATGTGGGCTCCTGTGTGCGTGTGTGTGTGCGTGTGTGCAGCTGTGCATGTGTGGGCTCCTGTGTGCGCGTGTGTGTGCACCTGTGAGCAACTGTGCATGTGTGGGCTCCTGTGTGCGCGTGTGTGTGCGTGTGTGCGCGCCTGTGTGCAGCTGTGTGCGTGTGGGCTCCTGTGTGCGTGTGTGTGTGTGCACCTGTGAGCAACTGTGCATGTGTGGGCTCCTGTGTGCGTGTGTGTGTGTGCACCTGTGAGCAACTGTGCATGTGTGGGCTCCTGTGTGCGCGTGTGTGTGCGTGTGTGCGCGCCTGTGTGCAGCTGTGTGCGTGTGGGCTCCTGTGTGCGTGTGTGTGTGCACCTGTGAGCAGCTGTGCATGTGTGGGCTCCTGTGTGCGCGTGTGTGTGCGTGTGTGCGCGCCTGTGTGCAGCTGTGTGCGTGTGGGCTCCTGTGTGCGTGTGTGTGTGCACCTGTGAGCAGCTGTGCATGTGTGGGCTCCTGTGTGCGCGTGTGTGTGCGTGTGTGCGCGCCTGTGTGCAGCTGTGTGCGTGTGGGCTCCTGTGTGCGTGTGTGTGTGCACCTGTGAGCAGCTGTGCATGTGTGGGCTCCTGTGTGCGCGTGTGTGTGCGTGTGTGCGCGCCTGTGTGCAGCTGTGTGCGTGTGGGCTCCTGTGTGCGTGTGTGTGTGTGTACCTGTGAGCAACTGTGCATGTGTGGGCTCCTGTGTGCGCGTGTGTGTGCGTGTGTGCGCGCCTGTGTGCAGCTGTGTGCGTGTGGGCTCCTGTGTGCGCGTGTGTGTGCGTGTGTGCACGCCTGTGTGCAGCTGTGCGTGTGTGGGCTCCTGTGTGCGTGTGTGCGTGCCTGTGTGCATGTGTGGGCTCCTGCGTGTGTGCGTATTTGCGGGTGCACACTTGTGTGCGTGCATGGGCTCCTGTGTGTGTGTGCATGTGCATGCCTGTGTGTATACATGGGCTCCTGTGTGCATGCCTGTGTGTGTGTGCGTGTGTGTACCTGTGTGTGTGCATGGGCTCCTACGTGCATGCGTGGGCCTGTGTGTGTGCGTGTGTGTGCATGTGCATGCCTGTGTACGTGTGTGGGCTCCTGTGTGTGTGCATGTGTGCACCTGTGTGCATGTGTGTGCATGTGCACGCCTGTGTGCATGTGTGGGCTCCTGTGTGCATGCCTGTGTGTGTGTGCACTTGTGTGCATGCACCTTTCCAGTTTCTTGTGACCTTGGGCGCATTGATTGATCTCTGAGCGCCCACATCCTCGGCTCTATCGGTGACTGTAGCAGGACCTTCTGCAGGGAGTGGAGCGAAGACTAGAACCAGAGCAATACATGCAGTATTTTGCACATTATTACAAAGTCACAATCAATAAGCATCAGGTGGCTGTTTTTATCTTGAGTTACGTCATTGTTGTGGTTTCTTTTTTCTTCTCTAAAATTTGTTAGTTGTTTAATGATTTACATGGGGTTATGAAGAGAACCCAGCACTTTTGTGGAAAGGACGTAAGAAGTCATTACCCGTCATTGGCCTGTGTTAGAACTGAAGCAGAGGAGATGGGTACGAAGTGCTATATTCTTCTGTTTTACACTCTCTTGAGATTCCTCTTTACTCTTTTTTGTGCTTCCATAAAATCAATAATGTACTATTAGCCGGAAATCATTGACAAAGGCTCTTTGGGGGTAGAGCTTAAGCACCATGTGGACTAAGAAATTATTGCAAAGACAGTGTGCTGACAGACAGAGTGGAGAGTACGGTGGTCCTGAGAAACGTGCTGCTCTTGGGAATGTTTTTCTTTCCACCTCGGGATGCAGCCCACGACGCATGCCAGGCACACCTGTGGGATGTCCACGTTCAGGGTGAGCAAAGTTGCATCCGTGCCGGCCACTGAACGGGGCACATCCCTGTCACCGGCGTGTTTACTGTAGGCTTGCTGAGCCACCTTCAAGAAACGGGTTCAGCCTCCCCTTCTCCCTGACACGAGCCGTCCCTGTGTGTCCTCAGCTTCCTGCCTACATTGCCAGCCAGGGCTGAGGAGGAATCACTAGGGCCGCAGCATGGGTCCCGCACCTCTGCCTGGAGCCCGAGCCCCTCCCTGCCCCACCCTGAGGACTTGAGGCAGTGAATCTCCATGATGGAGTTTTGCTCAGGAATCATTTCTTTTTTTTTTTTTTTAATTTTATTTGTTTATTTGACAGAAAGAGACACAGCGAGAGAGGGAACACAAGCAGGGGGAGTGGGAGAGGGAGAAGCAGACTCCCCGCCGAACAGGGAGCCCCATGCGGGGCTCGATCCCAGGACCCTGGGATCATGACCTGAGCTGAAGGCAGACGCTTAACGACCTAGCCACGCAGGCACCCCTCAGGAATCATTTCTTGATGCCACTCAGTGTCATGCACTCACTGGGGAACACTTGTCTACACCCCAAGTGTGTATACTCCATGGAACAACAGTTAAATTAGAAATTTAAGGTTTCAGCCTCCAAAAACTGTAACGTATCAGTGTTCAAGGGAGAGAGGGTCATAAGTATTTGGAGAACAGGGGGCCACTAGGAAGGCTGTGGAGCATCTGACAGGGGTGAGGATTGGCCGCTGTTGGGTGTCTCTGACACAGGTATCCATGCATATACCCATAGGTACACACAGCTGAAAATACTAATTCTGGGAAACTCAGAAAATGCAAATGTGTGGGGACAGTAGGTGAATGCTGTATGGTTTTGCCATGAGCTTCGCAGTACTACCGTTTTGACATGCATTGGTCTAGACTTCCTGGGAGACAGAGATCATATTGGGGATAAATACATGGGGCCCCGGGTTTCAGGGAGAACAAGACTATAGTCCAACCGATGTTCACGCTGCCTGTTTTTCCCACAAGTCCTATTCCGTGTCATCCTTGGTGGAGCCGTCCCAGGTACAGACAGGTCCTGGACTCCCTGCCGGGCCTGCTTGCACCTCCACATCTGCCAACACCCTCGGGACCCTTCGGCCTCATGTCTTCTGCCAAAGCTGACATTTCAGGAACCTGGGCCGGTTTGGGAGGCTTCCTCAGTGCTTCCTTTTTAGCCATAAAGCCACAAGATTGTTTCCACTGAAGCGTGGCTGACGTACAATATCCTTCTACCTTCAGACATAGATGGCAGCAATCTGATGTTTTTATGCATTACAGGATGGTCCTCCCAAGTCCAGTTACCATCTGCCACCATGCCATTGACTGAGCTCCGTATGCGTACCTTCATCCCTGTCACCTGCTTACTCACAGCTGGAAGTTTCCACCTCCTAGTCTCTTCACCTGCTTTGCCATCCCTCATCCCCTCCCTCCAGCCACCACCAGATTGTTTTCTGTATCTATGAGTCGGTTTCTGTTTTGTGTTTTAGATTCCACAAATAAGTGAGATCACACAGTGTTTGTCTTTCTCTGATTTCAGTGGACGTAATGTTCTCAGGGTTTTCTATGTTATCACAAATGGCAAGCTCTCACTACTTTTATGGCTGAGTAGTAGTCCATTGTGTGTATGTAATGCATCTTCTTTATCCATTCATCTACCTTTGGACACTTTTTATGTCTCAGCAGATGTGAACAATGCTGCAGTGAAATCGGTGTGCATGTATCCCTTCAAATTAGTGTTTTTGTCTTCTTTGGATAAATACCTAGTAGTGCAATTGCTGGTCACAGAGTAGCTCTATTTTTAACTTTTTGAAGAATCTCCCTACTGTTTTTCCACAGTGGCTGCACCAGTTTTCATTCCCACCAACATTGTAGGAGGGTTCCCCTTTCTCCGCATCCTCGCCAACATCTGTGACTTCCTGTCTTGTTGATTTTAGCCATCCTGACAGGTGTGAGGTGATATATAATCATAGTTTCAATTTGCATTTCCCTGATGATAAGAGATGTTGAGCATCTTTTCATGTGTCTGTTGGCCATCTGGATGTCTTTGGAGAGATGTCTATTTGGGTCTGCCCATTTTTTAATTGAACAGACTCATAAATTTGTCATGTGGCACCTCGATACCTGGGCTTGCTACTGTGTCCTGCCCCCTCCCACCTTGTTTTAGGGTAGAAGAAACAAGACACAAGAGCTCACTTAGCCCCTGGTGTGAGGTGCCCACTGCTCATTGCTTCACTGTCTACAATCAGAAAATGCAACTTTCTATCCACGTTCCATGTGATATCTTGGATGACTTTCACTGCTTGATTCATGCTAGGCTATGTGACCCACGTGTTCTGTTTTAATTGTGAGGTTTTACTCTTTGAAATGGAAGGAGGACACAAAGCGAGATCAGCTTGCGCACCTGGTGTGTGGTTATGCAGTTAGCACATTGAATTCAGCGGACAGACAGACAGACGGGAAGTGCGGCGGCATCTTTGGTGTTGGCGGCTGGAGGGTTCAGGGGACATTTACAGAGGACAGGCTCATGCTGGGGCTGCGCGTTCAGAGGGACTCTGTGTGGGCTGTGCTCACGTGGGTGGCCGTGGGGTGGGTGCCAGGCTATTTTGGTGACAGTTGGTCACCGTTGTGATGACTTTGGGTGGTCCAGACCCAGAAGCCCATGATGCAGCTGCTCATGGTTTTTGGAGTAAAATGTGGATAATAATTTTGTTTTTGTAGGTCAAGTGGTTCGCTGACCAGAGCACGGGATCTGTGGGGAGCTGGGTGGAGTTGAATGAGTCTCCAACCTTGTTAGCTGCCCACCTGGGCAGGGGACATGGCCTCTTGATGCCACTCTGGGAAACAGAAACAGTAACACCTGTTTTGTAAGATTGCTGAGAGGAAAAATACATTAAAATTAAAGTGTAAATCACGTAGCACAGTGCCTGGCAGGAAGCCAGGCCTGAATAAATGATAACCTCTGGGTCTTGTTATTGCCACTGCTCTTCTAGTTACAGAACGCCGAGCATGAACTGCTCGTGCTCTGGGGTGTCCTCCTCCCCCTAGAAAGCAGCAAACATCCCCGGGAATAGATGTGTTGAAAGAGGCCCACACCACCCAATGCAGTGCCGGTGCCCCGCTGGTGGGTTCTCCCCAGAAGCAAGGATAATTGTAGTCCTCCTGTGCTTGCCGTCTGCCAGACGCAGGGCCGGCTCCTCACCGGCCTGGCCTAACGGATCCGCACAGCGTGGCCCCGCTGCCTGCCGGCACGCCTGTTTTCACGTGTGGGAGCCGCAGCTTGGCTGGAATTGAGGAGCAGGGGGCCCTGCAGCTGGGTGCACCTCGCGTCACGCTGCATGTTCTCAGGCAACGCATAGTCTCGACCCCTACCACGTGCAGGCAGTCTTGGGGGTGCTGGCGGTGGTGAACAAAGCCCGGGACCTGTGTTCTCATGAAGCTGAGCGTCTGCTAGGAGACACAGGCAGGAGGCAGGCCGACATCCTAAGTGTCCCTTGGGTCCTCGAGGTGCTGTTTTATCTCTGTTCCTCCTTCCGTGGGGTCCCCTGCAGGTGCCCAACCGTCAGGTGCATTGTGCCCGTGTGGGACCCTCTGCCGCTCACACCGCTGCAGGACCAGGGGCTGGGAGGACACAGGCCTGGTCTCAGGAAGTGGCAGAGGTGACACAAGAGGATGCCAAGTTGCTCCTTTAGGTACCACAAGGGAGAAGTTCGCTTTCTCTTCCAGACCTGCTCAGCTTTGGTCTGCTCAAGTGAGCACTTTATTTGTGCCCTGAGTTTTCCAGGAACGGTGACTTACCATGAACAAACCGATGTAGGGAAAATGGTGCCCAGACTCAAATTTTTGTGTCTATGTCAGTATTTAACACGGAATACTTAGAAATGCTGCTGCTGGATGAGGAGAGTAGGAAGAAAATATTTCTCTGGCTCCCATGAAAAAATTATGCCCACGCTACAGACACAGTCTTGAAATACAATATGTGAAAGCAAATTTGAAGATTTTATTAAGTCTGAGACGTACACACATTTTCTTCTCATTTGGCAGTAACTCTCCGTCATGAGCAAAATAAACACACGCCCTGCTCCCAGCTCCAAAGTGTGGGGGCCTCGAGTTACACAAAGGACGTGGGTGCATGTGTGCCGCCCCCCCCGGGTTCCCGCCCAGGTGCGGGGGGAGATGGCGATGTGTCTCTCCAGGAGCCTTGGCGTGGCTGGCTCTCGACCTCCTCATTGGTAGCGCCGTCTGGCCGTGGCTTGGTTTCTCCTCGGGGACGCTTTTCCTGCTGCTTCCTAAAACCTGACGCAGGGCGGTCACAGAGCACGCTGAGCCCACGCGCTGGGATCTGTGATTTAGCTCTGACGGTGACAAAATACCGCAAAGGCCGAGCAGATGCTCTGACTCCAGAGCCACGTGGTCAGCTTCCTCCTGGGCGCCGTGGGAGGGATACGTTGACGAGCCCAAACACGCTGCCCATGAAATGCTGAGAAAGTAAATCCTCAGTCTGGAAGAAATGCATGGAAATCTGTTATGCATGCCTGAAAATTCATATAATTGCCTCTAGTTAATAGTGCTTTTGTAGCAGTAAGCCCAAGTGTAAATTCCCTCTCCGTACATTACTACCGGTACGTATCATCGGCACTGACGTCCACACTGTTTCTGTCTGCAACATTCAGTCTGCGTCGTTTGTTCCACAGGTAAGTGTTCTGAGTGACGATGTTTGCACAGTGACTGGGTTTACAGTAGCCTTCCCGACGGCTCCCTACTTGCTTCTCCCGCGCTGGTGTGCTGTGGCACGGTTGGCATTTTGAAGCCCCTCACGAGGACAAGGAGGACAGACCTCAGAGGTTAGGGGTCCAGCATGCCTCAGTGCCTAAAACACGGACTCAGAATGCACGGCTTTCCGTAGCCGAACCAGCTCTGCGCATGGGCTTTGTGGAAGGCTTTGTCAGACTGAGGATGCTCCCCGGGGTCCTGGCCGCGAGGAAGGGCGGAGAAAGCCGGGTGGCTCTCCCCTGTGTTTCCGGGGTTAAACAGGACGCGGCGGAAGCAGACTGTGATCAGTGAAGGTGCACACGGTGAGTCCTAGGGCAACCAACACTCTGTGTATACACATCACATACGAAAGTTATTTAGCTAATTGCTAATTCACCCCTCGTTACCAATTCCTTAGCGCATCACACATCCTCTGGCTTGTTACTAGCAAGTACATGACGTGTCTCATGCTCACGAGCCTGGATTATGTCCGTGTCTCCATCACATGGGTCCAGCAACACGCCATAGACATGCTGCGCTGTACAGTGGATTTTTGTGTTATTTACAGTAAGAGGAAATGTGTGTATCCTGTCCTTTGTAATTACGTTGTCACCGTCCTGGTGCGTGCTTTCCTGGGCGCTCACTTTCCAGACAGGACCTGCCTCAGCTCCTGATCTCCATCCCTACCCCGAAGAGGGTTTCAGGAGCCCCAGACTCTGTTTCCTTGTTTCATCTTCATGCTGGACAGGGGCCGTGGTGTGGCAGCTCGGTGCTTGGTGGACCTGCTCATGCGCTGAGCGCTGGGTACGTGCCATCCTCCTCCTGCCTTCCGGATGCCGCTGCCTCTGCGGGAGGTCGGCTGGAGGTTTGCGGCTCCCTTGTAAGTGACAAGTTGTTTTTCTCTTGCCGCTTTGAGACATGTCTCCTGTCTTTGATTCTCAGCGTGTTGACCTGAGGCGTCTGTTTGTGGATGTGAGTGTGGATCCTGTTTGGATCACCAGACCTGGCCCGGTGTGCAAACCAGCGATTCTCAGAACCCTTGGGAAGGCTCCGTCCGCCGCTCCTAGGGACGTTTGGTCTGCCCTCGGTCTCTGCTCCTGCTGGTGCCCCCAGCGATGTCTCCTGCTTCTCAGAGCCCCCAACGGGGCTTCTTCCATCTTTCTTCTGCCTGTTCTGTGGGCTGCACAGACCCCGCCAACCTGCCTGGCTCACTAATCCTTCCGTCAGGATGAACCCACTCCAGCCTATCCAGTAAATCTTCCATCGCGGTTCTTAACACTCGTTACCTCCAGTGGACCCACTGGTTCTGCCCGCACATCTGTCCCTTCGTGGGGGATCGATGTTGCCTGGGCTTCTTCAGACATGGATTCCTTAGTCCCTGGAACGTCCCTGTGATGGCTGTTTGCACACCTTCCTGTGCGAGGTGACCTCCAGCCACATGCACCGGTCACACCGTCCCATGTCCAGCACCCTGGGTCCCCACCCCCACCCAGGGCTTGTCACTGTTACTTGTGTGTGCGTCTGTCCATGCTGGTCTGCCGTGCTCAGGGACAAGCCGCTGGGCCGTGCTCTCGGTCACCCTGGGATGACAGGCGTTTCTCTCTTTCCCTGACCCCACCCAGCTGTCAAACTTCACTGATTTTCAGGTGATTGGTCTGTTGTTCTCAACCAAGCTTTTTGGCGTAAATGGCTCCACAGAATAATCCAGTCAAATCCAGGTTCCTTTGAAGGGACAGTTCCGGGGTCAGTGTTTGGGATTCGTTCTCACTAGGGCATCCACGGCTTTTGCAGGCGCCCGTAACTGTGAACGTCTCCACGCTGTACTGCAGACGAGGTCAGCGTCTTTGCAAATAGATCAGGAACCAGAGGTTTTGTGCCTTGTCTCCCCCCAGACAAATCTCTGAGCAGGAGGTAGGGACGGTGACGCTGTCTGTCAGTGAGCCTTGTGCTCAGAGGCAGGCAGTGATGATGGGGCGGGGGGGTGAGGTCGGAGGTCGGGGGGCGCAGATGTGAGGTGGGGGGGCAGGGGGCGGATGCGAGGTGAGGCTGGTGGCAGAGTGGACACGAGGTCGGGGGGGGGCCCAGGGGCGGATGTGAGGTCAGGGTCAGGGGTGGACGTGAGGTCTGGGGGACCCCGGGGCAGACGTGAGGTCCAGGGGGCCGCAGGGGTGGACACGAGGTTGAGGGTCAGGGGCGGATGCGAGGTCGAGGGTTGTGGGCCGACAAGTGGTCGAGGGTGTCTGCGTGTACCAGGGAAGGAGGACTCTGCTCGAGAGCCTGCGGGAGGCTCTGTAACACCCCACTGTCCCCACTGTCCCCTCCTCCCGTCCTTAACAAAACCATGAATAAATTCACAGCTGAAAGGTTATTAATACGTAACGTAGTGTGGACCTTGTTTCTTAAAGTAATATGCCTGTTTTGTCATTCATTTTTTAAACTTTTCATTATTTGCTTAAGGACATGAAGATATAGGCTACATGGATTAATACACACTGTTTTCTTAAGGAAAAAGGAACAGGAGCATAAATGACATTCTGTTTTATAATAGTGGTTATCAGTCAGCCGGGGCCGCACAGCCAAGTGCCACCTTCGGGGACGTAAGCAGCAGACACTTAGTTTCTCACGCTTCGCAGCCTGGATGTCCCCGTCGGTCCCCACATGGGTCCGGTGCTGGTCAGAGCCTCTTCCGGCTGACAGACAGCCGTGTCATCGTGTCCTCCCCAGGTGGGGACAGAGCTCTGGCGTCTCTTCCCGTAAAGACACGGGTCTTGTGGGATCAGGGCTCGACCTGGACCTCACCTCCTTCTCAGAGGCCCCCCATCTCCCGAGACATCCACTCTGGGGACGTGAATCCGGGGACACAAGTCAGTTGATCACAAGAGTTATATGTGAAGTAGCTTTGAAAAAGGCTTTCATGATAAGGAAGAACTACTGAATTAGAGACGATCATCCTGCTGTTACAAATAATTTGCCACGGGAAGGTCTATGGCACGTTGATTTTTATGAAAAAAAGAAAGAACCAACTTCTTAGAAAGCTCAATGTAAATCGGAAATATGTGTGTGTCATAAAATAGCGTTGATGTTGAGTAACGATGATGCCTGAGTGCCCATCCTCATTGTGTCAAGAGCTTTAATACCACAATAAGTGGTCTCGGAAAGAATTATTACTGAGGACCCTATAAAACAAGAACTCCAAAATTCCTGAAAGAGCAAGAGTCATTTCCTACACAAATTGACTGTCATATTTTTTTACTGAATTAGAAACAGCTATTCGTGATGGATTTCAAAGTTCTGAACTTACTTTTGGGGGACGTACATAGTGGAGCAGGTTGGGTGTGTGACCACAGCCTCTGCCGCGTCTCCCCGTGTGGCTCTGGGCAGCGCTGGAGGCTCTGTGGGCGTGCACGAACCGCTCGGGCTGGTGCACAGGGCGGCTCCCCTCTTCCGCAGGTCCAGCGCGTTCGAGGTGCTGGCTCTGGACGGGATCAGCACGGGGATCCTGCGGTTTCACACGGCCCAGGAGAGCGCCGACTGGCTGAGAGCAGTGTCCGCGAACATCAGTGACCTGACAAGACAGAGGGTGAGCAGACTTCCCAGGGCTTTCTGCTTTTGCACTTAATCCACAGAAATGATTTGATATTTTTTGTTATTTATAATTAACCCTAAAATAATTAGTTACAAGGTTAAACAAGGAAATACGTACTTTTTTCAAAATACCACATCTCTGATTAAAACATGTTCAAAATTAAGTCCTGCAGATGTCTCCTGAGTGAGTCTGTGCCCGATCAGACATGTGGATGCTCACCCCGTCCCTTCCTCTCTCTCTTCCTGTCCCCGCACAAGCACAGACCCTTTCATGTACGTGTAATACCACGTACACTTTACCCAAATGCATCGACAGAACGGGGGGACCCCAGTGAGGTTGAAGACAGAATGCCCTGTAACTTTATGAAAACAAGACACATATCCACCCAGCAAGATGTCTTCCCAAATTTTCAGTGCAAGTATCCAGGAAGGAGAAAGTGCCCTGTCTCCTTGAGGGATCTGTTTGATGTTCAAAGTCAATACAAAATAAAGGTAGCTGGCTGGGAGTTGAAGTCAAATTAAGAGTAACTTCCCAAAGGAACCACTGTATGCTGCCAATGAGCTGTAGGCCCCCAGAAGGACTCGCTCGTGGCCAAAATGGCCTTTGATCAGTTCCTTCCCAGGTGACCTGCCCACGGACTGTGTTTGTGTCCTGAGGCTTCTGTTCCAGGGAGGCAGGTAGCAGGAAGTCCTGAGACCAGCCTTTGGACCCCACTGCCCAGCCGAGCACAGGCCCACCCTGCAGCAGCCCTGCACCCCTTCCCACCCTCCTGCCCATCCCCTGCCCCACCGCCCGGTCCCCGCACCCTGCTGCCTGTCCCCACCCTGCAGCAGCACCTGCCACCCAGTCCCCCACCCCACTGCCCAGCCCTTACTCCACGGCCCATTCGCCACCCTGCCACCTGTCCGCCCACCCCACTGCCCATCCCCACCCTGCAGCAGCCCTGCACCCCTTCCCACCCTGCTGCCCATCCCCCGCCCTGCCCACCCGTCCCCACTCCACTGCCTGTCCCCACCCTGGAGCAGCTCCTGCCACCCGGTTCCCCAGCCCGCCACCTGTCCCCCCCACACCCCGCTGCCCGTCCCCACCCCACCACCCATTCGCCACCCCGCCACCTCTCTTCTTCCCCATGCACTGCCTTGTTCCTGGAAGCTGCGAAACAGAGGTTGACTGAGCGCATTAAAATATTTGGGAAAGCAGCAATGTGCTCGATTCCTATAGAGCAGAACCTCTCTCAGACCTTAGTTTTCAGATGTGATAGTTTGAATTCCAAAGGTATCTGGATGGATTAAAGGAAAAGAAAGAACTAGCCTGTGGTGGGAGTTTGGTATTTCAAGAGTGCGTGTGACCAGGGAGCCCCTCAGGTCTGGGTGATTTTACACATTCTAGCTGGCAGGCAGAGCCGAGAGAAGGGAACCAGCTGTGTGGATTCAAAGCCGCACTCCAACTCTGCGTGTTACGCTTCTGGACCTCCACTTCCTCCCTGGTAAAATTTTGGAAATAGTGCTGCTGTGCAGGATTTCTGGGAGAGGCAAGTAAAGGAGCACACGTGGGATGGGAAACTCTAAGATTACTAGAGCAGAAATCGTTTCCCATTTTTACAGATGTTGAAATTTAAGCATCTCCTGTCCCATAGCTTCACTCACACAAAATGCTGATATTTAAAATGAATAAGTATGTTAATAGTGAGGTTTTTTGGGCGCCTGGGTGGCTCAGTTGTTGGGTGACTGCCTTCAGCTCAGGTCATGATCCCAGGGTCCTGGGATCAAGCCTCACATCGGGCTCCCTGCTCAGCGGGAAGCCTGCTTCTCCCTCTCCCACTCCCCCTGCTTGTGTTGCCTCTCGCTGTGTCTCTCTCTGTCAAATAAATATAATCTTAAAAAAAAAAAGAATATTAAAAAAAAATAGTGGGGTTTTTCTCTACTGTACCATTGCTGTGGTACATGATTTGGTTTTTAGGTAAGAAATGCATCGTAGAAGAAGCTTGTTCCCAAGGACATGTCCTGCGGCTAATTAATTTCAGTTGCTGATTCGACAGGTTGAAAAATGATCGCATTAATATTCTTGTCCTACTGACTCTCTTGCTTCCCTCTCTCTACAGGTGAGGACGGAGAATAAGTGCTCTTCCCCTTGTGACCAGGTAGGTCCTGCGTTTTTCTTGTCGATCATACGACAAGTCTCTAAAAGTAGTTTCTCCTGGTCTTGGAACTTGATTTGGGAATTTTGGTAGAAGTCAGGGTCCTTGTCCTCGGTGCAGGAGGAATTGCTCTGGTCCTCTGTCCAGGTTATAACTGAGCTCTCGGCACCTGGGTTTTCTGAGGAAATGTGGTTAAACGATAGTGTAGTTGTGATTGTTTAAGCTGAGAGGTGTTTTACTTTGGAGACACGACTGTATGATCTGAAATTTAAGCACTGTGTAATTTCCTTAAGAACACCCTCATTTGGAGAGCTTTGCCCTGGAGAGACTGCTGTCCAGCACATGGGTGGGAGCCCGTGCCCCGGTGCAGGCAGCATGCGCACATTGACCCAGACCTGCGGACGGGGCTGCCTCATGGGGAATCCACAGCTCATTCCTTCTCAGGGCAGAGCCAGCCACTGATGAGCTGACACCCGATCGGGGCTCCCGGTCACTGGGTCTGTAAATGTGTAGGGATGAGCTGACTCCCCAGTTCGGGGCTCCCAGTCACTGGGTCTGTAAGTGCGTAGGGATGAGCTGACTCCCAATCCGGGGGCTCCTGGTCACTGGGTCTTTAAGTGGGTAGGGATGAGCTGACTCCCAATCCGGGGCTCCTGATCACTGGTCATTGGGTCTGTAAGTGGGTAGGGATGAGCTGATCATAAATTTAGAAAAATGTTACAAGAAATAAAAGTTACATTCAGAATAACTTTCCTGAGAGTTTCTTTCCTAATTACAGAATGTTGACTAGAGGGTTAGAACACAGCCACTGGGTTGGACCTTCTCGTAGGTGGGGGAATGCCTCGGCATTTCAGGGCATACTCGGATTGCCTGGCACATCAGGAAATCAAAGCCTGCTTTGTTTTAGTTTGAGTCAAAGAGAGTCCGGAAACAGGGTCAAAGAAATAAAACTCCTGATACTGAGAACACGAAGTAATTAGGGTTCGGAGACCTGGAGGCAGTGGGGTAATGGTGCTCTCAGGTTATCTCAGAGAAGTTTTATCGCACATTAAACCATGTTTGTGTGATGCCGGTCTCTGTGGCCCTGTTTGAGTAACAGCTGCTTTCTGATCCCAAGTAATCTCTTTCCTGGTGACATAATTTGGCCAGATTAACATCTGAGCCACACTTTCTTCTTTCGTAAAATAAGAGAACTGTAATGGGTAATCTAAAGACTTTTTTCTAACCTGAAAATTTCTGTATTACTTTGAACTTTTTTTGTCAGGGGCTCAAATTAGTATATTTGGGGAGAAATATTAGAGATGAGTTTTACTGCATGGGCTTATTGAAGAACTGTGCCTGACGTGTCTCATTGTGCTTTTGGTAGAGGATTATCTCACATTTTTCCCCAAAACTAAACATTTTGTGTATATTGAAGGAGTTTAGATTTGTGACATTGGGCCCTTTAAGAATGAGAGGCAATGATTTTCTCATTCTAAACAGTTCTTTCCTGGTTCTGGCATGTAGCAAAGTCATAATATTTGGATAAATATTTGAAAAAAATACATGTATTTGGGAACTACTGACATTGGAAAAAACAAATATAAAACAGAATTAGAAGATCATACAAAAGGTCTGGAGTATAGATTTTTTTAGACTCTTATATTTAGTGAATAAGATGATTGTGTAATTTGCCATCCAAACAGAGGCCTGTCCTTCTGGGATGATGGCCAGCCTAAAAGTGACAGGCATGCATTTGAAATTGTCCTGGGCAAACCGAAACACTTGTTCCCTTCTAAGATAGCAAGTAGCTCTGTACATTTCCAAACGAAAATTCACCTGGAAAACCTGAATTAAAGCGAAATATGAATACCTTACTCACCAAATCCAAAAGAAACCTAAATCTCAGGAATGTGGGCTTTTTCTGTATAAAGGATGAGCTGTACAGTATCATCTGATGGACACTTAGCTAATTATCTCAACTCACTCAAGTGGGAAAAAAAAAGACTTTCCTATAGAAATGGCATCAGAAAAGATAAATGAAAAGATGCTCATTTATTATAATGGTTATGTCCTCTTAATTTAATTACAGTGATATAATTAGGTAGGTGTTCATAAAATTATACGTTTTTTGGAACACGTAATAAGCCATTAGAAAATTCATAATGTAAAAGATAAAATTAGCTAACCTTAAAATTATTTATGAACTACAAATACCTAAAAAAGATTCATAAAGCAGGTAATGTTTCCATTAATAGCTAAGCTATAACTTATCTCTTCGCTAATTGATCTAGGGAGAATTAAATTACATATGAAATGTCATTAAGTTCACATGCAATTTATAGATGTTTTGGATTATGAACAATCTGATTTTTATAAAATTTCTTTCTGTAAAATTCCATCTGGCATCTTGACCCAGGACATCTTTCACCAGGAGTTGGAGTGAAAGCTGTCAGGGGGTTGTCCTGCAGACCGCAGTGGTGGGGACGGCCCACCTGAGCCCGGGCTGGGTTAGCGCCCCCCTCCCCCCGCCAGGTGTCCCCACCTTGAAGCAGCTCCTAGGACAGGTGTATTGTGCAAGGTGGCTGGCATGTCTGTGAAGATTCCCTTTTAATTTTACTGAAATGCACAAGTTATTTTAAAGCCTTACTCCCTACTGTGTGTGCAACATTAATGTTTCAGGTAAGACACGGGGACTGACATTCATTTGAATTCATGCCTGAACACTTCAGTTATGTTACTGTTTTCATTAACTTTTTGAATCCTATTCTGATTTGTTACAACTTGCGTTTTGTGCCTTTGTATTAGGAAGTTGGACTGTAAAGAAAATCAGGTTTTCCACGTAGGTCAACTCTGTGTTTACTGTAGCGATGGAGGATACAGCTGTCGGCAGCTACAACCTCGTAGACAAATCTGCGATACTAGCCTCAAATAGAGTGTAATTTAATGCTGTGTTTTAAATATACACGGGGGGCACAACTCTACTGCAGCCGAGGGCCCTGTGGGGCGCAGACGCTCCCAGAGACGCTCCTGGCCCGTGTGGAACTGTGGGTGTTCCTCTCATACGCTCGTGCTCCCAGCCGTCTGTGTGGTTTGGGCATTAGGAAACCCGCTGGTTCTGAGTGCCCATTGTCTGTTCCTTCTAGCCCCCAGTGCACACTCACTGCGGCTTGGGTTTAATTTCAAGGGTTTTCCTCTGCAGGTTGTGCATATGGGATGGGTCAGCGAGAGACTCGAAGGCACCAGCTCCTGTCACACCTTCCGATCCAAGTTCCTGGCCCTGAAGGGCTCGTCCCTCCACGTGTTCAGCACCCCTCCGGTAAGGATGCCCGGACTCCCTGGGGAGGGGCTGCTGCAGAGAAGCAGCTTGGGACGTGGTGTCTGCCGGAGGCCAGACACAGAGGGGCCAGACCCCGCCGCTCTCCTGCTCACACACCAGCTGGCTGGGAAGAGGGGTGCAGAACGCTTTTCTCGGAGCGTCACACACAAAACAGAACAAAACCCTTCTCTTCACACATTCTGAGTTAATGGCCAGAAAATGAAATTTAAAAAGTCACTCTTTCCTTCACATCCCTCTGTTTTATTAAAATAACCAAACAGCCTGATTCAGCAGCGCCCATCATGTAGACCCGATGCTAAATGCCGTAGTTTACAATTGTATCGTCATCACGGACACCACTTCCCAGAAGGGACCAAATATAACATGTGCCCCACCCAGTGAGGAGTTAAAGCAGTTGCTCCTCCAGTATAGAGAATTCCTGTGTCCCAGTTTCCCCAGAGGTTGACACTGAGTGTGACCCTAGGACATTTGTGGAAACTAGAAGCTCAGGAGCGGGTGTCCCTAATAACAACATCATAGACCACCAGTCCTCCCCACGTACCTGACACTCTCCTTCTGTCCCTGGAACAACCAGGGCACCGGGTTGTATGGGTTTTGATAAGCTAGTGCTGTGAATTTACTGAGGTTAAAGAGTCATCTAAATTTTTTTTAAAAAACAATCATAGAATTCTCTTCACACAAATGTATGATATTTTTTAACATTTGTTGCTAATGTAATATTAGGTGTTTTTGCCTGACAAAGACAAGTAGGAGAGCACTTGAAACCTAACACAGAAACGAACCGCACTAACCATGGGGCTCACTTCGGGCTCTGCAGGAGTGGGGAGTGAGGCTGGTGAACCCAGGGGAGGGGCCGTCCGTCCGCAGTCCTAACAGAGATGCTCACAGGTCCCTGTTACAGAGGGAGACTCAGGGCAGGCTCAGGCCCTGATGCGCAGGAGGAAGAGCCTCGCCTCCACCCGGTTTAGCACGGTCAGCTCAGCGCCTGAGACCAGAGGTGCCCCTCGCAGGACCGCAGGTTGTTCCCAGTTATTTTTCCCGCTGATAGTTGAGGTTCTCTGTGACATTTCTCGTCCCACTTTCTGAGGACCCCGGGGATGACCACTGTCCCGGGCACCCTGGGGTTTGGGGCACGGCCGGGTCGGGGAGCCCCGAGGTGACCGTGGTCCCAGCGGCACGGCCCCTCCTGATCTCAGTGCTGTCCTGGCATAATTACTGTTAGCAGTCACTTGGGCCCCAGGTCTGAGCTGGGACCGGGTCGGCAGGCTGTGCTCCGCCGCGATGGTTATGGCATGTGCAGGAAGGGCCGGAGAGTGTGGACGCAGAGCAGGCTGCTCCCTCCCACTGGGGAGGGCCCCGTGAAGGCGGATGGTACCCCCACCGTGGCTCCCAGTGTGTGGCCTGGCGTGGAATTCCAGGGCAGAGTCTGTAAGACCCATTCGCAAAGCGGTATTTTTCAAACTGTACTTCACGACCTGTACGTGATGTTTAGGAAATGCAGGGGTACCTGGGCTGGGGATCATGGCTCCGTCACCGCCAGGGCTCCAGAGAAGCAGACGCCCGAGCTGCAGGAAGTGCCTCTGCCCGGGACAGAGGGCCTGTGGCCGTGCTGTTGGCTGGAAACGTGGGGGCTTGGTCTCCCCGTGCATCTCTGTGCCTGCAGGCACAAGTCCGTGTCGGGGTGCTGAGACCTGCCCGCCTGTGCCCGCAGAGGGGGCGCTGAGCAGAGCCGTCTCTCCGGACACGGCTGGTCCGCCCCGGGTTCTCCTCCAGGGAGTCCGTGCTGATCTTTCCAGTGAGCGGACCTGAATCTCACAGCTCGACGTGTCGTTGGGAGGCAGCAGGCTGCGGCATGCCTGGAGACCGGGGCGGGTGGGGGGCCGCTCCCGGGCTCAGATGGAGTGTATGGCGCAGCACCTCGCACACACGGCTGAGGAGTGCATGCACACGTGCAGAGTGCTCGCACAGCTCGGCCTGTCCTGGCCAGCCCGGCATGAACATGACCCGGCTTATCCCGTCCTCAGCTGCGGGGACCTGGAGCATCGGCCCTTGTGCCACCTGGGACTTGCCCTGAATGCTTGCTCCTGCACGCATGCACCTGCTGCCCTGTCCAGCCCCCAAGTCGCACTGTCTCAGGCTCATGCACTCTTTCTGCTCGCTCTTGGTCTCTGCTTGCTCCTTACCTACTGCGGGGCCCTTGTCTGTGGCTGCCTTGGCCGGGCAGCACGGCTGCCGCCTTATGGACTGTCGTCCAGCAGACTGCGATCTGGTCCAGGATTCGGGGATAAAGCTGTGTGATCTTGGGCAGGTCACCAACCCTCTCTGGTCTGCTCGCGCCCCACACATCAAGTCGGAGTCAAGTCCGGCACCCGCTGGAAGAACGGGCCCGTAGAGGCTGCACCACTCTTCTCCTGTCCTGGCAGCTTCCATTCCTGCTGGCCTCTGCTGAACTTGTGGTGTGTTTTCACATTCAAGCCCCAGAGGGGCACGTCTGACTGGCTGGCACGGTCCTTGAGGGCAGGGACCCCTGTCTGCGCCAGGGAATGTGAGGCTTGGAAGACACTGACGTACTGGCCAGGGGCCCCCCGGGTGGGGGGCGGAGGAGACCCCCAGCACCGACTCAGGGAAGGGCTGGGCCGTCCATTTCACCTGTAGCCGTGGTCACCAGCGGGCCTCCATGGGACCTGGGTTCCTGCACCCAGGAGGTGTGCACAGGAAAGGGCCTTGTCAACAACTGTTGGAAAACTAGGTAAACCCGTTAGGCGTCTTTCTGGGGGGTTCTCCCAAGTTGTATTGCTCCCCAAGGGGGTACAGCTCGCGTTACCACACGTGACCCAGCAAGGCATGCGTGAACTTAATCCCAGCCTCCCAGAGATACATGCCAGGAAAGTCACGGGTCTGTAAGTCCCCTCGAAGCTCCCCAAGTATGCTTCTGTGCGTCCAGTCGTCAGAGCCTGAGACTCTGGTCCTGCAGGTGTGGGTGAGGTGCGTGGTCCCCACACCGCTTTAGTCCACGGTCACGATTTCTTTGGGGGTATTTATTTGATATAAACAGAGGAAATAGAAGAATCTAGTCTAATTTTTACCTGTACATTCATCTGTTTCCTCATTTGAGTCTTGCTTGAATGAAATTCATGGGTAAATAGTAAATAAGTATAACTGAGGGGGCTATTTTTGATAATTTTAGTCAAAATCGGCTCCTTAGAGATCACGCATTCACTGTATTTACTACTGGAACATTCTTAAAAAGCATCTAAAAGCTGCAAGGACAGGCCTTGTGGGTGGATCTCTGCATTAATGACCCTGAACTGAAGGGGAAATTCAATTTTCTAGACATTTGGTTCTAGCATGGTGCTTAGGAGGCCCCACGTCATCTCTGGAAGGAGTCTGGTGGCGTCGGCCGGCCGCCGAGCTCTGCCGGGATGCCTGAGTCCCTCTCAGACCGGAGAGCTCCAGCTGTTCACAACGCCCCACGCAGGCGGGCACCTGGCCCTGCGTAGACCCACCTATCCCTGTGCAGGGGGGCGGGGGGCTCGGCTTGAAGTGAGTGTCCCCCCGGGTATTGTGTCTAGATTCGTGTCCTAGAGTGGGCCTCCAAAACCTGTTTTAAATGTGCTGACCTACCTGGGAAGACGTAACGAAGCAAGGACACAGCCTCCCTCACGGCTCCTTCATGGCTGGCTGAGTCAGGAGATCTGTTGACACATGAGTTCGGAGCCATTCATTCTGTGCTCGCTTGGGCAGCTCACAGAAGATGAGCACGGCGCCTGCACAGGATGGCACGCGGATGAGACCAATCGTTCCAGGAGATCCTGATGCGTCTGACTCTCGAGTTAAACCTGCTGCTTTTTCCTCATACCTGGGTTTACGAGGCTCAGTTGCAGGTATGGAATCCAGCTGGTATCTCAGACGTGGGTGACTTCTGCCGCAGCACGGTGCATGGCGTCCCTGCAGGCCGCCGTGCGGCTGGGGCCGGAGGTGCAGGCGGGGGCCGGGCCGGGCCGGGGGCACTGCCCCATGAGCACAGCCTCGTCTGCTGAGACCGGCCCCCTTTGTGTTGTCTTAGGACAGAACTAACACTCGCAGACTGGTTACCACAACACGGCGCCATGCCCGCACGGGGCCTCTCCACCCTCCCCTGGTCTCCCTGTCTCTCTCTGTCTCTCTCGGTCTCTGTCTCCCTGTCTCTGTGTCTCTCTGACCAGCGTCTCTGCCGTGACCTGACTTCGGGTTCCCCAGAGACAGAGCCCTGCCTTAGTCGCAGGGAGCCTCCCTCCCGGACCCCTCCTAGGGTTGCCCTGGTGTCCAGGTCTCTTTGAAACAAAGGTACTTCCTAGCTGCTGTTTCTTTTGTGGCCCCTCCTCATTCAGGATCTCTGCAGAAGGTGACCACCCAGGTCCCCGTGCCCATCTCAGGGTCACCAGCAGCGACTTCCTGTGATCAAGAGGGTTTTGTTGATGGAAAGAGAAGCGTGAGGCCCCTTGGAGCTAATTTGGTTCTCGCTGTTACTTAAAAAGAGACGGCACAGCCCGGGTCTAGGAAGATGAGTCTAGGAAGTAGTTTCCAGGATGCGGGGCGCTGGGAGGCAGAGTGAGCCCCGCACGTGTTCACCAGTAGCCTCGGGTTTAACGAAGCCGGATGTTAACGAACTTTGTGTGCATCTCTCCAAAAACTGAAATATGAAGTTGCAGTCACCCTCGAAAAAGCAGGGAGTGCAACCCTCTGAATCCTTAAATGTAAAAATAAAATGGTTCATTACATAATATGGCATCTCTGGGCAGGCTGTGAAGCTGCAGAATCCAGGGAATTTGGGAAGCACACCCACCCCACAGCCGTGAGAGGAAAATGCCCCCGTTTCCTGAGACGGAGCATGATGGGGGGTGTATGGGTGAGGGCTGGGTGTTCCTCAGCTTGAAACACCCGACAATGTCCAAAGGAGATGCTCGAGTAGAGATGGAATCACCTGTGTCCGGTTCTGGGAAGAGATCTGGCGGGCAGCATCCGTGCATGGATGTCCCTGGGGCTGAGGCCACATGAGCCCTGATACCCTTCTCAGTGGGTTCTTCATGTTGCAAGAGGGAGAAGCCACCTATATCCCTTTCCCAGTGGCAGTCGGTCCTAGTCACCCACACGGAGAAATGAAACGGCGAAGGCGGTGGTATTTATAAATATTCCATCCCCAAATTAGAGTGAGTTCACTTGATTCATTTGCATGCTTCTTAATGTCTTCATGTAATTTAAAAATTCCTGGTGACCTAAACTGTCGGTGCTAAATATCACCTATAAAATCAGAATAAAGTAAATGCTCCCTGAAGAGGGTTGTAGTGAGGTTAAAATAAGGTGATTTATGTGGGAGTTGTCTGTACTGATGAAATGCTAGAAGCGCACTCGGTATTTTCTGTGATCACAAAGAAGATGCTCTTTGACTATTGGTTGAATAATCCATAATATAAGTATTGGCAGGTAGTAAAGCCTAGTGGTTGTGCTGTGTGTTTGGAAATGCCATCAAATTCTCTCTAAAGAGAATATAAAGGAAAAATCAACACTTTAGGTTTTTTGGGGGATGGGGAGAGTAAGCCAAGAAATCTCGAAGTGTTTCCTGGCTGAAACCCGTAAATAACAAAGAGCAAATTCCACAAGACAGCAAAGACAGTCTACTTAGGAGTGTTCAGTCCTTTGTGGTTCAAAGGGAAGGGGTGACAGCAGGTGTAGCAGGCTGGATCCAGGTGCAGAGAGAAGGCATGGCCTGTGGCGCACTCCCTGCCCACAGTTCTGCACTGTGATTTCTCCATGGGATGTGGATGCTCCATTCCCAGACCTTTGGAAAGATTTTCAAGAGTTCACATCTTTTAAGGTAGAAATGGTAGCAGCTCCCTTTCTACTTTAATTAGATGCAAAAAACAGGTATGTAAATATTTTACCATTAAAATTGAGTATTTTGAAAACTTTTGTGTCCCTGTTGGGTTTGCGTGTCCAGGAGTTAGGTAGAGACCAAGAAAAAATCTGGAACACAAAAATGTCAAAGTCAGAAAATGAAAGCAAACCTTCATGGCTCTTTCTGCCATTCCGTGTGTATGTGATGCTGTAGGACAGAGTTTCACACCCATTTCCAAACATACGTTGGAATCCGCACGTCAGAGTCCACACAGTAATTTCCTGGGAAGTGATAGGCCAGGGCGTAGTTCTCTTGGCAGCTGATTTTCTTGGCCGCCGGACACGATGCTCTGGGTAGAAACAGCGGGTGTGTGTAGTCCTTCTGTGGTCCCGTGATGACGTCTCTGTCCTTCGTGAGCCTGAGCCCCTGCACTCTGGACCTCACGAAAGGCCCTCAGGGTTTTCTCCCCCCTTCTGTGGGACAGGCTGGCTGAGGGGCTGGACTTGGTATTGTTCTTCTCCGGGGCAGCGAGGCTCTGATGAAACCCCAGCAGGGGTGGCTCTGGCTAACCCGCCTCCCCGAGGTTCTTGGGAAGAACGGTGCTCTGGGGTATTTCAGAAGGCTCCAACGGGACTTTTCCCCAGTGTTTTCTGTGGGACCTGGTTGAGCTCCTGGAGGTAAATCTCACAGTGTCGTGGGGCCTCCCCGACCCCGTGATTGGGTCGCCCTGCAGTTTTTAACTTGGGGTGGCCCACACTGAGCCCCCAGCAGTCTGCTAATGACAGTGGTTTTCCTGCTAGTGTGGATCCCCGCAGTGGACTCCACTACCCAGGCTCTGCTCTGGGAGGCTGTGCTGACCTGTCTTGGGGCCACGGTGTGCCCTGTGTCCTCCCTTATGGATCCGGGAAGCGTCTGTTCAGGTTTTCCCTTGTTACATAAGAGCAGTGACTTCCAAGCTCCTTATGCACAATGAGAAACATGCTAACTTTTTAAATAAAAAAAAAAGCAAACTTTACCATTACTTAACATTATGATGCCAGTTTAAACGAATCATTTTCATGCATTATTCAAAATAACAAAGGCGTACTTTTAAAAGGGGACTGGAGAGCTTTTATAAGACAAGGAAGAAGTTTCACTCTGAAAACACTAGGGAAAGAGTGGTTTTGTGGAATAAGCTGTGAACTGCTTCTCATGAGCTGTAGGCGGTAAGCTGAGCCTGCCTGTGCTGTCTGGGCAACTGGGGGAGTGCTGGTCACCCTCGAGTCCACAGTGTCCTCCGTGGGGACAGGGGCACGTCCCACAGGCTCATGGTAAACACTGCGGACCTGCGTCTGTATATTCTTTTTGTTTTATTTTATTATGTCGGTCACCGTACAGCACATCACTGGTGTTTGATGTGGGGATCCACCATCCACGTTCTCGTGTAACACCCAGCGCTCCACGCAGCACGTGCCCTCCCTCATGCCCACCACCGGGCCAACCCGTCCCCCACCCCCTCCCCTCATTTCTCCCTTCCTTCTCCTAGTGTCCTCCACGCTATTCCTTATGTTCCACAGATAAGTGAAACCATGTGATAATTGACTTTCTCTGCTGACTTATTTCACTTAGCATAATCTCCTCCAGGCCCACCCATGTTGATGTAAAAGTTGGGTGTTCATCCTTTCTGATGGCTGAGTAATATTCCATTGTATATATGGACCACATCTTCTTTATCCATTCATCTGTTGAAGGGCATCTCGGCTCTTTCCACAGTTTGGCTATTGCGGACATTGCTGCTGTGAACATTGGGGTGCATATGGCCCTTCTTTTCACTACATCTGTGTCTTTGGGGTAAATACCCAGGAGTGCAATTGCTGGGTCACAGGGCAGCTCTATTTTTAAATTTTTGAGGAACCTCCACACTGTTTTCCAAAGTGGCTGTACCAACTTGCATTCCCACCAACAGTGTAAGAGGGTTCCCCTGTCTCCACAACCTCTCCAACATTTGTTGTTTCTCTCCTTGTCCATTTTGGCCATTCTAACTGGTGTAAGGTGGTATCTCAGTGTGGTTTTGATTTGGATTTCCCTGATGGCCAATGATGATGAACACTTTTTCATGTGTCTGTTAGCCATTTGTATGTCTTCTTCAGAGAAGTGTCTTTTCATATCTTCTGCCCACTTTTTGACTTGATTATTTGTTTTTTGGGTGTTGAGTTTGAGAAGTTCTTTATAGATCTTGGATACCAGCCCTTTATCTGTAGTGTCATTTGCAAATATCTTCTCCCATTCTGTGGGTTGCCTCTTTGTTGTGTTGACTGTTTCCTTTGCTGTGCAGAAGCTTTTTATCTTGATGAAGTCCCAAAAGTTCATTTTTGCTTTTGTTTCACCAGCTTTTGGAGATGTATCTTGAAAGAAGTTGCTGTGGCCGATGACAAAGAGGTTACTGCCTATGTTCTCCTCTAGGATTCTGATGGATTCCTGCCTCACATTGAGGTCTTTCATCCACTTTGAGTTTATCTTTGTGAATGGTGTTAGAGAATGGTCGAGTGTCATTCTTCTGCATGTGGCTGTCCAACTTTCCCAGCACCATTTATTGAAGAGACTGTCTTTTTTCCGCTGCATGTTTTTTCCTGCTTGTCCAAGATTATTTGACCGTAGAGCTGAGGGTCCACACCTGGGCTCTCTACTCTGCTCCGTTGGTCTACATGGAAATCAATGGAAATCAATGCATCTGTATATTCATAACTATGTTTGAAAACTCTGAAACATTTAAATTTAACATGGAATTTTGCTATTAGTATTTAGCAACTTCTCCTTTTAAAAGCAATACACGAAATATGGCAAGTGAATTTATTCCTAAATATTTACAGATAATTTGAGTCAGACCTTGGACGTTGTATCCTGGAGCTGGTGACAATTTGCCAATAACAATTTCTACTTTGCCCAAATCTGTAACAACCATATGTGAAGTTTTTAATGTCTGTGTATTTATTTATGCTATGGTGACATAAAACATGAGGTTTCTGAATCTGAGACAGACTACTAGTGACTCACCGCACATCTTCGGGCCCGTTTCTGGGCGCGGACCCCCCAGGCGGTGCAGCGAGCACCGACGTGCTCTGCACGGACAGAGGTTTGAGAAGGGAGGGCACCCGTGGCACAAGAGAGAGACTGTACCTCACTGGCCGTATAAACAAGGGCTCTCTTGGGAGAGGAGAGGCTGCTGCTCATCACCCTGTGGAATGAGACCAGATCGCTCCAGAAGGCAAATGTCCCTGACCAGTCACTATCTCTGTACCCACTTATCCAACCTTCCTCCCAGGGGATTTTGCTCAGAAAGCCTGACCACACTCACAGAGCCTGTGTCTCAACACTTCAAGTCAGAATACTTGAATACATTTTCAGAAGGTCCAAAGATTCTCTGACAAATAATTTAGGAAGAGCTGAAAGAGAAAGTCCTATACTCCAGGATGGTTTCTGAGCTCCATCAAGACGAGGCAAAGGGATGACATTGAAGCAAAAGAGGGAAAAGAAGGACAGAGGGCTGGAAGAGAGACGGGGGAGGGGAGGGCCATCAGCATTTTCCATCTCGGGTGGGCGTCCGGTGCAGAGGAAGCAGAACCCAGAGGTGGGGGCTGGCCCAGGACTCCCAGGCTCTGGGAGGTGCTCCCAAGTGTGGATTAAAGCCAGGATAATTCTCATCATTCTGCTCTTCTTCCTGCCAGCCTGTTATTTCTGACTTGCAAATTGGAATCTGAGAAAACGTGAGCTACTCATGTTTTCAAACATCATTAAAATGTGTTAATAACAGTCAATTTTATAGCATCTTACAGCACTAACATATAAATTATGTAGCCGTTACCTGTGGACATGCAGGAAATACTAGAGGCAATTTTAAGAATGTCAATTAGGCAAATATATTCTATCATTTAATTTTTTTACCTGAAAAGAAATAATTTAATTGAAGATTTGTAGACTGAAGAAATATTAGACAGTTGTATATCAAATACAGAATTATTCTGTGTCACCTCTGGGGCTGCACTGAAAGTGTTCCACAATAATATCAAAAGACGCCAAGATATTACATCTTATAGTCTAAAATTTCTGCAACATTTCAAGTCAAATATGGTCGCATAAAATAGAAACTGTTAACTCTCATGACTTGGGAAAAGTAGCAGTGGCATGTGGTTACAAATGTTCACTCTGATCATCCCCTTTTCGTTGCCAGCTGGCTGGAAAAATTGAGGTGTCAGCATGGATCGTTTTTCCTTTTCCTGATTTCTGAGTCATCAGGAATGAGTGTAAGGATCAAGGGATCACATCCCATCCCCGTCCCCTGGAAGCATTTATCCAGAGACAGGCAGGTGTGGTGATGGCTCCGAATGCCAGTCTGCATCCCTCTCTCACTATCAGGAGATCTTAGCCCTCCTGAGAAACCGTGCACATTGCTCACGCTGGCTGCATCTGAGGACCTCTGATGTAAGGAGGTTACGTCAGGGAGCATCTAGTTTGCAAAGCAAGGAGTTCTGACTGAATATGCATCTCTGTGTAAATAAGGTTTTCCTAGTTCACTCTCCATCCTTCCTCCCCCCTACCGTCTGTCTGTCTGCCTTTCCTTGTAAAAGGGGTCAGGCTTTTTACCCTTGGATTGTTCTCTTAAGACCTCACCACAACAGAGTCATCACCGGCGCATATTTTTAAGACAAAGTTCTGATCAGGTCGGGCTGGGGTGGGACCTGAGATTCTGCATTTCTAGCAAGCTCCCAGGTAATGCTGATGCTGCTGGGTCACATGGCCTCATAATTCAAGAGCCCTTTTTAATACATCAATAATAAATTTACTTGAAAGTCAAGATCTCTGAGCCCCACGCCACACTTGCTAAATCTGAATCAGGTGGTGCCAGGAACATGCCTTGTAACGGGCTTCGCAGGGGATTCCTGGCTGTGCTCAGGTTTAGTTCAAAACTCTAGGAATGTCTGCTTCAGAAATTTCATCCCATCACTGACCGCTGTCCTCCAAACCTCTAATTTTGAACTTTATATTTACCTTCTAATTACACGTATATATGTGGATACACACACTGGTATATAATTTTTCACTTTACTAATTTAGTAGATGCTGATCTTGTTGTCCCGGGAACAACCGTGTCCTAAATCATTCCAGCCTGTGAGATGGTTGGGTTTAGTGTTGGGTTGGCACAGCCCAGACAGTTTCCAGAGTTATAACTAATTTAAAAAAGGTGAAAGGAGCCCGAAGGGCATCATGGATATTTTGGAGGTAATTTGCGTCAAACAAAAGCAGGAATACTTTGTGCTTTTTCTGAATCAGAGAAGCGTTCATGTGGCAAAGCTTGAGGACGGCAAACCCACACACTGACGTGAGCCTCTATGGTGCCAGGTCCCAGCAGCGAGGAAGCTAATAAGGGGGAACGTTCTGAATAATGTAATTTTTTTCTTTGTATTTTCATGATTCTTCAAAAATAAGCAGCATTGTTGTAACTGGAAAAGTTAAAAATTGTGTCCACATGCATCCTGCAGCCTCCAAGCTCCACTGTACCCCAAATCACCTTCCAGTTATCACTCTAACTGACCTTCTTGCCGTTGTAGCTGTTGTATTCTACCTTTCGCATTTTTAATCACAGGAGTAAGGACTTACTCTGGGTCAGTTGATACTAAGTGGCCACATGTCCCTGTGATTCTTGTGTCATTAACTCTTCGGTGAAATGTTCCGAGGTGATGGGTTTGAAATGCCTGGTTGCCTCCCGGTGTTTCTATAGCGGAACGATTTCAAGAAGGTCACCACTTAGTACATCAGGTACTTCCAACATTTCAAAGACACCGTGAACCGTGATTAGTTTCATTTTTTATTTGTATGTTTAATGGCTGGAAAGTAAGTGCAGGGTGAGCAATAAAAACCAAATTTGTTACAGTGTTGACCATTTCAGATTTTATGTGTGAAATATTCTAGTGTAGAGATCATACATGCGAACGTGAATTGTCAGCCATAAAACAGCACTCAAAAATCAGATGATTTGGGACACCTGGGTGGCTCAGTCGGTGAAGCCTCTGCCTTCGGCTCAGGTCATGATCTCAGGGTCCTGGGATCGAGTCCCACATCCGGCTCCCTGCTCATGGGGAGTCTGCTTCTCCCTCTCCCTCTGCTGCTCCCCCTGCTTGTGTATGCACACACTCTCTCTCTTTCTTTCTGTCAAATAAATAAAATCTTTAAAAAAAATCAGATGATTTGATCATTATTATCATTAAAATAGTTGTAAAACGCAATGTCAGGCCAATCAAAAACATGTTCAGTTAAATTGATGAGCTAATAAGTTTGTATTATTCCTGGAATGGAACAGACTAGTGAGTTTAGTCCTAAATCACAAGACTGGACACACACACTTCAGGTCACATTCCAGCAAACACACAGACTCACGCACGCTCACACACAAACTGGTCACCCTCCTAAGTTCTCTAAATTTGACCTAAAATTCCTCCTGAATTCAGTGTCAGTCTGAGTCAGTGTAGAATCCAAAATGAATTCTGCAGCTGTACCTGAATGCGTGTGATAGATGAGCCCCTACCTTACCAGCTTGTGCTGTGCCCCAACGGAGGTGAGCACAGGTGACTCAAATCCACGGCCACGTGAAGGTTTAGTGTTCCTACCATCCTACTCACGGCTTCGAATTTAATTAAGGTAAAGACTCACTCCATTGCTGTAAATGTTTACAATTTTCCAATTAAAAGTAGCATGTTTGTTTCCATGTATACTTAACAATCTTTCCATCTTTCCTGAGGTATGATTGACAAAACCGCAGTACCTCTAAAGTGTACAACGAGGTAGTTTGATGTGTGCGTACACCCTACACTGAAGTGACATGCCCATTATCTCACATAGTAGGAGAACGCTTGTGGTTTATGTGTATGTTTTATATTTCTTACAGGTTAGCACATTAGACTGGGTACAAGCAGAAAAAACCTACAACCTCTGTGAGGTACTATTTAAACTTCACAAGGTAGGTGTTCTTTGCACATGAGTGCTTTCATATAAATAAGATGTGCCTTTGGGTTCAAAGAGTCCACTGGAGTAGTAAGATAACCTGAAAATCTTCTGTATTCATCCCATTTTCGCATCCTCACAGTTGCCATCCTGTTGTTCATGAAGGTGGATGGGTGGGTCGGTAGGCAGATGGATGGATGGGTGGATGGATGGAAGAGTGGATGGGTGGGTGGGTAGATGGGTGAGTGGATGGGTGGGCGGGCAGATGGGTGGGTGGGTGGATGGATGGTGTGTGCACAAGTGTGTATGTGCACGTGTGCTGGAGAGAGGGTATTTTAGTTGCCTCCACTTACAGTAAGGTGTTCCAGAATCTTTGGTTATTATTGTCCTTGTCATTGTTTTTAATATATCAGATAAAAACCTGAGTCCTAACAGCTTTCTTATCAGCCACTGAGCTGGCCAGAATGGCTAATCAAATAGTTGCCTGCTATTATAGGGAAAGCACTCACTGGCTAAGGAAGGGCAAAGTGTTACCTGTAACATGCATCCCAAGCTTTTGTATCATCCAGTTTAGTTGAATACTTCCAAAGTAGTGAATCCATTGCAGCAGAATCAGTTCTCAGTTTCTGCTGGGCTGACGCCTCCCCCGGGGCATGTGGGGTTGGGGGCGAGGGTCAGGGCTTCCCGTGAGTCCTGGTGGGACTCCTGCTTGCTTGCAGTGGTCATGTGTTGCTAGATTGGAGATGAAGGCAACTGGGTGAATGTGGATTCCATCAAGTTGCACAAGCCTCAGAGACACAGTTATCCCACTGGTGGACTTTTAGCAGATCTCAGGCTAGTAGAGAATTCTTTAAAACACTAAATTATACAAAAAGGTTGGGAAGTGGAACCTGAGATGGAAAATGAGGGGAAGAAAGTCAGTCCTGGTCACTGAGCCGGCTCAGGTGAAGGCAGATGGTCCCTGGGGGAGTCAGTCCCACCCCTCCCTGGTGGCCTGGGGGCAGTTGCGGTGGGCCCAGGCCTGCTCCCAGCTGTGGCTTGTGCCCAGGCTGGTTGGGAGGCCGTGTGTCTGGCCTCCGGTTGCTGCTCAGGGAGAACCCAGGGCTGTCACCACAGGTCGTGGGGGCAGAGTCGCAGGCAACTGTCCTCAGCCCCCCACGTGCAGACCACTGAGATCAGGCCGGCCCACAGCATACAGGCAGCGGGGGGATGGTTGAGTACCACCAAGGGTTTGTGGTTGTGTGTGAAGCGCGTGCTCTAGAGTTCGACGGGCTGACTCCACCCCTTGAAATTTTATTTGATTTCTTTACGCCTCAGTTACGTCATCTGCAGAATGAAAGCAGTACTGGTATTCTCTATTGTACGATCCTCTCTGCAGGGTTGTGTTAATTCAGTGTGATGCTGTCGCTCTGGCCGTAGTGAAGTCCTCACTCAGCACAGCCTCCCGGGCATATGTGAGGTCCCTTCCAGTCCAGTGCGTCCTAGGAGCTGGGACTCACCAGCACCGCAGTCCGGGGCAGTGTGCTGCCGGTGACTCCGTCCTGTCCTACAGAAGTCACCTGGCGGGAGCTTTAACACAGAGCTAAAGATTCCATTTTGTATGAGATGTGGCCCAGACATCTGTCTTCATTCTTTAGGCTTCCATGGTGATGTTAATATGCATCTAAATCTCAAAACTACTAGTGCGTGCCAGGCAGTGTTTGCGGCTTGACAAGTACTTGTAAATAAACACCATTTTATTGCACTAACACATCCCTTTGAGTCATTAGATATTAAGCTAGATAGAACCTCAGTGATCAGAGGTGTTGTTGGACTAACACTCTTAACAAAGCCGTGAGAGTATTAATTGGTTATAATGCCACTAGTGATCCTAATATTTACTTATATCGCCTTCACATGTTTCCTCTTCACTTACCTTTCTGCAGTAGTTGAAACTCATTCGCTCAATTATTAGTTCATGCATGAAAATTAAAGTCCCAGAGAGAGAGAACTGCCTCTGGGTTGGTGATCTATTTCTGGGAAACAAACAACCCAAACACTTAGATGTATAGAACGACACGCATTATCCCAGCCCCTGGGGGCCAGGCGTCATCCGTCTCACTGTTGCGCACAAGGTGAATCAGGATTTCAGCCTATGCTCTGTGGTCCTGGCCAAACGCAGCACAGGGGAATTTGGTTGCTGGAAGATGTTGGACTGGAGGGCGCGGCGCCTTGCTGGAGGCTGCCCTCTGACCCTAGCCTGCTGGCGCGCTCCATCAGAGACAACCCATCATTTCTGCCGTATTCTGTGGTTAGAGCAGGGCACTAAACGTATGTATAACATATGACACGTGACATACATGATAGCATATATATGATATGTAGACGTATACATGCGGGCGGAGACCAGGCGATGCCCACCATACGTGACAGGGAGCGGACTGCACTGGCCGGACTGTGCTTGTTGCTGCCGAGGCCCGTGTGCAGGGTGGGGATGTCTGGTCGACCTGTGGGCTTCACTGAGCTCTCAGAAGTGAGTCATATACACTGTGATTAAGGCTAGCTCTAGACTTCCTCTGAAAAGACCAACAGCAAGCCTTGACCACGTTATCAGGGGCATGAGTTTGGGAGTTGTGTCCAACCAGCTAGGAGCTCCCTTCATTTGGGGATATATCCATCAAGGACTGATTTCTTCCAGCAGCAAGAAGCCCAGATGGAGAGCTTTGACTCCACGGTAAATGAGGCACAGGCCTGAAATACAAGCCAGGAAGGGTTTGTCCTGTGTCCCAGTGCAGGAGGGCTATGACCCCTGCATAGAACCCCCCGTTTCCTTCTCAACTCTGCAAATCCAAATAGGAAGTCTGTGTCTAGGTCAAAAGTTAAAAACATACCTGATGGAATTGTTAGTGTGTTTGTCTGAGAAGTTGACCCTAAGGAGTCATTAATCAAAAATTAGAAGTTTTGAATGAAAATTTAATGTTTTAAATTTTGGTTGGCCTCCTTAAATATCCTCAAAAAGAATTTTAAATTTAGATCTGGGATTTTAGGCTGCATGTAGTAGTAATACACACAAGAGAAACACATTCCCATAATACCATCATCAAAATGCTAAAAAATTAATGTTATGTTGAAGCTGTTCTCATGACAATTCTTATGTGTAGACTTTTATTCATCGATATTCCAAAAAAAGAATTTTATAGGAAGATCTAATGTCTTTTATCTTTTTTTTATAAAGGCTCCTCACTGTCCCATTTTGGCCTTTTTATCACCTTGTTTATATGGCTTCCCACATGTCGGAGGTGTGGTTTTGGTATTGGGATATCTCCGGAGGATCATCCTTTTGTGTGGATGTTCTTCATTAATAAACCAGACAACCGTTTCTGTTTTTATCCAGCTTGTTTCCCAGGAAGACTGAGGGAAAGTCTTCGTCAGTACACTTGTTATGAAGCGATTATGAAACCATTAAATTAGCCAGGAGACCGGCTACAGCACGAGGTCAAACCTACAGGGTGCAAGTGGTAACAGTAAAGACAACTTTATAGCACTTAACAGTTTTAAAAAGGAGGTTGTATTCTGTAGGTCAAGTGATGTATTTGGAAGTCTTAAATAGTGATCTCAAAAAATGGTATCTCCTTTTGTGCACACCTTTAATTGTTGTGGAAGATCATCCTGCACACATACACTTAAAATTATCCATAAGCATTTAATTAATCTTTCAAAGAGTAAAGTAAGTGAATGATTATTCCAAGAACTGGCATGCAGGGCACAGTGTTTTAAAATGACCATTTCCAAGGACAGTCATCAGTATGCAGTCCAGGAATTAAGTTTCATAGTTGTAGTTTTGTTTTTCTGACTTTTTTCTCTCTAAAGATTACTTTTTCTGATTCTTAGATTACTGATTAGTGATTCTTAGATTACTTCTTAGATTACTTCTTCTGATTCTTGTTCTCTATTTCAACTCTCATTAGAAAATAGATGAGAAAATTGCATCGGTCAGCTTTGGTTGCAGAAGAGACATAAACTGTGCACAGCTCCTGGAGAGCGGCTAATAAAGGTGCCGTCCAACAGTGAGGATCATCCTGCAGGAAAGTAGATGGATTTTCCTCTCAACATAAGAATATTCAGTTTAAAATTTTCAGTAAACTTAAGCTTACTCATATGTTTGGCAGAGGATCTAGATAGTAATGTCTGCTGTTGGGGAATGCCTCCGGGAACCTTGCTGAACACCCCATTTACTTCTGAGCTGATCCTCATTATCTTCCCCCACAGCTCAGAGCTCAGAAGCATAGGGTAAGTAACTCCCCGGAACCTCACTGGAGGCTGGATAGGACCCAGGTTTGCTTGGCTTCCAGCTGATCTTATATCCTATTGTATTTCACTTGTTGGAAGCATCATGTTCAGGAATCTCTCTGAAGTCTTAAGAGTTTTCTAACCTGCTCTCCATCACCGGCAAAGCAGTGGGTTTCTGTAGTTGGGATTTCCAGGGAAGGGGGTCCTGAGTAAATGTCCTGAAGTCCCTCCTGTCAGAGGAGAGCTTCCAGGGAACAGCAGGGAAGACTTTGCAGTTGGCTCAGCTGCATTTCAGCAAAGGGCAGGGGGTCTCTAAGAGCTGGGGGGCAGGTCAGGAGAGGAACCCTGGGCCAACTGTGGGACCCAAAGTAAAAGTGAGCTGTCTCTCTCTTTGGGTAGGCTTTAGTTTTGCAAGTGGAAGCAGACCCAGAGATGTGGGATGTGGGGCTCCTGCCTGGCATGGAGGCCTGAAGTCAGGGGCACCATGTTCCTTGATGTCTGCATTGCCAGGAGAAGGCTTCAGGTCCCCAAGAAAGAAACCTGGGCTGTGGACTTGGCAGCAGGCTCTTAACAGGGTTTGCATCTCAAAGGGATTTATAATTAGGTTTTCTAATGTAGATGCTCTGTGGATAGGAGACTGGGAAGGGGTCTAGGGGAGCCTGAACTGTGTCATAGCAAATCACTGACCTCACATTGACTGAGTTATTATTTCAAAAAGGCGCTACTAAAACACTGGGAATGAGCCACACATGGAGAATTAAGGTCACTTACATCACATTAATAGCACACTATTTGTTGTGAGGCTGAACAGTTTGTGTTACAGAAAGTAAAGACATCTCTGAAATCCTTTCGTGTTCTGTCGTGGGCTATCTCAGGTTGTTCAAAAGCTATTTTTAGTTCCTCCCATTTCTTACATACAGAGCTCAGCTCACTGGTTTGAGTCGTAAACACGTTACTCCTCGAAATTCCTCAGAATTGCTCTAAATAAGTAATTCAAAAGAGTCAAATTGCTATGTGGGTGAAAATATTTAATGTGAGCTGGATCTTAGCTCACACTGACCGTCCCACTGCTCACCATTGCCTTAAAGACAATGTGCTTTTGTGCAAACCCGTAATGACGTAGTGTGAGCTGAGGATGTGTGTGCAGCCTCCTCCTCGGGTCTGCATTTGAAAGTTCAAAAACAGGCTCAGAGAGAAGTAAATGGCCGAGGTCAACAGCTAATAGTTGGCAGAGGAAGGTTTCAGGTCTTGACGGATCTCAAGCCTATGAAACTACGGGCTCCCCAGTTATCCCAGCGACAGGAGAGAACGGGACTGGCCGTCCCACTGACCTCCTCGCTGGACGGACGCTTCCTGAGGGTGTCGTGTTTGGTCAGCAGTCTTTGATGGTTACACTCAGTAGTTACAGACAGAATTTCTGAAAGTGTGCTTGCTATTCCTGGCTTATGACATGTCATTTTATTTACTGAATGGCTTGTTTCCCAGGCTGAAGTGAAGGACCCGGGAGGGGCTCCAAAATCCAGGTGCAGTCTGTGTTCCCAGGTTCATTTCGAATGAGGAATGCAGGCACGGTGCACAGGCCACACCGTCCACATGCACACCCATGCACACGCATGCATGCACACCCATGTGCGTGCACACACGCACAACCATGCACACGCACACACCCACACCCATGTGCACGCACGCCCATGCACATGCACGTCCATGTGCACGCCCACGTGCACACCCATGCACACGCACATGCGCACACACGCATACCCATGCGCACGCACACACACCCACACACGCAAACCCCTGAGGCAGGAGGTGTCTGGCCTTGTGCAGGAATCCGTGCTGCTGGGAACCAGCCGCGGGCGGACAGCACGGCGGGCAGTCCTGCACAGACAGAGACGTCCACACGGCCAGCAGGAAGTCGGACCCAGAGCCCACGAGCCACCTGCGCATATCAGCCCTCACTCTGATCTGCAGACAGGTGCCCAGAGAGCATAAGAAGCATGTGGCCAACGACCATGTTCATGTGCATTTGGGGAATTAACTGAACATGCGTGTGAATGGGGTGTGTCTGGTTTGGCTGGATGGCCCACCTGGATCAAAATATCTCAAAATCACAGTGAGAAGCCCCCACACCTGGGCAGCTGGGGTCATTCCCGCCCCCACACCTGAGTGGCAGTAAACACGGACCCGCCGGCCGCCCGGCATCCCTGGCAAGGACATCTGCCCTCCGTCCCCTTCGCTGGACAAGGTGGTTCTGGCTGAGCCCGCGCAGAGGAACAGCGCAGGGCAATGTGGGCACGTCGGGGCGTGCGCTTCTGTGTGCACGTGCACGTGTGTCCTCCAGTGTGTGTGTGCGCGTGTGTGCACCTGTGCACACGGGCGCGTGTCCTCCAGTGTGTGTGCACGTGTGTGCACCTGGGCGCGCATGTGTGCACCTGTGTGCGCGTGTGCATGTGTCCTCCAGTGTGCATGCACGTGTTATCTCCAGTGTGTGTGTGCGCGAGTGTGCACCTGTGCGCGCGCGCGTCCTCCAGTGTGTGTGTGTGTGCTGTGCACGCATGCGCGTGTCCTCCAGTGTGTGTGCGTGCACCTGTCCTCCAATGTGTGTGTGCGCGAGTGTGCACCTGTGTACGTGTGTGCTCCTGTGTGCGTGTGCATGTGTGTGCAGCTGCGTGTGCATGTGTGTCTGTCCTCCAGTGTGTGTGTGTGTGAGTGTGTACCTGTGTACTCGTGTGTGGTCCTGTGTGCGTGTGCATGTGTGTGCACTTGTGTGTGCGTGTGCGTGTGTCCTCCAGTGTGTGCGCGCGAGTGTGCTGTGTGCGTGTGCATGTGTGCACCTGTGTGTGCGTGCGCGTGTCCTCCAGTGTGTGTGCACGTGTGCACCTGTGTGTGTGTGCTCGTGTGTCCTCCAGTGTGCGTGCACGTGTGTGCACCTGTGTGTGTGTGCGTGAGTGTGCACCTGTGTGCACGTGGAAGGCGTGTCGGAGGGGTGGCTGCTGGCCGGCAGGCAGCCCACATGGGCAGGGAGAGCAGACACCGGCCAGGCACCGCCCTGCCGCCCACAGCTCTGCGCACCGGATCTCTGAGACCAGCGCGGCCTCGAGCCGCTGGCGGCGTCTCCTGTGTCCAGAAAGGACTCAGGAAGGAAGTGCAGCCTCAGGGTCACTCTGCTCTGACCTTTGCTCTTGAAGGTGTCTCTAAAGCGTTCATTCTGCGTGGTCAGGAGCGCTGGGTTAACATTTGTCAATCCTGAGTGAGGGTCCTGGTCCTGCAGCCTCTGAAGTATCGTGAGCAGGGGGTCCTCTTCCTCGGGACAGAGCTAGGTGGTGGGGGGCGCTGCGGTGCCCTGGGAGCTCACAGTCACTTGGGGTTAGCGTTCGTGTTCTTTTCATTGTTCACTGGCTTTATGCCGAACTGGAGCACGAAGGTCTCCTGACTTTATCTCTGTTTTTCAAGTGAAACATTGAAGAAGCAGCTGTGGTTACCAGAATTTTAAGTGAAAGGTGCTTTTGACTGTAATTTACTTAAAGTCGTGTTTATTTGGGGCTGGTTTCCCCAGCAGCCATGTTGGAGGACAACCTGCTCCTGAGTGTGCCCCCAGGTGTGGCTGGCCGGGGTCACAGCCGTCCCCCGCGGGCTGGCAGCCAGGTCCCAGTCCTGGCGGCTCCGGGACATCTGCAGTGTTGGGTCCCAGCCCTTGGTGGGGACCCCCGTCCCCCGCTAACACACTACCCACTCTGCTTTCCAGTTCTGGCTCGCTGAGGATTACTGGCTGCACGCGGACTTCGGCCTGGGGCCTCATGGCCTTGAGGACACGCAGCCCTACTGCTTCAGTGTCCTGGTCGGCCACGGCCAGAGTCACCTGTTCAGTGTGGAGCTGGGAAGTGAGCTGGCTGCGTGGGAGAGGTCTTTCCAAAGAGCTACTTCCATGGAAGTTCAGAGAAGCGGGGTAAGCGACTCCCGGCTTTTAAGGGGAAACCTGTGTGGATGCCTCACCTTGCAGTTCGGTGCTCCGGCATTTGTTCCAGAAGGAAATGAATCTTTTAAAGTCGAGGGTGCTCCCCTGGGTCACCAGGTCCAAGTGAGTGTGTTTGGCTGCTGACGGGGTCACAACGGGGAGGAGTGAGGGGGTTTTGCATCTCTACATGTAATGTGCAGGGAGAGCCACTTGCTTCCCTCCGCGGGGCTCAAGGGACAGCACACCCACGTTCCTGTTTAGCGAGGCTCCGACAGACTGTTCTCGGCAGACGGCGCGTGAGTAATTTGCTGTAAAGAAACCCAGATGATGGTCACGTTACAGCACGCAGTGGCCCCTCCTCTGTGTCTTAGTGATCCAGAGGAGAATATAGACTGGGCCTTCTCAGGACAGCAGGTGAATCACTCACACGCTTGGATGTGTGTCGATGGAAAGCGTCAGGAAGAAGGTATTTCAATCCTTACCATCATGAACAGTAGGATCCCCTTCACGGGGAGGCCACCCTACAAACCAGAGGCAAGAAATCAGTGACGTGATGCATCAGGGAGGGGACTTAGCCACCCGACAGCGCTGGGCTCATCCGGCCTCATGTCCGTAACCCTAAGGCTGTGAGCTCAGCCGCGGAAGACCGCCCCTCCCTCAGACACGTGTGTTTGGAGTGGGAAGATCCCGGGTTGCCATCTGCTCTCCTGGTTGGTGCACTGGCTGCCACAGGCCCAGGGGCCTCCCTGTGAGTGTCTAAGCGTCACCGCCACCCGTGGGTCTGCGTGGTGAGGTCACACTCAGATGTTTTGTGGAGACCAAACGTCACAGTTTCTTCTGCGACCCTCCTCTTGAGTGGAGCTGGGCATCCTGGAATTCGGTTCTGAAGCTCACGGTAACCCGCTTGCTGCAGGCGGATGTGGGAGGGTCCTGAGGCACCAAACGCCGACTCCCTGATCTCGGGGACCTGCTCGGACTCGTAGCAGCTGTGAGCAGCTCAGACCCCTTGAACGCAGCTGAAGTCTCAGAGCGCGAGTGACAGCCCCTGTTGGCCCAGGTGAACTTTACGTTCTTACCTCAGGCAAGCATCACTCCACGGCGTCCACGGCGTCCACGGCTGTGCTGCAGGCAGGGGGCCGTCTGAGCCCCTGGGGGAGACACCCTCCAGGAGACACACCATGATGTTCCGCAGTAGAGGGAGGCTGCAGGACCCGCTCATCCCATGCCCGTCATAACACAATGAGGGTCCCAACCATCCTGGGTGGATTCCATTCTCTCTTCTCCCTTCCTTGTGTCCAGAGCAAGGGGTCAGGGCTCGGGGGCACTGTGCTTTCATAGCCGGAAATCCCTCCAGAGGAAGTGGCTTCTCCCTTTGCAGAGTCCTTGGTACTTGGGGCAAGTAGGAAGGAGGGAGAAGGCCAGGGGGCAGTCTGTAGAAGAGAGGACGTGAAGTCTGGATTAGGACATGGCGGGCAGTGTGCCCGGCAAGCTCTGGGGGAGGCATTTTCAATTATCCAGGATCAAGACAACGAGGATCTCTTCGTGGGTAGAGGGGGCGAGGATGAGTGTGGTTGTGACGGTGACCATCCAGTGTTGTGAATAATGGGCCAGATTGTGCCACGGGTGCTCCTGGAGAGAGTGGGATCTCCTTGTGCAGGAGGGAAAGGTCTCCCAAGGCCTCCCAAATCTGAGAATCCTCATACCCACTTGAGCCTTTCCAAGACACGATCCCACGGGGTTTCCTCGCCCCCAGGTCCTGATGTCCAGTGCCAGAGCCTTGGTTTTCTGGACTCGGAGGTGGGAAGGAAGGAGGATATCCTTTGGAAGGTGGTGGATCAAGTCTTGGCCTGACCTGTTTCTCCCTCCGTGAATGTGGGCAAAATAGTTCTCCAAACACCTTTACTTAATCTGTAAATTAAGGATTAGAGTATGCACACCAGAGCCATTATGGAAACTGTGTTAATTTTAATGTGTGCCCTGTGCCAAGCAGTGTGCCGTTTGTACGCACTGTTAATCTTTTAAAGTAACAAGATGTGATACTGTTTTCTTTTTCCCTTCACTGATGAGAAGACTCCGTTTGCAAGGACTGAGTGGCCCCTCCAATGTCACTCGGAGATGAGCCACATGACCAGTGACCAGCCCCCCCCGTGTCTCTGTGCCGAAGCGTGTTCTCCCCTGCAACACGCTGCCTCCAGCGCAGAGGAGGGGGGCGTGTGCGAGAGGCGGCCCAGGGCAGGCGGGCTTCTCGACTGGTCAGTGCTGCCACCCCCGTCCTGTGTCTGCCTGATTCAGCAGCTTCTCTCCTGTGTTCAGACTTTGATTTGACCCCAGCCCAGATCCCAGCTTTAAAGCTCGACAAGGTTTACATGTTTATGATTTGGACGACATTGGTTTCCTTCTCTGTGTTCAGCAGGCTGCAGGCCGATGGTTTCCTGCATTAATCTCCTTATTTGTGCTTCTCTGTAAGGATTTCTGAAAGAGAGGTCTGGATTTACACTCAGGGTACGTTTCTCCCCAGTAGTTTCTCAGTGCACCTTATCTGGGCTCAGTGCTGTAGAAGCTGGGTGCTTGCCTCCTGCCCAGCTCTAGCTCAATGACATTCTTAAACTAATAATATTTTAAGTCATACTTATATTACAAATCTCCCGCAGGCATCTGAAATCCAGGTGTCCTACACACGCACGACTGAATGGAGAACTTCCCTGGTTGGGGCGTGTGGGGGGCTCAGGCGGTTAAGAATCTAACTCTTGGTTTGGGCTCAGGTCTTGATCTCAAGGGTGTGAGATTGAGCCCTGAGTCGGGCTCCACGCTCAGCGGAGTCTGCTTGGGATTCTCTCTCTCTCTCTCTCTCTCTCCTGCTGCACCCCCTCCACCACTCGCGCTCTTGCTCTCTCTCTTTCAAAAATAACAGAAGAATTTCCCTGGTTGTGTGTGCTGTACCACCCCCCGGGCTCAGGTGCAAGGGCGGGTGTCATGTTGTACATTCTTCAGATGGTTTTACACGGACGTCAGCACCGTTTTTTCTTTCTTACTAAAAATGTATTCATCATGTGCGCATAATGCTTTGTAAGTGCAAAATGTTGTACATTTTGTCCACATCAATCCATCTAATTTTTTTTTACTTATCCCAGCAATATGCTCTTAGAATTTAAGAAAAACAGAAAATCTCTTTCTTCATCGCAACATGCGGTATCAAGTCTCTGCATCCGGCCGGCTGCCTGTGGCCACAGTGGCGGGAATCCCCCGCCTTGCGCTACGACGCACTGGGGCTGTAACCGTCCTGATAACAGGGCTTCCCGCAGATGCACCAGCTCTTCCCGTGTCCACCCCACTGAGCTTGGAGTTTCAGGTGTTTGCTTAGAACACCTCTCCTCCTGGTTGTGGATGCAGCGGCCTTCTGTTCACCTTCCCTGGAGGAGGGCGCTTCTCCCCCAGCAGTGGGATGACCGTAGCGTCCCCCCTTGGGTCTGATTTTGCCAGATTAGGTCATGAAACCCGTGGATTAACATGCTTGTCGGGGAACGCTGTCTGCTGACCAGTGTCCACTCTGGGGCCAGGGGTGCGGTTAGCCTCCCTCCAGGGTAGAAGAGGGGTGGACACCTTAAGCTCAGTTAGAGGAAGCGATTACCAGCCGGCCACAGGGGGTTGGTGGCTGGCTTATTTCAAGATGACTCAGCCATTCTCGCTGGTGCCATATAAGAAATGGAAGTGACATCTACGTAGGCAGCCTGAGTCGCAGGAGTGTGACCCGTCCATGGAGGTTTACCTCAGTCACGACTCCCTGTGTTCCAGACATCGTGTCCTTCCAACAGGAGAGCTTCTGATTCCAGCCGCATTTAGGGGTCACTTGTCCCGCGCTGTCACCTGCAGGTGGGGCAACATGTGAGCGCCCCCCGCCCGCTGTGAGCTGGGGACTGTCACCACGTGGGGTCCACGCAAGGTTAGCTCCTCCAGATAGAACTCGCACAGCTGGGAGGAAATGCACTTTGCAAGGAGTTAAAGTCTCTCTTCCAGCCAAGCTGTCTTCAGACCTCAGGTGCACCCAGCCCGCGAAGCAGAGAGACTTTCCCAAGTCGGGGTGAGTGAGAGCATGTGGGTTTGGGGCTCCCTCTCGTCCATCCTGTGCAAGGCACCTGCGTCCGGAGCTGAGTCAGAAACAGAAGCCACAGAGAAAGAAGGCCAGGATGTTCTGACCCCCAGAGCTGTTTAAAAGTAGGATGGACCATTCTGGGGAGTAGTGAGTGCCCTGTCATCAGAGGCATCCAAACAGAGTCTTGCTTCTCAGGGACTTTGCAGAGAGGAAAATGCTGCCCACAGGCTGGACTACACAACCTCTAATATGAGAGCAGATTGCCTAGGATATTGGCAACCGAGCGTGTCCATAAAACATTACAAGCACAAGGAAACATGCTGAGAAATGTGACCCACCTGAGTGGGCTGGTGAAGCAGGGAGCCGAACTTAAGGAATTGCTCACATATTTACTTCTCAAGTCAGCAAGCTCCTCGTTTGAGGGTTTTGAAATGGCAACAGGCATACGGAGCATGGGTCTGCCGTTCGGACGAAGAGCCATGTGCCGCGGGAAGGAAGCGCTGTGGAGGATTCTGCGGATGACTGGAGGACAGGCCTGCAGCCGCCGCTTCTGTCAGCACCGCCTCCTGGGGGGCGTCACGATGCCTGATGGTGTCTGTGGCCCCTCACGCGCCGTCCTGTCCTCTGTGGGCGTCTGCCCGCGCGCCCCACGCCCACCCACGCTGAAGGGAGCCCCTCTGGGTGGGCATCTGCGCACGCACCCTGCCGCAGGGCCTTTGTCTGTGGGCTTTGCTCCCCTCCACACAGGTGCAGGCTGATTCCCGATACCTCTCCACGCACTGAGCTAGCAAACCAGGAGCCAGATCAGAGCTGCTGACATGAGGGGGCGTGCGGGGTTTTCCGGGATCAGGGCTGAGACCAGAGCCAGCAGCTCCTATGGCTTGGTTCCGGCATTTCTCCGTTGACCGCACGGCCTGTCGTACACACTTTCATAGTAATGGCCCCTACGGCCCCGTTCAGACGGGTGATTCAGGGCAGTCTTGTAATTCAGCCTGTGTTCCAGAGGTCATTATTATGTGTGGTGATTTTATGATAAGAAACAAGAAATCAGGGAGCGTGTGCTCTTGGCCTCTGCCTGGGTGTCGCTCGGGACACAGGTGGGAAGTTGATTCTGATGGCAGTTAGCGGCTGGGGCTCAGCTGGGGCCCCCATGCCACCCCAGGAGCTGCATGAGTGGGCGCTCAAGAGGGCAAGCCTGTGCATGTTCATGAATGTTTCTCTCTGGATTCACACTGTTAACCACCATTTTTTTCTGTCACGTGACCCCAAACCATTTTTGCTTCATTATCCTCTCTGTACAGATAAAAAGCATTTGGACAATCATAAACATTTTAGTTTTTTGGAGATGGGAATGAATTGCTGCAGATATTTTCTGGAATACTTCAAATCACAGCAAAGACAGACCTAAGGGGACGGTAATGGGTCCAGGAATCTAGTTTTCCAGGGAAATACTGGGAGCTTGTGGGTCCCCTAGTCACAGCCTTTGTCCGAGAGCACCCACGCCCGTTTACACCCAACGAGCTGCCCTCCCTGCACTCCCTGCAGACCAACTTGGCGGGCCAGTGGAGGAGACTGGCCTCTGCCAGCAGGAGGTGAGGTCCCAGAGCCCCTGGGGTTGGCGCGGGGTCCAGCAGTGCCGAGGCCTGGAGGCAGCCCTGAAAGTCAGTGTTTTGGTCCCAGGTCCCCGAGTCAGTCCCCAGCATTTCCTTTCCCATTCCCTCATCCATGCAGACTACACCGTGCTGTGGTCAGCTTGGTGTTTTAACCCCCATCTTCTCGGTAAGCTGAGGCTTGAGAGCACGGCCAGTGACGGGGACAAGTGAACTGGGTGTGTGGCCAGAGGGGGATCTGTTCAGGCAGACCAGGTGTGCGGCACCTAGCTCATCTGCCCTCGAAAGCGCTCCAGAGAGCATGAGAGCAGGTGCTCCCACCTGTCCACTTCCTCCCCTGGAGCCAGCATAGTTCTTACAAATGAACACGTGAAAGGTAAGATCGTGACTCTCAAGAAAATGTAAAACGAACATGTGCTCAAAGATTTTATTTAATTTAACTCCTCCATTAATGAGGGAAGTCAGAGGCGGTTTGAGCTGTCCAAAGAGCCCTTGAGAAGAAAGTCCCCGAGCGTAGGCACTGCATCCAGGATGCTTCTGGATGCCATTGCTGGGTAGACAGAACACGCACTCGATGACCTCCAGCGGCCTCATGGACCGACCTTGGAGCTTGTCTGTTCCACCAGATGGCAGCTTCCATCTCTAGCAGACGAAGATAACCAAGTTAACTTCCGCCTCTGTGGAGCTGAGCATTGCCCCTTCCGTGGAAAACCGGGTCAGGACTGCCCCTGCGGACCTGGTCACCTCCACAGAGTACCTTGAGTTTCAGAAAAGGTCTCTGATCATTTCTCCTTTTTGCTCCTAAAGAATCTCCAAAGACCGTTGCTGCACACACACCCTTGTTCTCCTGCCTGTCCTGAGGGGAGACGTTAGGAGAGGCCGGAGCACTGACGGATCTGGGGCCAGCCTGGGGCGCTCTGCAGCCTTAAGTCCCGGAGTGCTGAGCCACCGCCGAAGCCAGAGGACTAACCTCTTCTGTTAAACCTGAAACCAGCAGCAGGCGGCCTAAACCAAAGTAAGCAAAGGAAATAAATCAGACAAAAAAATCAGTGAACTAGAAAACCCAAGAAAAACAGAGAAAATCAGTGAACTAAAATAAGATTCTATAAAATAAAAATGAAGGGGCGCCTGGGTGGCTCAGTTGGTTAAGCGGCTGCCTTCAGCTCAGGTCATGATCCTAGGGTCCTGGGATTGAGCCCTGCAACGGGCTCCCTACTCTGCGGGAAGCCTGCTTCTCCCTCTCCCTCTGCCTGCTTCTCTGCCTACTTGTGTTCTCTCTCTATCTCTCTGTCAAATAAATAAATAAAATCTTTAAAAAAATAAAATAAAATAAAATAAAATAAAAATGAATGAAGATAATGACCTCACTGATATGAGGAATTCTTAATCTCAGGAAACAAACTGAGGGTTGCTGGAGTGGGGGGTGGGGTGGGAGGGATGGGGTGACTGGGTGATGGACACTGGGGAGGGTATGTGTTCTGGTAAGCGCTGTGAATTGTGCAGGACTGTTGAATCTCAGATCTGTACCTCTGAAACAAATAATGCAATATATGTTAAGAAAGAAAAAAAGAAGAAGAAGAATGTAGCAGGAGGGGAAGAATGAAGGGGGGGAAATCGGAGGGGGAGAAGAACCATGAGAGACGATGGACTCTGAAAAACAAACTGGGGGTTCTAGAGGGGAGGGGGTTGGGAGGATGGGTTAGCCTGGTGATGGGTATTGAGGAGGGCACGTTCTGCATGGAGCACTGGGTGTTATGCACAAACAATGAATCATGGAACACTATATCTAAAACTAATGATGTAATGTATGGGGATTAACATAACAATAAAAAAAATTAAAAAAAAAAAAGAAAAAAAAAAAATGAATGAAGGTCTTGTCAGACTGATGAGAGAGACACAACTTACAGCATTAAGAACAAGGTAATATCACTACCAGTTACACAGATACTTAGGAAGACAGTAGGGGAACATTATATGCACAACTTCTAAAAATTGGCGCTAAATCTGACAGCCCAGACGAGGGGGACAAACGCCTTGTGAGACACAAACCACCAGAGCTCCCTCAAGGGGAGATAAATAACCCAAAGAGCGCTATGTGGTTTAAGAACTGAATTTTTGCTTAAATCCCTTCCCGTGAAGGACATTCCAGTCCCAAATAGAGTCATTGGTGAACTGTACTAAACATTAAAAAAAAATAATTCCACACAAACTAACCCAGAAAACTGGGAGTGGGGGGCAGTGTTTTCAGGCATCTGAGAGGCCAGCATCCCCCGATACCAGTATTAGACAAGGACACGGAAACAAAAATGCACTTACAGACCGTTGTCCTTTATATTTATGTACATAAATACTCTAAACACAATTTTACTTGATAAAATCCAATAACTTCTATAAGAGGAAGAATATATCAAGTAAAAATTATCCTAGGAAAATACAGTTGGTCTTATAATCAGTCAATTTAATCTATCAGGCTAACAATTTAAAAGAAAGAAATCATGTCATCATTTCAATAGACCCAGGAAAATATGTGACAAAATCCAGCATCATACCAGCAAAGTAGGTGTGGAAGAAATTTTCCCTAACCTGATAAAAAGGCATTCATCATTTACAAAATTGCCCACCGGTAACATCCGACTTAATGGCGAGAGACTGAACACTTTTCCCCCAAGACTGAGCATAAGGCAAAGATTGCCCTCTCATCACTTTGGCTAACACTTGACTAAAGGCTCTAGCCAGGGCCACCAGTCAAGAAGAAGTAATAAGAGACGTCCACATTGGAAAGGAAAAAATAAAACCATCTTTATCCACAGATTCCATGATGTTCTCAATACAAACTCAGATGGAATCTGCAAGAAAAGTCAGTTCAGCTACAGGAAAAGGTTGCAAGATAGAAGATCAATATAGAAAAATCAGTTCTATTTCCTGATTCAAGGAACAATTAAAAATATTTATAACAGCATCAAAAACATGAGATAATTTGGATAAACCTGAAAAGATGCAAAAGACTTGTAACAGAAAACTACAAAACATTGCTTGAGGGAGAGTAAAGGAAAGCTGGGTAGGTGGAGAGCCGGACTTTGTTCACGGGCCCGAAGACATAATAATGTCACTGTCTACTGTCATTGATCTCTACATCAGATGCCAGTAACATCCCAGCAGGCTTCCATGTGGAAATGGACAGGATGATCCTCAAATTCATATTAGAAATGCAAAGGACTCAGTATCTCCTAAATAACTTTGGAAAAGAAGAACAAAATTGAATGACCAACACCACCTGATTTCAAAAATGATGGAAAATCTGGAGTAGTCATGACTGTGTGCTGTTGGCATAAAGACGGACAAGGAGGTTTTAAGGGGCAGAATCCAGAAGTAGATCTACACATACATAGACAATGTTGTTTGACAGACATGGATGATAATTCAGTGGGGAATGAATAGTCTCTGGAACAAGTCATGCTGGAATAATCGGATATTTATGCCAAAAAATGGGCTTCATACCTCACACCACCTACAAATGTTAACTCAAAATGGGTCATAGAAGTATAAATGCAAAACTATAAAAATTCAAGAAGAAAATATTAGGTAAAGTCTTTATGACCTTTAATGATGCAAAAATTTCTCAGATACAAAAACCAAACCACAATCTATATAAAAAGATACTTAAGAAGGCAATTTGGACACTTCATCCAAATAAAAAACCTGCTCTCATTTGCAAGACAACTGTTAAGAAACATGAAAACGATGCCAAAGTGTGGGAGGAAATATTGGCAAGGCATACATCTCATAAAGGGCCTGTATCTATAATGTGTAAAGAGATTTCAAAGCTCAATAAGAAAAACCACCAAGCCAACACAAAAATTGGGCAAAATTTTTGAATAAACTCTTCATGAGAGAAGGTATATAGACAGGAAATAACCCCATGATAATACCCTCAGAATCATTAGTAGGGAAGCGCAAACTGAAACAGTGAACTACCACAGCACGCCTCTTAGCACGACGAAAATTTCAAAGACCAGCGGTCGGTACCACATGTAGGTGCGAATGTGGAGGAATGGGCACGGTGGCACGCCGCTGGCACGGGCGGTCTGGCAAGTCCTGGTATTGAAAAGCACCTGCCAGAAGACGCGACCATTCCACTCCTCGCCTTGTTGTGCACAAAAGCCTTCGTACCTGCTAATACCCAAATCCTAAAACAACCCAACCGTCCATCAGCCTGGGACTGGGGAAATATTTGGTATGTCAGCACAGTGGGATGCCCTCCGTCGGGGAGAAGAATGAGCAGCGTGGAAGACATCAGCGTGAGGGTCTGAGAGTACATTCTGTGTGATTCATGTAGCAAACGTTTTAATTCTGATGAGGTCCGATTTATGGATTTCTTCTTTTATGGCTGTGTTTTTGGTGTCGGTGCTAAGATCTTGAGAGTTCCAGATCGGGGAGGTTCTGTCCTGTGTCGTCTTCTGAAAGCCCGTGCAGGAGCGCCAGCCGGATGGAAGGTGGGTCCACCCCGTCTGTGAGCCCCGTGCACGCTCGGCTCCGCGGTGAGCAGGCCTGCACCGGAAAACAAGGAAAGGAAGGGCTGCTGATGCTCCTGTCCGCGGTGGCAGGACTTTCTTCGAGGCGGGTCCGGCTGTGAGGTGGGGAAGGGCAAGGCTGGGGCTGTCCTCAGAGAAGGAAGCGCAGAGCAGATCGGGCTGGACAGTGTCTGGCCCCCCACACGACCACCCAGTCAGAAACGGGGTGAAATGGTTTCCAATCAGTAACACTCCCTCTGACACTTTGTGACATGAATTTGATTTACAGATGACATTATTAAAAACCATGATGATTTCACTCATCAAATGTCATTAATCAGCACATTTTTGAGAAAACCTAGAGATGTCCCTTTTAGTTCCAGCCAAATCTGGAATTACTTTCAGGTGTGTAAATTTCAAAACATCACCTGCCCTTCACCCACTTAACGTCATATTGGGGCAACTGGGCACCATAATCAGGCATTCTGCCTTCCTTACCACAGGACTCTGGGGCCCCACATGGCCCCCAACCCCAGGGCCCCCGTTTGATCTCGTTTTAGATGTTCTCATTTGTCACCCCAAAGAGCATCACTCCTCTCTTGTTGCTTCCTCTTCTTCCTGGTTGGGCGCCCAGAAAACAAGGCCAGGCGGATAAGGATGTCATCAAATAAGAGCAAACAACACCAAGGAAGTATTTAAGAGCCTTTCCATAAATGTGACCTACACACGGGCTGCTGTCGTTGTTCCGAAGCCCGTTTGCTTCTCTCAGTTTCTGGCTGTGGTTGCGTTATTCCTGTCACCAGGTGAGGCTTTTCTGTTCCCTCCATCTGTGGAGCGTCCCCCACGTGCCACATACTCTCCCGGATGTCCTCAGCTGGGGGACTGAGACACAGGAAGGTGCTCTCCCCCACCCCCCGGCCGGTCCCAACTTCCCTCCCACCTCGCTGGTAGCTGCAATGCAGGGTTTCAGAGGTGCTGTTCGCTGGGCAGCCCAGGGAACGTGACATTACGAAGGCGTTCTCGCTAGCCCTAAGTGGTGTGTGTGCACCCACACGAGAGAGATGTGCTGCCTTCTTAATACTTTTTGCATTTGTAGGAGACTAAGAAGTAACCTTGAATAAGTCATGTAACTTTCTTAATTATTGGTTTCCTTCTTCCTAACATGATTACCATTTTCTTTTGGAATGGTGTTACGAAATCTAATTAATTGATGTTTGTAAAGCACTTGACATTGAAATATGCACAACATAATTTCCTTAAGTGCTTAAATTAATCTTCCAGATACATTTTTAAGAAATCCCAGGCTTGAGTTACTAAAAACAAAACACTAACATCAGTGAGAGTTTTGGAACACCATGTGGAATACTACAAATATGCTTTATCATTTCTCCTGGAAAAAGTAAACCCAGAGGACCTAAGAGACAATCAAGTGAAATATTAATTAACACCTGGATTAGAATAGATTTATGGGATCATTGAAAGATAATTATTGGTTCATTACCAGAAGCACCAGTTTAATTAAACAATTAAGTTTCAGATTGTTTTCATTACGCCCAGGAAGCTTATTGCAATTCCAATTCACCTGGTGGTTTTGCAGCCAGATTTCAGTGAAAACCATCAATTACTCTTTAAACGTTTTACTTTCCTTAAATGTACAGCATTCCCACAAATGACCCGGAGGGGTCTGGCCTCTGGTGGGAAGCCCTCCATGCCTCCTGTCAAGCATCTTTCCACCTCTCCTTACAAGAAGCCCCAGGGTGGTCACATGGGACTCATGCCACTTTCAAGCCCCATCTGAACTCATGTTAAAATTGAGTTTTTCCTTTAAATTGTAATTCATTTGGTTGAACAATCTTTGTACTAGACTCACAAATGACCTCACAATTGAACTTGATACATTCATGTACAGACTTTCTAGAAAGATCTAACTGATCATTACTCTAATACTAACATTTCGTTTCTCTTAGGCTTATTTCTGTTACACAAACTCTGCAAGTGTGATGCGTATCATTTTGTGTCTTCAAACCCAGATACGCGTGAGTAACTGCTCTGAGCTCCTGGGGTGTGCATGGAGACACAGACGCCCGTGAGGGCTGGAGGGAAGGGTGCGGAGCCTGACCTCCAGCGTCTGTGAGCACTTCCTGTCCGGCCGTGCTCGCCCCTCACCAAGGGTCACGTCCCTGAGCCTGGCAGATGCTGATGCGTCCCGGGCCCGTGAGCGCACCAGAGCGCCCAGCCAGCGCCACCTCCCAGTCGGGCAGAGTAACTTGGCAGATGCCAGCGTCCATCTACACCGATGGCCACTTGGATTTCACGGCTTGAGCTGCCGTGGGAGCTTCCCGGGGTACCGCTCCTGAGAAACGGTTTGGGAAAGGCAGGTGTGAAATGGAGCAGAACACATCTGTTCAAGGATGAATTCGAGAAAACAGTTTATTTTCAGCCGACCTTGGGAGAGGAGAAGGTAGTGAATTTGCTGAAAGTCACAGAAACATTGGATGCGAAGTATCCAGTCAAATGCAGCGAAACACCTGGAGTGTCCGCATCAGCCCCATGCTCCTGCAGAGATGGAGCCTTTCAGCCTTAGCGGGGTGACCAGCCCACGGCCCTGCGGGGTCTCCTGGGGCAAAGATCCAGCTGCTGACACAGCAACTGTCTCTGGAGGCTCAGGGACATCGGCTTCCAGCGCAGGGACCAGCATGTGCTGGGGTCCCGTCCTCAGAGCCCGCTGTCCCCAGCCCTGACCCCGTCCCCAGAGCCGGCTGCTCCCTGGCCGGGACCCTGTCCTCAGAGTCCGCCGTCCCCCCAGCCCGGACCCTGTCCTCAGAGCCCGCCGCCCCCCAACCTCAGAGCCGGCCTCCCTCTCTGGTGCCCTTCCTCCGAGGCACGGCGCTCAGACCAGGCGGGAAGAAGCCCTCCACTTCCAGGACTCACGCAGCTTGATGAGGGCGATCCAGGATCATCTTGCATCGCTGGGTCCTTCCTTCATCCCATCTACAACGTCCCTTCTGCCACCTAAGGAAATTTGTTCACCGGTGCTGGGGGCCTTCACCCCGCCCGCCACAGCGTCCGTCCCATGTCAGTGTGTCCCACCGTCCTCATATCAGTGTGCGTGTCTGTGTTTGATGGCAGCCAGCCCGTGCGTGTGTGCCATACGCTGTCCCCACGCAGACAGTGAGGGTCTGGGGAATGGAAGCAGGGACGCGGGGGATGCACCTCCTGCATGTCTCAGGGGATATGGGGACAAGAAGAGGTGGCATCCGGGCAAGTGTGCTGACGGTGGCCATGGCTTCCAGTACCTCAGCAGGAGACAACGCGAAACAGCCGGCGAGCCCCCAGGGCTGCAGGTGACCAGAGCTCAATGAGGATGCTGAGCGGGGAGATGGTGTGGGCGGCCACAGAATCCTGTTGACAAGGATGGACCAGGTCTGGTGACACCTCATCTCTGCGTTGTTTAAAAATAAGTTCTTCTTCCAATTGTTTTTTAGACTTTTTCCTGAAATTTACAAATTTTTATAAAATATTTTTTAGTATTTTATACCTTTTTTTAAGAGATGATGAAAACCTGTATTTTAATGGAACATACTTCCCTTTGGGGCAGCATGCTTGTTTGTGAGTAATAATAATAGTAAGAATGACAGCAGACAGAAGGCACAGTCTCAGGTGTGGGAGTCTGCGTCCTGTGCTGGGAAGATGGTGAATTTCCCTTTAACGTCAGGAGGATCAGTGTTGGAATCGTCCCTGGACTGGCCATGACCTTGGGGAATTGGCCCAGAATCTCTGAGGCCCAGTGTTCCCACCTGAAAAGGAAAGATGAAATCAGCCGATTCCCAGTGCTCTTCTTTGGGTGGAGTCACAGGTGTTCCTGATCCATGTCAGGCACCCCGCTGATCACCGTAGCGTGTGCGCAGGGAGTGTGTGAGGTGGTCACTGTGTGCGTCACAGGAGCTCAGAATCCCCATACACCTGTTCTGCTGGCCCCCATGGCTGCCAGGAAGGGTCAGGCATGTTCCTGGGTCCAAGTGTCCTGCGTGGTCACACCTCAGAATGGAGTGCTGGGAATGCTGACCCAGGGCCCGGGGGGCCCAGCTGGGTGACAGTCAGCCTCTGGAGAGAGATGGGAAGTTACCAGGCCTGCCCAGCATCGGCCGCAGTCCCACCCACCGCAGGACTGTTACTACTCTCCCTCAGGCCTGTAGTACGGGAACGGGCCTTTGTGGCTCAGCGCGTGGCTACTGTTCTCAAAGAAAAACATTTTCCAAACTCTAAAAATCTGACATATTAACTTCTGGTCTGTTTGGGACTACGCATTCCCAAATGACCAGAAATACATTAACTATTAAAATAGATGCATTTATCAATGGATACCAAACTCATCCGTTGGACTTCATAGGACTACAGGAAATGCTGACCTTCCCGTAGACCTTTTTGAGACATGAGAAGGGAGCATGTCATTCTCTTTTCCAAAGAGAACATATACAAACACAGATGGTTTCCCAGGAACCTCCGAGGTATGGGCAGCTGTAACAAACACATTTCCATTAGTTACTGGCGTGGCATCATTGCTGCGTGTACTGGTGTGACATTGTTGCCGCAGGTACAGGTGTAGCATCATTACTGTGGGTACCAGTGTAGCATCATTGCTATGGGTATGGGTGTAGGATCGTTACTACAGGTACAGGTGTAGCATCATTACTGTGGGTACCAGCATAGCATCATTGCTATGGGTATGGGTGTAGGATCGTTACTACAGGCACAGGTGTAGTATCGTTACTACGGGTACAGGTGTAACAACATTACTATGGGTATGGGTGTAGGATCGTTACTACAGGCACAGGTGTAGCATCGTTACTACGGGTACAGGTGTAACAACATTACTATGGGTATGGGTGTAGGGTCGTTACTACAGGTACAGGTGTAGCATCGTTACTACGGGTACCAGCGTAGCATCATTGCTATGGGTATGGGTGTAGGATCGTTACTACAGGTACAGGTGTAGCATCATTACTATGGGTACAGGTGTAACATCATTACTATGGGTATGGGTGTAGGATTGTTACTACAGGTACAGGTGTAGCATCATTGCTGTGGGTACCAGTGTAGCATCATTGCTATGGGTATGGGTGTAGGATCGTTACTACAGGTACAGGTATAGCATCGTTACTACGGGTACAGGTGTGACATCATTACTACAGGTACTGGTGTGGTGGCATTGCTATGTGTACTGGTGTAGGATCATTACTATGGGTACCAGTGTGGCATCGTTACTAAAGGTACTGGTGTGGCATCGTTGCTACGGGTACCGGTGTGGTATCATTACTACAGGTACTGGTATGGCATCCTTACTACAGGTACTGGTGTAGGATCATTACTACAGGTACAGATGTGGCATCGTTACTGTGGGTACCAGTGTGGTATCATTACTACAGGTACCGGTATAGCATCATTAGTACAGTTTCAGGTGCAGCATCGTTACTGTGGGTACCGGTGTGGCATCATTAGTACAGGTACTGGTGTAGCATCATTACTACAGGTACAGGTGTAGCATCGTTACTACAGGTACTGGTGTAGTATCATTGCTATAGGTACAGGTGTGGCATCATTACTACAGTTTCAGGTGTGGCATTGTTACTATGGGTATAGGTGTGGCATCATTACTACAGGTACTGGTGTGGCATTGTTACTACAGGTACTGGTGTAGGATCATTACTAGAGGTACAGGTGTAGCATTGTTACTGTGGGTACCAGTGTGGTATCATTACTACAGTTTCAGGTGCAGCATCGTTACTATGGGTACAGGTGTGGCATCATTACTACATGCACCACAACCTGTGTGTTCACCTCAGTTATGATTTATCAGCTTCCTCACTCTTTCAGTCAGGACCATGGCCGATCTGAGTAAATGCTGCTGGTTGTTTTTGATCAGAAATGCACGCAGCATATTTAGAATGCCAGGCTTCGAGCTGGACTACATGAACACCCCCCAGTTGCACCCAACACAAGAAGCCGGCTTCTGTGTCTGCAAACTCTGGTCCAGCGTGACTCAGCATAAGCCTCCCGCCTTCAGCACATCACTCACCGGGACATCCTCCAGCAGTCTGTACTGCGAAGTGGATTTCCCATTACTGATGCAGGGGACAAAGTCAAAACAGATGCCGACATGTCCTGGTGTTAGTGGTATTGTTGTTTATTGACGTAAATTGAGCTCCCTTTACTCATTCATACAGGTGCCCTTTACTACAAAGAGACTGCACATCTACTTTCCAAATTAAGCTTAGAATATACCCGAGAGGCACAGAATACTGATGTGAAGATGGAAGTGGCCACAGGGGCTGGTAGCTAAGCTACAAGGAGCTCCGGGTCTCAAACTCAGAACCTCTGAATGTGGCCCATGAGCACTGCTGCAGAGAAGGAGGCAGAGTGGTGGGCCTCGCGGGACGCCAGCCGAGTGTCCTGGACGGCTCTTGTGACCCCTGCCCGAGCCACCACACCTGCTCGTCCCTGGGGGAGGGCAGACCTGCCGCACTGATCCCCGCATCCAGGGTCCTCCAGCTCCGAGAGCAGGCTGGGGTCAGGGTTCCCACCCATCCGCCCCTGCACGGCTGTCCCTGCATGGCCCAGACCCCGCCCAGTGTGCCCACTCTACATGCGTTTTCCCGTCACTGGCTGTTTGAACACAGAGAGCTGAGGCACAGTCACACGGTGAGACCCATCGGGGCTATGCTTTCGGTGGAAATTGTGTTTTAAAACTCTGAACCAAGTCATTCCCATGGTAAATGTTTGCAAGTCTCCAAAGTGAATCGCCAACATAATGTGATTTTGAGGGGTGCTACTTAGCATTTTCTTGGTACAAATGAGCTTTTCTGAATATTTTGCAGAAAGATGCCAGCGTACATATTGGACTAGGACCTGGCACTTCATTTCTCTAAAATTCCTTACAGCTAAATTTAATTAAGTGGAGCTCAGAACTATGCCTGCTCATTTCTGTTTCTGCCCCTGGATTTGTTACAGGGCTTCAAGCAGCCCTTCCCGGAGCAGCATTCCCAGTGAGGGAAGAGCCACACCAGCTTTATGGACTGTGGGCATTTTGACATTTGCTCTTCCCAGCCGGTGCCCCCCTTGTGCAGACGGAGGGCAGTAGAGGGTGTGACCAGGAACGCACCCCAGCATCTGGCGTCCATGCTGCTTTGGAGAGTTAACACTCAGGGACGGTGAGCTCCTGCCCCGGTTTCTCACTGTGACCCCAGTCTCCCATACATAGCACCATTGGCCAGACATCTTCCAGAAAACCTGCACAGGACCCAAAAATAGGACACATGCTCATCAATTTACTTCTGGCCAAAGACTCCAAACCAGTTTCTGAGTTTATGTGTGGATCCCAAAAAAAGAATGTTAAATATTTTTGAGGAAGGCAATGCTAAACTGGGTTTATCTTTCAAAATTTCACTTAAAAGTGTATTTCATGAACAAGCAGAAAATGAAAGCCTTGTCCACAAAACCACCAATTCCAAAAACTGTATCCACATTGTGACATTTGTGTTTGTGACTAAAGTGTTCTGTTTTATTTGTAAGTCACGTGGGTCAAACACCTCCTGGACATTTGCGGTGTGCTCGTTAGCTTCTCCGAGGAAGAGTTTTCCCCACACGGCCTCTCTGTTCCTTGCTCCCAGAAGGAGCCGCGTGCGTATGTCGCGTCCCCAGCAGCCTCTGCTCTCTCAGGGTAAGGGGCCTGTGGACGTAGGTGGTAGGTGACCTGATGAGTCCAGGATGCTTGGGGCTGATCGCAGCGGCCTCTCCTCCCACAGGTGTGGGTAGCGCACGGGAGACGCGCCTGCTGGCCTGACCCTGGGCGCAGCCATCTTCCCGGGGACGAGAGTCCCGGTCTCTCCAAGGATTGCTTTGGGGACAGGCGTGGGACTTGTGCTCCACATGTCACATGTTCTGGACGTCTAGTCACCATTCAAATCATCCATGGAGGAGAACGGAGGGGTTTCCACAGAATTCGGTCATTTCCCAGCTGATGCTGCGCAGCGCGTTGCTCCGCGGGGCCTCCCTGTGGATCCGCCCGGAGTGCGCTGGGCGAGGGAGTCCGGGGAACAGGGCCGTTTACGGGGAAGCCAGGAGAGCGCACGAGTCGGGGAGAGGGAGAGGAGAGCACCTGCCCTCACCACGTGCTCGCCGCGGCGCGGGATCACAGGTCCTGAACGCCAAGTTACTGTCCTCAGTGACGAACACTGGAAAGAGTTACAGGTTGTGGACTTTGTAAACAATTAAATTTGATCAGAGCAAAGCCGCCGTGGCACGGAGCACAAGCAACGTGCGCCTCCCCGCCCGCCCCCGCCTCCCACTGCGGACCAGGTGGAGTGTCAGTAAATATGTCGGCCGCATCTCCTGGCGCACTGGACACTGGCCTTTTATTCACGGATGCTCGCCCTTCCCGTGTGTTCCCACGACGCCGCGTGCTCTGCGGTGGTGGACAGAGCAGCCAGGCCGGGTGGCCACTAAGCAGAGAAGGCTCCCGAGGGGATGGAAATTGCACCATCCTTACAGAGCGCTAAAACATGTCATCTGCGGCCCAGGTCATGGAGAGCAGAGCCACACACAGCCCGCTGTCCCCACCCTGGCGCCGTGGCTTCTGTGCTTATAACTTGGCCACGCTGCCCGGCACACCGCACTTCTCTGTCCCAGCGGCAGCGCTCCTGGGCCTGGCTTCTCCACCTGCAGCCACAGGACCCTGGGGAAGCTTCCAAAAATGCATTTGCCTCAGTTTTCCTCTTCTGTAAAGCAGGGTTCGTGAGAGAGCTGGTTCCCCAGAGTTGTTTGAGGATGTCGCGTGGTACGTGGTGCAGGGCAGGTGAAGGCTGTCACTGCTCACTCAGGGTGCGTGTAAGGCCACGCCGTGGTCGCGGGTCGTCAGTCACATGGAGGACACAGCTCTGCATCTCCACAGGACCGGGAGTCCCGGCCCGAGTCCCTCTGTCACCTGCCGACCAGACCCTTCCTGCGGGCCTCTCCCCTCGTCCCGAGGGCGCCGTCCGTCTGTCCCCGTGGTCAGAAGTGCCTCCTCCCGCGGGACTCCTGCACCTGCAGACACCTGTTCTCGGCCTCACATGCAGTCGCTTCTCATCATGCTGAGGAACAGAATCCCTTCCTCCACTTTCTCATTCGCTCTCCCCTTCGCTTACGCCCTGGCTGCGCGCTCTCTAGAATATCTCGGAGGCTAATTTCCATGCCTTTGATTAATGGTACCAGAGTGTGAATTTTTTAACACACTTGAAAATGAACTTGAATGCGCTATTTGACACCGTATTTATGACAGCCTAATTTAGTTCAGCCTACTCTCCTGTGAGGAGCTATTTGGTCTTTATTAGCTTGATTTTTCCGTGGCTGTGGCACATTGAGTTTGTGGCCGTGGTGTTTACAGGTGGAGTAAAAGGCATTAGGCCTCGGTCATGCCATCCTAGCGCCCCACAGACCCTGTGGTTTCGGGCACACTCACAAATGGGGCCACAAGCTACGTGGTCCAAGGCAGCTCAGACCCACAGCTGTGCTGTCCACGTCAACGCCTGCCTCGATTTCCCTCTAAAGATTGTTTCTTAAACAGCATGGCCTCCCCAGCCTCCCAGCCAGGGTGACCAGGTGCACGTGGACTCATCCCCCACATGTGCCCGGTGCCCGGCGCAGGCTCGCTGGGAACATAGCCGGGCTTTGCACAGCCTCACCTGAGACGCAGGAGGGACTAGGGCCCGTGGTCTGCACAGCCTGAACAGGTGTGAGCCTCAGCCTTCTGCAAGGGGCCCACGGCGCCCACCGTGCCACCGCCCCACGTGGGCTGTGCTTCTGGCCATGAGCGGTGACAGAAAGCCTCCCACTGTCCACACGCTGTCCACACCCTGCCTGGCTCCAGCATACATCTGCTCCAAATACAGATCTAACAGCACCGCATCCCGCAGAGCCCTGGGGGGGAATCTCAGTAGTAAACAAGGTAATTTTTAAGTGTTAGTTTATTAAATTAATGAATAAGGTGGTGGCCACTAACTCAACAACCTTTTTAAAAGAATTAGTGACTCGGGAGGGCCAGTGAGTGGCCTCAGGGCGCGAGGACCGTATGGTGCAGAGGGCCTGCGTGTTCTTTCCCGTGTGTGTCCTAGACTTGGCACAGAAGAAGGGGCCATCCAGAAATACCAACAGGTGCAGACCCCAAAACCCACCATGGCCTGCTCCCTGCAGCCCAGGACCAGGAAGGGCAGCCTGGTGGGACAGAAACATTTTACACAGTAAGTGATCGACGCCAGCCAAACACGCAGACGTCCCCACGGACCCACCCCACCCTCAGCAAATGCCTCTGCCCCGCCAGGCAGGAACGATAGCCGCCCCCCCCCCCCCCGCCCGCCAGGTGATGTCAGGGAGCAGAAGCATGGACCACCTCATGGGGCTGGAACTCTCGTCCCGTCCATCAGCAGTAAGGGTCCAACACCAAGAGGGGGACCTCAACTTCTGCCTGCCCTGGCGGTCCCTGGACAGCCCCTCCCCTATGGAAGATGAGCCAGAGATATTCAGGTAGAACGACTTAAATGAGCTCAAGGATCTCATAATACAAAAATATCCAGACTTTAGTAAACCGGGAAGATCTCAAACTGAGTGAAAAGACAATAGCTTCCAGCACGAAGATGTTGGGCGTTAGAATATCTGACAACCGTGTTCAAGCAGCGGTGATCGATGTGCTTCAGAAAGGAAGTAAAGCACAAACCTTGGAAACTGATGAGAAGACAGAAAAGCCTCAGCGGGGAGATCTGAAGCCACACGAGGAGATAAGTCACACAGTTTGAGATGAAGGTCACCATAACAAAGAAAAGGCTCAGCAGCTGAGCTGGACCTGGGAACGGAGGACGGAGCAGTCACCGCAGGCTGGACATGGCCGGCCTGCGAGGCTGAAGGGAGCTGACCTGTGTGCTGAGGTGGAACCCTAGAGGAGGAGGAGGGGGGCTGAAAAGTCCGGAAGGCATCCTGACGGAAGTCCCCCGATTTGACGGGATGGAAGACACTGCCCACTGCGGTGAGGCCCGAGCGCCGCCTTCAGCTCCCCTCTGCACTGAGGCTGGGAGGTTTTACCTGCAGCCTCGTCACACAGGTTGTGAAAAGTAATGCTTCCCAAGATCTTAATGTTCCTCTTCCTGTGTTTGTTCCTTCTGTTGAGAGTGCCGTGCAGATATTAGCCCTGGTCTCGGCATTGTGGTGCTTCTGTCCCACGTGGCTGGATGCATGGAGCTGTGTGCCTGGGGCTGTGTGTGTGTGCGGCCACCCGCCCAGGAGAGAAAGCCGGCCCTGAGCATCCGTGCGCTCACGCCCAGCAGACGGGGCGTTCATATTGAGTTTGATGGCAGAGGTGACCTCACCCAAACCTGCCAGGGGGGTGATACAGGAGCCACGCGGCCACAGCCTCTCCCCTGCGGGGGTCTGTGCTTTGGTTTTGGTGTTGCTGCTCTTCAGAATCTTTTTCCCCAAAGCACGTCCAGGTTCCCGGGGAGCAGGCCTGCGGCCCTGGCCTTCAGTCCAGTGGGCCCTGAACAAGGAGAGGAGAGTGAGCGCCTCACGCCCCAGGTCCTTCCAAACGCATTAGCAAGCAGAACTAGGAATCCCGGTGTTTCCAAACCGCTTTGCTGACTGAGGACTTGCTGGGCCCTGTTTGCTTGTTTGTGGTGAGAGTGGTGCGCAGGCCCCACGTCCAGCTCCTGCGTGGTTCGAGATGTTTGCCTGTAGACAAAATCCCAGAAAGCACTGCCCGTATGCAAAACGTCAGGACTTTTAAAAACTTGGTTTCTGATCGTGGGGGGATACTGCAACCACCTGGTTAATGTTGAACTCTTGCTAAAGAATGTTTTCTCAAAATGAATGCTCTTTTCTAGTCCAGAACATACACGTGTAGCTGGCAAGGAGAGACGCTGTGTTTCACGGTGGATTTCGCGTTGGGATTCACCTGTTCTGACAGTAAGACAAAGGTAAGCTGCCCAGCAGGCACGGCGCGGTGCCCAGGGACGCGCACTGTTACATTTCAGTGGAGCGGACGGGATGCCACCAGCCCAGCCAGTTTGCTGTGTGCACAGCGGTGCCGGCCACCACCGTCCGCGCCGGCACGGGGAGGGTCTCCTGGGTCCTGCTCAAGGGAAAGACCTCCAGCCCGAAGGAACACTTTGGAAAGAAATGTTATCTACTGCCTGGCCTCAAACCTGAGCATCTTGGTGAGAGAACGGCAGCCGTTCCCGGCAGGTCTCATCAGGTGCTCAGCTGTGGTTGACTTCCCCTTACCGCACAGGTGACCACCATTTCCACCAGCATCTCTGTGAGCCCGAGCGTTCACCGCAGCCCATAGTATGTCATCCCATGGGGCTCGTTCAGAATGCAGGATGGGGACGCGTGGGCAGGACAGGTGCGTCACACGGCAGGGGCGCAGAGCCCGCTGGCTTAGCCTGTGCCCGGCCGTGGGTCGGCAAGGAGCTGGGGACACCGCATCTCAAGTGGCAGTCTCACCAGTGTTTATTTCCAGACCTCCCTGTAAAACCTTTGGATACTCTCTTCTACGAGTTAATCATCGCAGCCAACTCGGGATCCCCTGTGAAATCGCACCCTAGCTTTTCAGAGGTCTGGCCCATGTCTTCCCCATTCTTCTAGACAGTGGCTCCCGCGGGGGCGAGTTTGCCCCTGGGGGCATTTGAAGGGGTGTTTCTGCTGGCATCTAGTCGGGGGGAGATCACAGACACTGTAAGTGCCCTGCCGTGCACGGAATGGCCAGCAACAAGGTGCAGAGCCGGGAGCTCCGTTCTGAGGAGGGGCTGCCTCCTTAACAGAATTCTCCACTAGAAAACTCACTGCGCTCTTACTTTATTCCCTCCCAGGAAAAGGGTAGGAGGTTTCACAGTAGGGCTTTACCTAGTGTTTGTTTATTTGTTTATTTACTTTTCAGGGAAGGGGGAGAGGGAGGAGGGAGGGGCAGAGGGAGAGAGAATCTCAAGCAGACTCCATGCTGAGTGTGGAGCCTGATGCAGGGCTCAATCCCATGACCTTGAGATCACGACCTGAGCTGAAACCAAGAGTCAGACACTTAACCAACTGTGCCACCCGGGCGCCCCTCTACCTAGTGTTTAGAACGACAGCGGGGCCCATTTGCAGGCACATTGAACACTGGGAAGGATCCGTGTGCTCTGTCAGCATCGAGGCCACGGAGAGGGCATGGTCCCTGACGCAGCACAGGTCCTGCCGGACGGGCTCCGGGCGCCGCTGGCCGTGCTGCTGGGCCTGAGGTCTGCGTCACCTACGGCACCAGCCTCTGCGATGAGCGAAGCAGCAGCCATCCAGGCACAAGGAAGCAGCTTCTACACCGTCTCTCAACTATTAGGCCTGACATAGAGCTTGGTGTTCCAAGAAAATCTGCGTTTCACCAAATCTAACCGAGATTTTCCAGATGTCAAGTGAAGAGCAGGTTACAAGCCATCCGGACCGCCCCCCACGAGGACCTGCGTACCCCCTCTCTGGCTGCATGTGGCGGTGTCGTCTGGGGCCTGGGGGGACAAGGCCGATCTGGAGGGAGCCCACCAGCTCTCTGTCCATCCCAGGAGCCGAGTGCCGCCCAGCGCATGTGTCTGGGCCGGCCCGCCTGGGGTGGGCTGTCCACACCCGGCAGGGCTGGTTCCCAGGGTCAAGGCTTGCACAGCGCCAGGTGCCCCGCGAGCTGACAGAGCTCACTGTGTCCTTCTGGTGGCCCTGGTGGAGCCTCCCCCCCATCCCCGATGTTCCTGCTCTATGTGATGCGAGAGCCCCGTGTCTCCTCCACCCTCACAAGGGCCATCCAGGGGTGCGCATGGCTGTGAGATCCTAAGAGGTGCCTTCCGTTCACAGGACCACAGGGCCACTCAGTGAACGAAGGAACCCTGGATGGTGTCACGGGAAGATCTGACTCATAGCAGATGAGAAAGAACCTCTCGACACCAAACCCTGATCAGGCCCCTAGCCTTTCACGCACTCCGATCAGGGCTGAAGGGCAGCTTCCCGGGGAGTGGAGACGGAGTGAAGTAGCTGAGCTCTGGTACCCACAGGCTCCTCAGCAGCACATTCTTGCTTCTGTTTATCCCGTGAACTTCCTCTTCCTCGGCTGCTCCGTGTCCCTCTCCAGGGCATCACTCCCTTCTTGTCACACCCCTCCGTGTCCCTGCTGTATTTCACGCCCGCGCGGTGGGGCAGGTGTGGCCCTTGAGGGGCCCTTCCTACCTGTGCACCCAGCATCTCCCTGGCTGGCCCTAAAATCAATCAAATACAAGTTCAGAGAGCTAGAATACGATCCTTAGTGCAGCGAGCAGCTGAGCTGCTTGAAACGTCCTGACAACGAGCTGCAGAACTAGACTAAGCTTTTACCGTCACTGGCTGTTTATCGAGGACCCTTGATCACCTCGCTCTCCTGAACACAGCAGGGCGTCCCTCCACCACCCTGCCCTCCGTGTGCTGGAGCCAGCCTTCCAGGAGCCCCCCAGCTCCATGAGCTGTGTGCCTGGGGGAGGGGTCGGGGCCTGGAGAAACCCCTCCCTCCCTCCCTGGCCCTGCAGGAGCCCCAGGAGCACTCAGCTCTGCCTTTGGGGGAACCTGCCACCTTCCCCGCCTGGTCCTTTCAGCCACTTAACGTCAAGTTCACGGTCTTCAAGTCCAGTTTTCATAATGTTCCGGTGAAGTCTTTTCGGTCATCTGAGCCTGAGATCAGACCTAGGGCCTTCTCCCGACCTATTCCCCGTGAAAGTGAAGTCTTCACATTTTCCTTTTGTTTACTTCTTGATTGTAAGAAGTTTTGGCCTAATACTTATGTATTTGTCGTGATTTAAGACAGTAACTGGAAATTTTAAAGAACATGTGACAACATAAAAAGAAAATTGTTCTAGAGCCTTGTTTTGTGTATGCCTTTTTTAAATTTTTAAATTTACAATATTTGAATTAATTTTCAAAAAAAAAGCTTTTGCGGCTTAACTGTGAAGAGTATACCAGTGGGTTGTAAATCTATGAAATACTTAGAACTCTTCTCCATTTGACACATCTTTATTCTTTTAATGTACGATAACATTTGTAAATTCAGTATACATAGGTTTTCCATTATTTCTAGATTGATATGAATAATTGTGAATAATTATGAAAATGGTGTTTTCTCAATATGTCGTTAATATAAGTTATTAGGGAAAAATCACATAGATTTTTTTGGCCTTAGAAACATTTAGATTGAGATTGACCACGCCTATATTCACAAGATAGTTCATATTTCCATGCTATAATATGCTTTAGATCAGACCATTTTGAGTTACTTCTGGGTCAGAAGTAGCCCCACAATGTGGTGGCGGTATTATTCACCAAATGTTCATAAGAACAAAGACGAGGTTTTGGTAGGGGTCTCAGTTTGAATGCTGGGCACCCGCATGGACATGAGCCTCAGAAGTAAACGTGTGGTCAGATTCCTTAGCTCCCCACTTCTGTGTTTGCCAGAGGAAAGGTGAATGGTTGTCTCCACACGTGAACCGCTCACATCAGCTGTTCCTCTGCACCATGGGAAGGGAGTGAAACGCGAGACCTGCCATCACCGGGAAGCAAACATGCTTGGCTGTGCACATTTTTCCTGCTCTTACAAAACAAATGGGAACCGTGTTGTCCAATATATTTAAATTTCTAGACAAATTATCTTCAAACCATTTAAGCCAGAATAAACCAGACCTCTCTGTGCGCATGCATCCCGCCTTCTTGCTGGGGCTGACATGGGTCTCTGCGCAGAAGCCACGGGTTCCTGCACATGCCCAGCTCACTCGGAGGCCCGCTGGGCGGCCATGACTGTTCGCTCTTGATCCCTCTGGTTTGGTGGTAACCGACGTCCCATTTCTGGTGTACCAGATCGGAAGCCGGAGAGGACATCAGCAAGAAGCAGGGAACAGATTGTGGGCCATCGGGCAGCAGAGAAGCGAGACAGCCCACAGACGAGCCATCAAGTGTCGCTTGAGATCTAGGACCAGAGTGAACTTTCCCCAATTTGCTTTCTGCCTGGGGTCGTGTTGGGAAGTGACCTTGTCTGTAACGTGAGCTTGCATTCCAGAATGTCTTCTTGCCGATGAGACATTCCACACAGCAGAGAAGTAACACGTCTCCGTTGAGGGTGATGCATGGTGGTCCTTGTGGAAGTCCTCTCGCCTGATTCCCCGCTGGGCTGGAACCCAATAATCCCACAAGGAAGAACAGAAAGATTAGATTTGAAAAAACTGGAAAGGAATGACTTTCTTGTCGGAGAGGAAATGTCAGTTTGGGTCTGGCCTGACTGGCAGGAAGAGCCCCACCGCGTGGCCATGCAGGATGAGCGATGCCACAGGCACCGCGAACCCAACACAGGGCTGTCCACCCGGCCCCTGGGGGCCCTGCTTTCATTGTCAGTAGTTAACAAGGCAGGTGTGTCAGGAAGGACTCGAGCCATGACGGTCACCACCCACGACCTAGCAGGGTGTTTCCTGTAACATGCGCTTGACTGGGGGACTGTTGTTGAATCACTACAACCTCAGCAAATGCTTTCGTCTTCCAAGATCGAGACCGGAAACCCAGGATTCCCTCCCACCTCACCCTGTGTCCAGATGCGTCTTCCGCCTGTGTGTGGGGTGGGGGCAGCACTTGAGGTCCAGGCGGACAGCCATTATGATCCCACCTGGGGAGCCCACACGTGTTTTGCAGAAGAGCTTACAATCCCAAAACTCAGCTACTGGCCTGGTACCTCTTTCAGGTGACATGTGCAGACACGGCATCCTTCACGGAAATAGCATGTTCGGTTTCTTCAGGAAAAGTTCTGTTTTAGGTACAAGAAAGATTTCAGAAGGAGTTGGAAGTGACTCGGAAAGAGCCCACCAGCAGAGGAAGTTCCACTGCACTGGAGCCGCCTCCCGCCCCCCCGGCCTCCCAACCCCCCCACCTCCTGCCCCCCGGCCCCCAACCCCCCCACCTCCTGCCCCCCACCTCCTGCTCCCCCGCCCCACCATCTTGTCCTGCAGAATTGCTTGTGGGTGTGGTGCGGGTGCGCCCACGGTCAGTCTGACAGCCCTGCACCCGGCTCCCTGCACAGTGGCTGATGAAAGCGCCCTCGTCCCTGATGAAGTGCGGCTGTGGGAGAAAATCGGACATAACTGAACACCAGTGAACTGTGGGTGTGTGCTCTCCAAAGGCAGTGTTCCTTTGAAAGCAAGACAGGTTCAGGACAGGGTCAGTGTGGAGAGAATGTGCTGGAAGGTAACAGTAATAAACTTGCAGGACTCCGTTGTGAGGATCAGCAGCGGCGCTTTCGCGGAGGTCTTTTGTCTGTAATATCTCAACAGCTGACACCACGTGAGATGTTAATTTTTGAGGTAATTCCTAAGTGTTATCCTGATGAGGGTCGACCACTATTAGGCTCTTCCTCATAATCAGATTTGAACCACATGTGGTTCTGTTGTTCATCACAGAGCCGTCTGGGCTTTGCCAAGGAATTTGGCAAAACCATGATGCCCAGGATGCCCCTGGCTTCCCTTGATGACAGGTTCCCGCGTGAAAGCGGGGGAGTGTTAACGTCCAAGGCAGACAAGATTTGGGCCATTCTGTCTGAGTCTCAGAGGCGGGCACGCCGGCAGGCACAGGAGCCCTGGGAGCCAGGCAGCTTGGCCAGCGCTCTGCTCACCGTCCTCAGTGCACCTTCTGGTTAACTGTGCTGTGGTTTTTGCTTGGTGGCTGATGGCAGTGGGCCAGGGGCTGCTTCCGAGGAAGCGGCGCCTGCAGTGTGAGTTCTGGGCAGAACCTCCTAATTCCAACATGAGGAGGCCCTCCGGCTGGGAGTGAGAACACCCAACCCCGCTGAGGCTGGTGTAGACCCACCTTCCTCATCCTGAAAGGAAAGACCCGGATATTGTTCCCTGAGACCCTGATGGAGTTCCGGAGTCCCAGCACCTTATGGAGCTTGTTTGGACACTTTGCCCTGAAACACGGAGCCTGGATTCAAAAAAAAGAAAGAAGTACAAGACCCTGAGGTCAGTGGGGGTGAGGGGTCAGGGGTTGCCAGGGCAAAAGTGCCTTTGAATCCCCCCCCCCCACTGTCACTGCCTCTTTGCCGTTTGTGACGCTTAGAGAAAGATGGTTCACTCTTTAAAAACAAGCACTTTTATATACTAGAAACTGCAGCTTGCACTGGATTCTTCTGGGAGATGAAGACGTTTCTCATGAAGCGTCTGTAAGCACAGACTAACTTTTGTAGAAACCACTAAGTCTTTATTTGCTGCAGACTTTCTTTTTTATTAAACAGTGAGAATTTATGAAGCACATTTCATCTCTGAAGTACCTTAGTAAACAGCCCATTATTTTTGCAGCGGTACGAAGATGTGATCACTGCCTTTCTCAGCTTTGGTGCAGGAGAAACCGACGTGGGGTGATTTGGACGAGCCCCAGGTGGGGCCGTCAGTGGGAATGAAGTTTCCCTTCTGTCTGCACCGGGGACCAAGTCTCATGCTCTATAGCAAGAAGTGGGCCTCCTAGTGGATTTTAACAGAATTGGAGGAAGAGATGAACCATGAGAGACTATGGACTCTGAGAAACAAACAGGGTTTTGGGGGGGGGGTTGGTTAGCCTGGTGATGGGTATTAAGGAGGGCACGTATTGCATGGAGCACTGGGTGTAATATGAAAACAATGGATCGTGGAACACTACATCAAAAACCAATGATGTATTGTATGGTGACTAACATAACATAATAAAATTTAAAATAAATAAATAAATAAATAAATAAATAAATAAATAAAAAGTCTTGCGAGCAGAAGAAGGAGCAGTGATCATATGATGCTGGTAGCCGCGTACAGGAAGGAGAAAGCCAGGGAGGGTGGGTGGGGTGGCGGGAAGCGTGCTGCCGGGTCGGGGTCCGGGACTATGGGACACCTGGAGCCCAGTGCAGGGACAGAGAGGATGCGGGCAGTCTGAGGAGGTCACTTCACACAGACTGAAGAAGGGGAAGGTGGACGCTCTTATCACATGCTCAGGGTAGATAAAAAAAATGAAGCAGATGTCTGCATTTTTAAAAATGGAGTATTTAATATATGAATAGATATTAATGACGTAAGTGAGCTATTTCTAAATCATAATTTCATTCTTTTGCAGAATGTGCTCTGGAGATTTAAATTTTCTCAGCTTAAGGGATCTTCAGATGACGGAAACACTCGAGTGAAGCTGCTGTTCCAGCATCTGGACACCAAACAGATAGAGGTGAAGGTAGGGAACCTGGTTTACGCTGCTGCCAGCCACATGTGGAGTAAGACCTAATGGTCAGATCATGTTTTTGTTCCCCCTGCATGCGGACGACCCACCTCAGAGCTCAGATGGCCGGGACATCAGAAGAGCCGGTAGTCTGTCTCCTATAGAGATGCTTACAGCCTAAGACCAGGATCACTGAAACATATTAATTGATTCTACTAAAAATCACAAGTTCATTACCAAACGTTAACAGGAGATCGATATTTAAAAATACATGAGATGGGGCATCTGGGTGGCTCAGTCAGTTAAGCATCTGACTCCTGGTTTCATCTCAGGTCATGATCTCAGGGGTGAGATCAAGCCCTGTGTGGACGCACGGAGTCTGAGATTCTTTCTCTCTGCCCCTCACCCCCCGCACACATTCTCTCTCTCCCTTTCTCTCTCTCTCAAAAACAAAAACAAAACCCAAAAAACAACAAGAAGACACATGAGGGTGCCTGGGTGGCTCAGTTGGTTAAGTGACTGCCTTCAGCTCAGGTCATGATCTCGGAGTCCCAGGATCAAGTCCCAAATCAGGCTCCCTGCTCAGCAGGGAGTCTGCTTCTCCCTCTGACCCTCTCTCCTCTCATGCTCTTTCTCTCTCCCTCTCTCTCAAATAAATAAAATCTTTAAAAAAAAAAAAAAAAAGACACATGAGAAGCCAGAATTGAAAGGAAGAGTTTTACAAACTGCATTATGCACAATTCAGCTGATGTGTTGTCTGTAATACTGAGACCAAACTGCCGTTAACGAAAGGAGCTCAGGCACAACTTACAAGTTCATGGCACTGAGCTGTTTTACTGCCAACAAAGGATTTTTTCCGTGTTTTATGTACACGTGTTGTCAACAACCCAGTTTTAATATAACTAAAGACAAATCAAAGGATAAATCCAGGGCACTAAAAAAAGAAAGAAAAAACCAAACGTGTGAGACCCACGAACACGTACGGTTTGTAAACAGATCCAACTCTTTCCTGCATTGTTACGATGAAATCAGAAGACACATCACAGAGGACGTGGTTATAGCCAGATGTCAGTTTTTAACATCTTTTTATTGAGTGTAATGAAATAATGTTCCGTATCTATGTTTTTTTAAAAGATTTTTATTTATTTGAGAGAGCAAGAGTGGGGAGAGCAGGAGAAGCAGACTCCCTGCAGAGCAGGGAGCCCCATGAGGGGCTCGATCCCAGGACCCTGAGATCATGACCTGAGCCGAAGGCAGACGCTTCACCGACTGAGCCACCAGGCACCTGCCATATCTACTTTTTAAGCACAACTGCAATTATACAGAAACTGTTGATATTCTTACTTTTGGGGAATGGATAAAATCAAAGCCTGAACGTAAATGCTCTCAGGGCACTTAGGTCATGAGGGGGGGTGATGGGGCAGCAGGTGAGACAGCAGACCTCGTCCGGATGCAGGACACGGCGGTGAGGGGGGCACACGGAGTCCAGGGGAGACCCGCCACCAGCAGCGTGGGAGGGAGTGGGGAGACTTGAGATGATTCTGTATTTGGCATTTTCTCTGCATTAACACGGCGACCACGGGTAACCTGGTTGGTACTTGATTGGCCTTTGGAGGAGCTGGTAACAGGTTTCCTGCTAAAATCCTGCAAACCTCTTATTCCAGTGCATCCTTTGGGAGCATGGGCGACACTTTGGAAGTCAGTTCGCAGTGGGTCTGAAGGGTTTCATGCTTGTGGGTATTCTAGCAGCTTCCGGCAGGGCACCTGCTGACCCAGGGCGCATGCTTTGGGAATATCCAGCACCTTCTGTGATATCAGAGGGTCCTTTTGACAGGCAACACAGGTTTCACTAGGTTGAAAGGCATTTATTTTGATTTTTTTAAGGTTTAGTGAACTTTTGGTGATCTGTATTCATGAGAAGAGTGGGACCTGGGTAATCTAAACTGGACAGTGTGAGAGATACAGTATGTGAATTTGGGGCATGTGTTTGAAACATCTTAATTTCCTTGTGGCATTTGTAGACTGGACCGGTTCTGTTTTCAATTGGTGAAGACAGAGCCCTAGAAAGTTGTGGGGCCACAGGGATGGACACAAGATTTGAAGGGCTTGAAGCTTAAATAGTTTGCTGTGATGTCTCTATAAAAAAAGTACAGTTGGGACTACAAGAACCCAGCTATACACAGACAGACAGAGGTGCAGTGAGGTGCCGGTGGGCATGCTGCCTGGAGCCCTGGCAGGGCCTTGCGGGGTCTGGGCAGGTGGTGATGCAAATGACAAGAGCTGGCCGCGCTCCCCGGCCGAGGAGAGAACGTGTATGTGGTGGGCCTCCAGGAGCAGAACCGGGCACACAACGGCTGTTTCCAGAAGCCACCTTGAGCCGACATCCACGTGTACTACAGCTTGTGAGGGACAGGAAAATTGGAAAAGACAGAAGGGGACTCTGGACCCCGTGAGAACCCTCAGGTTTGAGGCTCCGTTTAAACAAACAGCCCTCGGGACGGACGTCTGAGTGGGGAACCCCAGCTTTTGCAGGTACTGGGTGGGCGTGGTATGTCACTCAGGAACGGGTTATTGCCTCAGAGAAGACGGTGTTCCTGTTACCTGCATTTCCTGGTTCAAGGAGTGATAACCGTGGAACGATTTTCCTCCTAATATTTATTGAAAACTCTCTGGACTGTCTGGCCCGAGCAGTGCCTCGGTGATGAGTGCGTTGTGAGAACGCAGGGTCCCCGGAATCTGAGGGGCTCGGAGGCCCCAGGACACCACTCACGAGCCTGGGACGTGTGCAGAGATTGGCGCTGACTCCAGGCCGCTTCCCGTGGCTGCAGGGCAGGGGGTGCAGCAGTTTTTAAAGAAAATATTTGGTGTTCTTCTTCTCATCTCTTTCTCCTAAAGGAATTGTGAAGCGAAGGATCTGCTTTCCTCCTGTTCCGCGTGTTGGCCGCGTGTTGCTGCCATGAACTGTGGACCAGAAGGACTGAGCCTCGGGGCAGCAGTGCCCTTCCCAGCGCCCCCAGCTCCTATGTCCCCCAACCTAGCTCCGGGAGCCGTGTGGGCATCGTGCATGCTTCTCTAGGATTTCACTTCTCCCAACAGACCGAGCCACCGAAGGGCAGCTTGATTTTAGCTTTTTGACTTCAGCATTTAACAAGCGTGTTTAAACGAATAGATTAATGAACAAAGAAAGAGCAAATTAGATACACGCACAAAAATTTTTATCAGTTTCCAAGGAGGAAATTGTTCCAATTGCCTTTAAAGTCCGAGACTTTCGATGCTACGTGTGGGTGATCGCCTGTGCGCGTGCAGGAAGCCGGTCGTGCTTGTTGAAGGCAGCGCGCTGTTAATGAAGGATGAGTGTGTCTCCGGGAGGAGCAGTGGAGTGTGATTGTCACCCGCAAGTGACCGAGCAGGTAAACTCCACCAACACCTGCTGCTCGGCTCTCAGGGAGTCGGCCCAGCGTGCTGACAGGGCTTCGGAGCCTGGGCGGGGGCGCACGCTTGTATGTGAAACGTCCGAGCGCTCGGGCGAGTAAAGGAAGTTGTGTTTCTGAGCCTGAAGCGAGGCTGCTGAGCTTCTGTGGCCGAGAGCGTTGGTACCACGGCACTCGTCATCGATGCGGCCGACCTGGAGGAGTTGGGAAGCAGGTGGTGCAGGGAGGGGGGCACAGCGAGGCAGCGCCACCACGTGGAGACACGCGGGTGGGCCACTGGGCGTTCCACGTGACAGTGGGTGTGAGCAGGAGCGGTGCCTGCGAGCGTGGCCCCTTCCAGAGTGTCTGTGGGGTTGTCTCCTAACCCGTTCTCATGGAGCTGGAACAACAACAGGGCTAGCGCGCTCCCCCTGTCTCTCTGTCTCTGTCTCTATCTCTCTGTCTCCTTTTCTGTCTCTCTCTGTGTGTCTCTGTCTCTCTGTGTCTTTGTCTCTGTGTGTCTCTGTCTCGCTCTCTCTGTCTCTATGTCTCTGTCTCTCTGTGTCTCTGTCTCTCTGCCATTCAGCATCTCTGTCTCTCTCTCTGCTCCTGTACCAGGCTCCTAAGTGGCTAATCCCAGAAATGAAGTAGCCACGTTGGACTTTGGAGCTCTAGGTGACGTCTTTGTCTTGGTTTGGAGCCCGTGTGGCTGAAGGCACAGAACTACAGTGTTCACACTAACAGACGCCATGGAACCGACTCTGAGCACAAGCCTTGTCCTTGAGTTACCAGCACCGAGGAGAGGAGGTTCCCAGGGCGGAGATGGTAGTCATGTGCCGGCCGGCTCTCACTTCGTGCGGCCCAGCCGTCGGGGAGGCTCCGTGAGGTCCGTGAGTCCGCGGCCCACTCACTGGAACCCTGTGCACAGGTGCCGGAAGCTTCAGCATGGAACACCCTCAGCGCCCCGCCATGTGGCCGCCGCAGCTCAGTTAATAGCATGTGGGTCTCTAGCTCAGCCTGGCCTCCTTCTGGCTGGGAAGTCATCATGTCCCCATTTTCAGGAGAAAGACTAAGGCCAGCCCGCCCGTAGAGCACAGGCAGCTAGCCCAGCAACCGCCAAGGCTCCCTTTGCGTTCCGTGAAACTCCCACTCCCCAGCACGGGGCACACGGGCGTGCCAGCCACGGTTCCACCTGTTTCCAGATCGAAGGCCAACAGGACCCTGCCTGGTCCCCACGAAGCCACCCCCAGCGGCCTTGCAGCTTCTCATCTGCTGGCCTCGGCCTGATTTCGAGTCAACTCCTCTGCCTGTGAGGTTGTCGCCTTCCTGTAGACTTTCACTGGGAAGACACCGTCCAGCGTCGGCTGTGTCCAGGGCCTCTGCTAGTGTTGGGACGTGGGGTGAAGGAGACGTTCAGAACCAGGGACAGAGATGAAACCCGTAAGACACAATCCTGCCGTGAAAGAAGGCACACGTCCCCGAGAAGCTGAGTTACTATTTCTTAATGACCTTCTGTTGAATGGATTTTCTCCTCTCGGTTAGGATTCCACCACGGTGACGTGATGGGATGGGACTCAGAGCCGGGATAGGACTGCGGATGTGCCACTCCAATGGCTGGAACAACACTAAACGTGGGCTCCTGGTGCTGGGAAGCCTGGTCCATCTGCCTGTTGTCTCCCCACCACCCTCTGGTGTCCATGCGGCCCACGTTCAGATGCTCCCTGCAGGTAGCTGTTCCTTGGAAAGCGTTGTTGTGCACGTTCTTCTTCTTTTCTTTTTTATTAAGTACGCTCTACACCCAACACGGGGCTTGAACTCACGACCCTGAGCTTGAGAGTCACTTGTTCCGCTGATGGAGCCAGCCAGGCGCCCCTCGTACACGTTGTTTTCGAGGCCACCCAGTAGAGGGGGTTCCCTGGGTGCACCTGCTGGTTCTCCGAGCCTCGCACCTGCCCCGCAGCTGCTCAAGCAGACGTCAGGTCTCGGGCCTCAGGCTGTCAGGGGCTTGGAGACATTCGTTAGTGCCGTCGGCCCGGGAGATAAGCCTCAGGGCTGGCCTGTGGATGGGTCGGACTCGTTCCCCTCTCGGACCGCTGGGCTTGGGCATTCACAGGTGGGAGAGAAAGGGCTTTAGAACAGTGGCCTGTCCGGGCCAAGGTCCATACGTGCCCGGGTCCTTCAGGAGAAAAGTCTACTTACCTGATGTCTAACCACTCAGCTTTCAGACGAACTGAAAATGAGCCTCAGGTCCTATGGGGGAACTTCATTTTCCCAGGAGAGTTATAGAAAACCCAGACGCATACCGAGACACACTTTGGAATTTACGGGACGTTTAGAAGCCGTGTTAGACATGCTCAGTTTCTGTCCGAGCAGATTCAGTAACCCGCTATCCCAGGATTTCAGGGGTCTTTGCTTGTGTGTGATTTTATTTTGCGGACTATTTCCCGGGGAAGATTTTGGGCGGGTGTGGTGAAGGCTGCCATGGGGAGCGGCCCCAGGCGCGGGTTTGACCCTGTGAGCTGCAAATGCAGCCAACACGCTTGCTATGGGGGGGCCTCGGGGAGCCGGGTGGTTTTATTTTTCTTCCCGGTAATTACGGTCATAGTTTTTATCACCCTGTCGGCCAAATCATATTCTTGTGACTGTCTCTTTTATTTTTTTTGATAGACCGTCTCTGTTAGGCTCTCTATTCTGGACATCGAAATAATATCAGTTTTGTAATTAAAAGATGATATTTCAATTCAAAGATGTGGGTAAAGAAATAGATGTAAATATGCCTTCTTTAACCAAACTTCACAAGAGAAGCAATAACTCGGGGTTTTTTTGTGATTTATCGCTGTGACCGCGGTCAGACAGCCTCACCTTCTCCCTGCCACTCTCATCACAGCTGCACAGATGGGGAAACTGAGGCCTGGGCGCTTCATGGCATGCCCGCATCCCCCGGCTTCTGTGCAATGGAATGAAGGGTACGCGTGGCCAGGCTGGCCTCATGGATGACCCCCTTGGGTTTCTTTCCTTCATGTTTAAAAACTGTGGTAAAATATATACAGCATAAAATTTCCATTTTAACTACTTTCCAGTGCACGGCTCGGTGGTATTAAGAACCTTGGCATCAAGTGCTGGCACCCCCACTGCCATCCCCAGCCCTTCCCATCCTCCCTCCCCCCAGCCCTGAGTCCACGTCCCGACCCCGAGGACGCGTCTGTCCGGGCACCACGCCCAAGTGGGTCCGACGCGCGCTGTCCAGTGTTCATCCCTGTGACACACTTGTCGCACTTCACTCTGTTCAGGCTGCACAGTGCTCCGTCCTTGGACTCACCTCTCGCCCGTCCACGAGCTCGTGGGTGGCTCCACCTTCTGGCCGCCGCGGGCACAGGTGCACAAGTGTGTGCTCAGTGGTCCTGGGCGTGTCCCCAGGAGTGGGACTGCGGGGTCCTGGGCTGCTCACCCGGCTTCCCACTTGCACCCCGGGAGCGTTCCCAGGCCTACCATCCCCGCCGACTGGTCATTTTCCTCTTGTTGAAGATTGCAGCCACGCTCGTAGATGGATTTCCCTGGTGATTAGTGGTGTGCAGCTTGTTTTCACGTGGCTATTGGCCATTTGTGTATCATCTCTGGAGAAATGTCAGTTCAAGTCTCTTCCCACTTTTTAAGAAGGTTGTTTGTCTCTGTGGTTGAGTGTAAGGAGTTCCATCTCTGTATGGTCTCGGTGTTAACCCCCTTATTAGAAATACGATTTGCAAATATTTTCTCCCAGTCTGTAGGCTGTCTTTACTTTATTCCCTTGAAAATGTCCCGATGGCCAGAAGTTTTTAATTTTGGTGAATCCAGCATATCCGTTTTCTTGCTGCCAGACAACCGAGTGTGGTGGTTCACGGCAGCTCGGGTGCGGCGGCCCCCAGGGACCCCGTTCTCGACTGAGCCTGCAAGGCTGCGTGAACGGTGCGCAGCTGGTTGTGCGCTTGTCCAGACGGCGGTTCGAGGGCTTCAACCTGAGCAGAGCTGCAGGCCGCCTGCCTAGCGAGAGCTGCCCAGAATCACAGGGACGACAGCACTGCGGCCCACGGGCGTGTTCAGTGACCGCTGCTGGCTTCCCTCTTCCCAGGAGTCTGCGTGGATTTCTAAGCAGCCATGGCATCTGACGTGCTGCGAGCACAGCTGGGGAGGTGCGGGCCGCCCGTCACAGGGCGGGAAACCTCAGCTGCCTTCTGCATTTCCAGACACTTCCTTTGTGAGGCCTTAGTGTAAAAAATAAACAAGGTGAAACCAATTTGCCTTCAAGCTCAGACTTTGCGCTTCCATCTCATTTGACAAGGAGCCGTTACTTGGGGACAGAATTTAATCTGGCCGCACTTGCCTGAGCCCCTGGGCTGAAGGATGGACTTCTTACAGGTTCCTGCTTCGCCGCCAGCAGGTCGCGCACTCAGACATGCTGTCGACACCTGGACAGGTACGTCGCACCCAGACGTGTGTGGCAGGTGGTGCAGGCAGTGGGCAGAGCCCGGTGCCCCCGGAGCCCAGTTCCTGTGACACCCCGCCATCTGCCGCCGGCAACAAAGGCAGCGTGGACCCCACGGTCCTGACCGTCAAGGCACCGTGGCCTACGGGGAGGTGGACATCTCCACACCACCGGCTACGAGAACCGGAGCCTCCTCTCCCCATCCCGGGCACGGCCCAGCCGTCCCAGCGCAACGGAGGACAGTGTTGTCTCCCTCTGACCGCAGGCCCGCTGCTCAGGGCAGGAGGGGAATGACAGTGTTGCAGAGGCAGACCCCGCGCCTCGCACAGGGACTTCCTCCTCCACCCTGTCCTTCTCTGGGGGCCTGCTGTGTGCAAGGCAGGTGGGGTGGATGCCGGACAGACCCCGGCACACAGACAGGGATGAGGATGTGTGAGTTCGGACAGAAGTGCTCTGGAATACGTCAGAGAATTCTCAGTGCACGGGGCCGGAATCCGCTGAAGGCCACACACCATCCTCTGAATGCGGCATCCCAGCTGGATCAGGTTGGGGTTCACCTCCTTCCGCCCCGGGGCTCCCTGTGAGGCCCCTGCTGAGGCACGGACGGCTTTCTGTCATGAGAGGGATTAGTTTATTTCTGGTGCTACGTCGTCAGCGGTGTGGACAGGGTTGTTAGTTGCCGTCCCCACGCGCAGACCTGTGCCAGCAGGAAAGGAAGGAATGAGAGGGCGTCTGCGCAGGAGGGGCAGGGGCCCACAGGAATCCACCCTGGCTAGGGATGGGGCTTGAGGGCAAAGGTCGGGATGGCCGGCGGGGCCCGGGTAGAGGCCACAGTGGTCGCGTGGCTTCCAGGTGTGTGAGGACGTGTCCGAACGGAGCCCACAGACTCAGGAGTGCGCGGATGGCCACGCGTCTGCTCAGTTAGCAGGAATGTAATTTAACTGGGACAAATGTGGTTTTGAGAAGGATGGCCTACACCCATGGGTTCTCCCTGAAACACAGTGTCATTCAGCGTGGCACACACCGCTGACCCGTCCCTCCTCTGAGCCTTCAGAGGACACTGTCGGGCCCTCGCCCCCGTCCGTGTGGACTCGGTCCCCTGGGGACCTCGCGGGGCTGGAGCTCCAGCTCCTCTCCCCGACCCTGAACGTGGCCGCCCTCAGGAAGCGCAGGCCTTCTTTAAGAGTGGTGGCCGCTGCTGTGTAGTCAGATGGAAACCACCTTAAACTAACGTCCGTGCGCCAAGCTGCCTCGCTGGGGGCATCACCCGCGGCCGCCGGAGCCACGCAGTGCCTCCGACAGGTGGAAGCACACAGTCTCCCCGTGCACACCTGCAGCTTCCTCACCGCGGCCCAGGTGTAAATGCCGCGGTCGCGGGAAGCGCCGGTTCGCGCTCGTGACTTGCTGAGGGTCCCAGACAACGGGATGTGGAACGAGAGTCAGGCCTCGGCAGCCCCACCTCAGACACGGATCTCCATTCACGGTGCCTTTTCTGGGCTTGTTGTGGAAACTTGGCCACATGGAACGGGGAGCAAAAAAGGCTGCCCCGGGTGCTCCAGTCAGTGGTCTGAAGACCGGGCCTGCACGTCCTGATTTCCAGAAAGGACAAAACCGCGTGGCAGCCAGTTGACCCTGATGTCGGGCAGGCGAACACCAGAGGCAGAGGCGTTTCCTCCATGAGAAGGGGTGGGCGAGTTGCACAGGGTTTCTCGGTGACCTGGTGATGGGGGCAGTGACCGTGGCCCTTGTCCACACCCAGAGCAAGCTGCCCAGAAGGAGGGAGTGGTGGGCCGGCCGGCCGGGGAACGGAGCAGAGAAAAGGCCCGGGTGCCCCTCGTGCCCTGGCAGCCTCCCCACGGTGCGGGCGATCTCTCCAGGCTGCACTTTGTGCAGACGGCCCTGGACTAGCAGGCACCCGGCTTTAAGATCGGTGTCTCTGGGGAGAGGACGCAGGCAGAAGCGATCGTCAGAGCTGTTTGGGGAAGTCAGACTTTTTAACATCCTGGCGAGATAATACCGCTGAGCTTCCATATAAATAAGATTTATGACGTTATAACTGCCTCGTCTGCTGAAGGGGGAAGTGGTTTAAATGTGAGCCAGAGAACGGAGCGAGGAGGTTTCACGGCCTGGAGACGCAGCAGCAGGAGAAGTGAGTCACAGGGGCGCGCAGAGGTCGTGGATGAGCACTTTCTTCAAGGAAATCAGATCGGAAGCCAAGTGAGTGACCTTCACTGGACAGAGAGGGCGCAGGGGGCCTGGCAAACTCCACACGGGATTGGGCCGCGAGCCGCGGGTGTCAGGAGGGCACTTTGAACAGGTTTCCTTCTTACCGGAGGGCGGACAGGCTGGATTGTCCCCTGCTGGGGCCCTGCCGTCCCGGGGAAGCAGGACCTCAGGGAGACTCCCTCTTTCCAACCATAACCTGCTCCTCTGGGCGTTTGGGATTTTGGTTTTCCCACACTCTGCCGGTTGACCGCTCACTAGGAGTTCTGTGGTGTCTGTCACCGTCCCTCCTGCCGGCCGTCACCACCCCAGTCTTGTCCTTGCGCAGGTCCTGATCTTTGTCCCCGGAAGCGCCGTTCCCCGTCTCCCTGGTTCATGCTCCATCTGCGGCTCCCGCACCCGCAGAGTCCCCTGGGGAGCAGTTAGGCAAACCGGCACCTGCGGCTCACCGCCGCTCATCAGAAAATTGTCCGTCGGCTCAGACACTTTCTGACAAATGCCAGGCACTTTGTGCACCACGATGGGCTGTGGATGGAGATGTGATTTCTAGCGGAGAAGATTTACTGAGGACACACGGGGGATTTCAATGTCGGTACGCTGATGGGAAGTGTCGTCTTGTGAGCGATGGCGCAGACCCGGAGCGCGGACTGAGGAAGAAGAAATGTTTTCTCAGGTCTGGGTGACCTCATGATTCATGGTTTGAGGAGCCCAGTATAGATCCTCATGGCTTCCTAAAAGTTTTACCTCATTACAGAAAAGTTCTAGGTCTTAAAACACTCAAAAGTTGATAATCATGCAAGCTATGACTCAAATTCCAAGTCATTATTTCGGCCACCATGAAATACTTAAAAACATTTTATAAAAATCTAGGTCATTAGGACAAACACGCCGCAGAGGAAAGGGCCGGGCGCAGCGGGCGGACCTAGGGTGGAAGGCAGGCGTGTCTGTCCCAGGCGCGAGCGGCCGGCGCTCTGGCCCTCAGCCCTCTGGTCTGTAAGGCGCACTGTCTCCACCTGGCGCAGCTGCGGGCTGTAAACGGGATTGACTGGACCGTGCATGAGAAGAGAACACGCGGGAGGCTGCGGGTTTCGAGGGTGAGCACACGGCGCGGAGAAGCGCCTCCTTCTTCCAGACGACGGTGTGCCTTCAGGATCCCTTAAGCCCCGAGCGCTGGTGTGGTTGTCGGGGAGACGGCGTGCGGGGGGCGCACTCCCTCTGTGTCCATGCCCGGGAATCTCAGTGCTTCGTGCGGGGATCATGCAGAGCGTGTCCTCCTGAGACTGGCTCGCTCCACCGGCACAGTGTCCTCAAAGCTCGTCCCTGCGGGATCCCTTCCTTCGTAAGGCAGGATGGCGCCCCCCTGTACGGATGGGCCATATGTCCTTTATCCGTTCATCAGCCGAACGGGCCTCCAAGACGCCCTGTCTTCACAGAGTCAGACCAGTCTGAGGGACAAAGCCGCCGGCATCACACTCAGAGACAACACGATTGAGTCGGTGGGGCCGTGCAAAGCCCCCAGTAACCTGCACCTTCTTTGATCTGTCTCCGAACCGTGAACAGAGAACTCCTACTTCACGGCGCCTGTCACCATCAGGCCCTTCAGGGAAGCGCGGCTCTGTGGATTCCATCACTCTCCCACGTCACTCTCCCCCGCGTGGGGGCTCTCCGTGTCGGGCCTCGGCTGCCCGGTGGGCGTGCGGTCAGAAGTCAGCAGGGCCGCCCAGGTCTAGCTGCAGACGTGTCGTCCAGAGAGCCTTGCGGTGACACATGGCTAGGAAGCCAGCGCGCCACAGACACCTTGGTCTCGGCCTGAATCGCCCCTGTTGTGTGAGTTGTTCACAGGGAGCCTCACTCAGCATCTGGAAAAGTCAGAATTGAGGCTTTAAATCAAATCGCCTGGATTTCAACACCATGGACTGAGGTTTTGTGTGGAGTTCAGTGGTGTGATTTCACTTTGTCCCTGACTCTTTTGGAGATTTTGTGTGTGGCTTCAACATGTGGGATCAGAAACCATGGACGTCAGGTTTGGATTTGGCCTTCGGGCTGGTGGTGTTGGCTCCTTGTTCCGGTCCAGGTGCTCCTATTGGTAAGTCTGTGGGGAACCTGAGAAGCAATTTCCAATTTGCAAGATCCTGAAGCATAAATGATGTGGACATTATAGCTCTTTTTTCAAAATGTCCCTTCCAGAAGCTCAGTAATTATGACTTGGAAACACATAAATTGAATTAAGTATGTGTGAACTTTGCAAGAACCTCATGTTCTTGTATCATGTAACTTGGCTTTCCTTTCCTCCAGGAATAAGTCACCATGACTAAGGGATTTGAGTGGAGTCTCGGTGTGGGCATCACTAGGGGGTCAGCTAGCGTTGAAGTTCGGCACGGGGTTTGGGCAGCTCCTGGATTCTGCCAGGGACGGCAGGGCCGCTGGGTAAGGTAATTCTGCAGTAACCGTGTGAATATTAGGACACTTTCAAAGGAGAATGCACCTCAGTTTCTTGAACGTTACTCATTACTCAAAGTGAAAATAAACAGTGATCGGTCAATAATCAATCAGTCCCGTAGCTGTCAAGGTTAAGATTCACTCGCATGCAAAAGAGGAACTTAATTCAAAGTGGAAAGCAGTAACGGGGCTCCTGTGGTTCCTATAGCTGGAGTCGGGCTGGCTGGGAGCACGGGCCGGGGTCACGCAGGTCGCGAGGGTCCCTGGTGCACCCCTCCATGAGCAGGAGTCCTCTGTGCCAGCTGCACCTTCCTGCTGACCCTCTCCACGTGCTGGCAGGTCCGCCGTTCCCGCACCCGGACGCACCCGCGTGGAGACCCTGCTCCCGCTCCCCAGGCCCATGTCGGCCTCCCCAGGACACTGGCTGTCCACCTGCATCCTGGCCCCATCCCATGAAAGGAGCAGCTTCCCGAAGGAAGGCACAGGCATACACAGTCCCAGGAGGGGACCGAGGTGGACGTCACGTTTAAGGGAAGCGTGAAGTCATTTTTGAGATGTCAGATCTTGAATCACAAAGAGGAGCAGCTCAGAAAAGCTAAGATGGGTGGTGGGGAAGGATGTCCTTACCCGGGGGGGCGGGGGGGACGACTGCTCCCTCGTGCCCCGGAGGTCCCGCCCCCAAATTAAAATATCAGAGATCCTGCCTTTACAGGTGGGGAAAGGAGCACATCTGGGACTAGACGAGCCAGCTTGCTGTCCTTGCTGTCCTCGCATTGTTGGAACTTTCCTTCTGATATCGCCTCAACAGTTGAGAGCACAAGACGGTTTTGACAAAATTTAGTTAAGGTGTTAATTAGGTAGCAGTTCTCTTAAAAGGAATTTTGATGTTTTCGATTATTTTGGAATTTTATTATGCCAAAGTAGAAGAGAAAACTCAGAACAAGATGTGTAAAGCTCCTGCCCCATGGGTAGAGCGGGGTGACAGCTGGAGAAGCTTCGTGTTCACCCTCAGAAGCGTTAGGACGCTGATGACCCGCGGCACCCTGAGACGGTGTACTCACGCCTGCATCAGCTGCGGGTCCATGCCGACCTGCTCTGGACGTAGTGGGGACCTGCGTGGGGTTTGCGGAGAGAGGGAAGACCATCTTTGGCATGAAATCCGTATCACAGCGTCACCAGGGCGCCGACCGGCCAGTGTCAGTAGGACAAGACTGAGGTCATGTGACCCCCGACCCCGCACAGATGGAGTCAGGGCCCAAATGGAAGGCGGGAGCATTACCTCTGTGAGACGTGAGGAAACAGGCTGGCCTGTCGGACTGTCCGAGCAGAAGCAGTATCTTTGTGTCTGTGGTCGTGTTGATCACACTCTGCCTCCCACCCTAAACCTTCCTTATTTCATGCATGTTTGTACCTGGCTTTCTTGGAGCTCAAAAAGCAAATCTGTTAAATGTTCTGTAACGTGCTTTTCTAAGATTTACAGCATTTCATTTTATTTTTTCTTGCAGGAACTTGAATTCCCGGACCTGACGGCTGTCCTGCACTGCATTCACGCCTTCCTAGCAGCAAAGGTGGCCTCCGTGGACCCCGCATTCATGGACCGCCAGAGCATCGCGAGGAAAGTGCTTCTGTTGAGCACTGAACGTTAAATTATTTTCTTAAGAAATGACTTTTTCCTGCAAATATTGCAACTTTGTGTGATTTTATAACGAGCCTATAGTTGTGATACCAATAAAATACATCACTAGTTTGCAGAGACGGGTCGTTCTTCTTAGATCTGATGGGCCAGGGTGCCGCTCGGGCGTCTCTCTGAGTCACACACGGAAGCACGCTCTGCTCCCATTGCTAACAGCCAGATTGTGTGTCCATAGAATATGTAATAGAAAATCCTGAGAGCCCACCACTTGGATTCTTCTCTGGAAGAGAAGGGTTTCTTCTGCATTTGGGTCATTAACTTCCCCTTTTTCTCAAGGAGGGGCTGAGTAAAGGTGTTAATTTGAGAAATCAGTAGGAGAAATATGTCAGAAAGAAAATTAATTTCAATTTTTTAATTTTACTAAATTTTTATAAACATATAATTAAATAACACATCATTTAAGTGCTAATTTACTTTCCTAATTCGTGAAATACAGCCTTTATTGTAGTTTCCTTGTTTTTTGTACTGTTTACTACTTCTAAGAAGGTCCCCTTTCTATTTTTGTCATTAAAAGCGACTCACGGACTCCTGAATCTTCTTTTACGGAGACGGACTGTGGTCCTAGATCACATCCTCAGGTCTCACGGCTTCGAGGACAGGAAGCACGGAACCGTCCGGAGAACAGGTAGATGGTTCCTTCAGGAAAGCAGGTGCACGGCACTGACCGCCCGGCATCCCTCCAGGGGCGGCTTCAGTGAAAACTGCCCGCTCCCTACGGCCCACCCACCCCTGTCGGTTGGTGTCTGGAAGAAGGAGCTGTTTGGGTTTGTAATACATCAAGTGTTTATAATCATGTATTAGACACATGATAACATGTAGATGATATCTACATATGACATGTGTGCGTTATATGTAGGATTCCTGTTTACATCGTAATGGCTTCTGTGGAAGACTCACCCAGGCAGAGTATTTAGAGTGGATCTTAAATAATGTTCCAAGAGAATGGTGCTCACGGAGCGTGAGGCAACGGGTTTCTCTGTAGATGCCAACGTCAGTATTAGGAGCGCGTGTACAGCCAGACACCAGGTTGGCGCCCCCCCTGCTGCGGCGTCTCTCGGGTGTGGCTGTCCTCATCTCCAGATTCAATGGGTTCCCGGTTTCGTCACCTTTGCCAAAGGGCCCAAACTCACTCAAACGTAGGAGGTATTCTTCTGCACTGAAGAGTGAAGAAACCGTGAAGATATTTTGTTTATTTTCATGAAAACTGTAGATTTTAAAAGTGTACCTTCACTGGATCATAACGAAAAGAATATTTTCCCAGGAAGATTTGATGCTAAAGTTTAGCATCAAAAAGTTGTGCATTTTAAAAAAGTTGTGCATCTTTTCAAACATACAATTTTTTGAAAAGACGCACAACTTTTGTAAATTAAAAAACAGCAAGAGTCTTTTTGTATGAAATGAACGGTGGCCACACGCCCCTTGTCCTTCCTTTTGCATTCCTGCTGCACCTGTCCTGCCCCCACAGGTCAGGCTGCACCCGTCAGGCCCCCGGGCAGACGGCGGGGGGGGGGGGGGCGGTAAAATGACAATTACTGCCCTAGTTTGGAAGTAGGACCTGTTAAGGGCATGGACTGTGCCTCCCGCCAGGCTGTCAGGGTGCTGGGTGGGAAATTATTTTCATTCAGGAGATGTGGTTAATCCTAAATCTGTTTTGCATTTTAATTAGGTATCAGTAGGAACCACCTGCAGATCTCTTTGATTGGAAACTCGGTGCTGGAGACTCTGCTGAGAGCTACGCACACGTGACCCCTTTCAGCTCGCCTCCTACCTGGCACAGGGGCATCCTTGTTCTCACTGTGCAGGTGAGGAAACAAGCCGACGAGCCTCTCTGCCCAGGCCTGAGGCCGGGCTGCACCTGGCGCTGGACGAGCCCTGGGTGCGAACGGAGGTGAGCGAGCCGAGCTTGGTGTGAGAACAGGAGGCAGGACGCCGCCCGGCCGCGTCCTGCACTAACGGGAAGGACGTCTACAGGGAATGGTTTTGAACATCAGGAACAGCTTTACATGGTGCACATAAACTTTTTTCATCTCCAGGTCTGAATCTTCCTGAGCTCAAACATTTCCATATCAAAGGAAGGCGATCTATTTACGTTCGGTCTTTGAAGTTAAAATGAATGACCTGGCCACACAAGCAAGTTCCTGAGAGCCTCTTACTGTACGGAGCTGAGCTCCGTGTGTGTAGACACGTGGTTCCAGCCCACGAAGGCCTTTGACTAACCAGCAAACTCCTGACTCTCGCCAGGACCTAACCCAACACTCAGGATACCCCAGACGTGTCCGTGAAACCCAAAACACTAAGCAAAGGCGCTAGACTTATTTCTCTATCCCTGTGGACAATTTGTGGGAACTGATTTTTAAAACCTCTAGTTCACTGGGGTCTGTAACGAAAACCCATCTGTAATTTCTTACCTGCCGCTGGGTGACGGCACAGCACCTGGTCTTCGCCACCTGGTCTTCACCCACCCAGACACACAGAGGAGGCTAGGTTCTTTCCGAGCAGGTGTGAGTCTGGCAGCTCGTGCCGGTTCTGATTATTACTATTATTATTTTACTTTATTCAGAGTTTGGAGCAAGAGAACAAACAGAGATAGTTCCTAACCCATCCCTCCCTGTTTTCAACATGACATTTTTTGGAAGTAAAACTGATTGATTCAGCTCTGGATCCAGACTCTATTTTCTCATGGTTTGACAGGCAAATGATTTATTTATCTATAATTTATTTTTAATCGGGGCACAGCTCACACACGATGTTACGTTTGTTTCAGGTATAATCACAACAAAGTGGCTGGACATGCCGTGCTCGCTGAGGACATCCCCGGACACCGCCATCGTGCTCTTGGAAGCCCCGCCCCAGCTCTGACTTCACAACAAGCAAGGCTTGATCCCGTGAGAGAATTTGCCACCGTGTTCCAGGTACGGAGAGGAACAGCCCTGACCCCTCATCCCGAGCACCAGCTGGGGTGGTGGAGGGAGCGCTCCGTGAACCCCACGAGGCAGGACGCATTCAACCCAGTGCCCGCCGCGCTCTGTCTGCCCTTGCCCTGCAAACCATGTGCCTCCTGGGTTCATGCACGAAATCCACACACCGCATTATAAACTATAGCAGTGCTGACAGACAGTGGGAGGCCACTGACGAAAAGCACATTCTGTTTGTGTCAAAGTCCCCGACAGACGTGAGAGTGCCACGGGCCCACGAGGTCTTTGTGTTAGAGAGGCGTTTTCCAGCGCGTCCTAGCACCAAGCCGGACAAACCCCAGCACTGCAGGCTGGCCGTCGGGGGACGGGGGCACAAGCCTCACAGGAAACACACAGCTGAGCAAAACAGAGAAATAGTTGGTAGAAACGCCCAGTAAAAACTCCGTGAAGCTCTCACCGGGCGACAGCCCTGGGATGAACAGTGTCTGTTTTAGAGGATGCTACGTCACTTAGGAGCCCACTCTGTAGATTCGAGGAGACACAAGCCAGGCTCAGTGGTGGCTTCTATGAGCAAAATGTGGAAGTTCGAGGTGAATGTACTGGATTCCTTCATTCGACAAATATTTGTGGAAGGATCGGTGGGTGCCAGGCAATGAGGAGCCGGAAGCCTGCTCCGGCGCAGCTCACGCACCTCCAGGAGCCAACGCGCCCACGACTGGAGGGAGCTCGGGGTCAGGGTGCGTGCACGAAGGTGGCAGGCAGGCCCGCCCTGGGTCGGTGAGTGTGGGGTGTGGACTTCCGGCCCTGCTCCATGTTTCAGAAGGACACGGACATACTGGTTCCAGACAGATAATCGCCTCATCATATAAGATGCTTTGTATGAAATACGACTCTGGGCTTTTTTGTTTTACTTTCTGTTTTTCTTTGGGGCTGGATTTTGGGCTGAGCTGATCTGCTGTTGATATTCAGACACAGATCATGAATCTTCCGTTGTTACAGACTTACCCACAGTGTGTCAAGGACACGACTTTTGCTTTGTTCAGTTTCTTCTATTAACACCCTATGTTGGCCCTTTTTGAGGTCAAAGTTTTAACAGAAAATTTGAAACCGTTTATGAAAACATGTTGACAAAGGAATTCTTTAAAAAAGAACATCACACCTAAAAAGGTGAGACCTTTAATTTGTAGATATATCTTTGAAATAGACATTAATGAATTTTAAAAATTCAAACAAAAAATTAGTTTTTAATCCTTTTTTCCTAATTTCAAATTTTAAAAACGAAAACTTATCATGAAGAAAAGTGCATTGAACTACTCAGCAGGTTGGACCTTAAGGCTGATAAAACATATAGAAGATGGATGGAAGATACTAGACTCCACTTAGATCTGCATGAGCCTCGTAAATCAGCAAATCAAGAAACTTAGCTTGACAACTAAAGAAAGAATCTACGTCATTCACATGAAAACACACTCAGAATCAGGGATTACTCCATATGTCCTATGCACGTTCCTCAGGCTTCTGATTCTAAACACTATTCCTGCTTTTTGGTGAAGCCACGTGCTAAGCACACGATTCCCTTGTTTTAATAAATATACCTCAGTTCCAAAATGCAGAATGAGTAAAAATTATGTAAAATATTTGGCCAAATGTGTACTTGTTTGCCCCTACAGAAGATGAGGAAAATATCCATTCTGAGATATATAGAGGAGAAAACAGGGTTTTTTCAGTTCCCCATAATGAATATTCCTCGCGTTCTGGAATATAAGGTCAGACAGCGTTTCAGCTGAGGCCTTTGTGCTTGTGTTTGGTATGGAACGGGCTCTCACTGGGCGTATCCCGCATACCTCAGCTCAGACGTCTTCCCAAACCCTGAAATAGAAACACAAGAGAGTCTGTGTTTCTCCTTTCAGGGTAACAATGCACCTCATACCACAGTGACCCTAAGTGTCCGGGATAGCAAACAAGTTAACAATAGAGCTACCCTACGATCCAGCAATCACACTACTGGGTATCTACCCAAAGGATACAAAAACACTAATTCAAAGGGATACAAGCATCCCAGTGTTTAGAGCAGCATTATCCACAGTAGCCAAGATACGGAAGCAGCCCAAGTGGCCATTGACTGATGGATGGATAAAGAAGATGTGGTGTATATAATGGAATATTAGCCATCAAAAAGAATGAAATCTTGCCATTTGCAACAATGGGGATGGAGCTAGAGGGTATAATGAGGAGAGAAATAAGTCAGAGAAACAAACTCGGCTGGAATTTAAGAAACAAATGAGCAAAGGGGAAAAACAAACAGAGAGGGAGAGAGAGAAAACAGGAAACAGACTCTTAACTACAGAGAGCACACTGACGTCACCGGGCAGGGGGTGGGGGCGGGGCTGGGGGGACATGGATGAAGAGCACACTCATCACGATGAGCACCGAGCGCTGTAGGAAGTGTTGAGTCACTATCGTGTGCCTCCTGACACTGATATTACATGGTGTGCTAACTATGCTGAAATTAAAATACATACTTAAAAAGAGACTGAGTCAGGGAGAAAAGGTCAGGTCTACCTTTCAAAATGGTAGTCAGTGCCAAGAGCTTTTATAAAAAAAAAAAAAAAGAAAAGAAAAAGCAGGAAAAGGAAAAGAAGGATGAGGAGGAGAAGAAAACCCCCTCCCGTTGATTCCTTTCCAGTGAAGGCACCGCACGCATGGATGAGGAGGAGAAGAAAACCCCCTCCCGTTGATTCCTTTCCAGTGAAGGCACCGCACACACGGATGCAGTGCTGGCTGGTCTTCGGCTCTTCTACGTGGTCCATTAGGGGGCTCTTGCAAGTTTGCTTGATTTGCTCAAATAGGTCATTAAGGAGCTAGTCAGCTGTGTCCCCAGAGATTTTTTTGGTTTTTATTTTTTGCTTAGAACTTGATCCAAGACTACCTCTTACCACAAAACAGCAATCCTCCAAAGCTAGACGCGGTCTTCACATTCTTCACTGAGCATTCAGAACGCTGAAGCGTCACGGGTGCACTTAGTGGGGTGATGTTATTTATTCCTGGTGGGGACGGCACAGCTATAAGCTCTCCGAGCCCGCGGGTCCTGCCCCTGACCAGGCCGTCCTCGGAGAGACCGAAGGGTCCTGCCCCCGACCAGGCCGTCCTCGGAGAGCCCACTGGGTCCTGCCCCCGACCGGGCCGTCCTCGGAGAGACCGAAGGGTCCTGCGCCCGACCGGGCCGTCCTCTGAGAGCCCGCTGTGTCCTGCCCCTGACCGGGCCATCCTCTGAGAGGCCCCTGGGTCCTGCCCCCGACCGGGCCGTCCTCTGAGAGCCCGCTGTGTCCTGCCCCTGACCGGGCCATCCTCTGAGAGGCCCCTGGGTCCTGCCCCCAACCAGGCCGTCCTCTGAAAGACCAAAGGGTCCTGCCCCCGACCAGACCTTTCTCTTCTCTACCTGCAGATGAGGGGCCACAGCGCAGACAAAAAGACATCACCGAGACCAAGAGGACCATAAGCTGATTGACGCCTCATCATCTGACTCCTGAGCTCATGGCCCAGCCTTTCCCCCATGAAGTAAGAGTAAAGACATTTATCACAAAAACATATAACATTCTCATATGAACTTAATGCTATTGTTGTTAAAGCAGAACAAACTGAAATGCTTCTGGCAAAAGGAAAACCAAATTCACATTTCTAAAAATATCTCCCAAGGGCTTTGGCAGCAGACAGGGGTGTAGAAATACTACAGGCAGCTTTTAGTGAGTCCTTTCCTAAAATTTTTATTTTATATTTTGGCAATGACAAAATATACAGAATTTGGTTGGGAAAAAGGATAGATATTTTATTGGTACTTGACAGTAATTTTTTTATTGTAATGAATGTATTATTTTTTAATTTAAATTAATTAACATATAGAGTATTATTAGTTTCAGAGGTAGAGTTTAGGAATTCATCAGTTGCATATAACACCCAGTGCTCATCACATGTGCCCTCCTTAATGCCCATCACCCAGTTACCCCATCCTCCCACCCCCTCCCTTCTGTAACCCTCAGTTTGTTTCCTGGAGTCCAGAGTCTCTCATGGTTTGTCTCCCTCTCTGATTTCTTCCTCTTCAGTTTTCCCTCCTTTCCCCTGTGGCCCTCCATGCTATTCCTTACGTTCCATATATGATAATTGACTTTCTCTGCTTGACTTATTTCACTTAGCATAATCTCCTCCAGTCCCATCCATGTTGATGTAAAAGTTGGGTATTCATCCTTTCTGATGGCTGAGTAATATTCCATTGTATATATGGACCACATCTTTATCCATTCATCTGTTGACGAGCATCTTGGCTCTTTCCACAGTTTGGCTATTGCGGACATTGCTGCTATAAACATTGGGGTGCATATGGCCCTTCTTTTCACTACATCTGTGTCTTTGGGGTAAATACCCAGTACTGCAATTGCTGGATCGTATGGTAGCTCTATTTTCAACTTTTTGAGGAACCTCCACACTGTTTTCCAGAGTGGCTGCGCCAGCTTGCATTCCCACCAACAGTGTAGGAGGGTTCCCTTTTTTCCGCATCCTCACCGACATCTGTCATTTCCTGACTTGTTAATTTTAGCCATTCTGACTGGTGTGAGGTGGTATCTCATTGAGGTTTTGATTTGGATTTCCCTGATGCTGAGCAATGTTGAGCACTTTTTCATGTGTCCCTAACAGTAAATATACACTAGAGATGAGAATATTAAATAATACATGTTCATTCTGAGAAAAACTTTTCCCCTGCAATAAACTTTTCCTTTAAACCTGGAATCAAGGCGGGACAGCTCGGTGGCTCAGTTGTTAAGCGTCTGCCTTCAGCTCAGGTCATGATCCCAGGGTCCTGGGATCGAGCCCTGCATCGGGCTCCCTGCTCAATGGGGACCCTGCTTCTCCCTCTCCCTCTGCCTGCCCCTCTGCCTACTTGTGATCTCTCTCTGTCAAATAAATAAATAAAATATAAAATAAGTAAAATAAAACTGGAATCAAGGCAAATGCAAAACAAAAATCTCCAGAATGTTTCCCTTGGGAAACCAGCGTTGCTGTGTCCTTCAGGTAGACCGCTCTGGCTGTGTCTACCCTTGACGTACACCCTGGGACAGAGTCTTATCCTCATAGATTTGGGGGTGGGTAATAACGTGAGCCCTGCAGATTAACGTGTGAGAACCACCGCCCGTCATAGTTGGTGAGACAGCTTCAAGGTGATCCGGGGATTTCCGTGCAAAGCTGTCTGCCGCTGAAGCTCTGGAGCTGAGAGACTCGCTGGCGGCTTTATGGAACATCACGTGGCCTCTTCTTTCATGAGGGAAGGATTTCCTGGGCCTTCATAAGAGCTCAGAGTGAACCCAGACACATTTAAAAAGGACAAGGTTGGGCCACAGGCCTGGGCCACGGCTCCGCCTTATTGGATCAGATCCTACATCCTCAGGACTGTTGAAATTAAGGCCAGCTTAGCCCCCAGAGCCTCTCTCCTGCCGTAAAGGGAAAGTTCCGGAAGCTGGCTTAAACACGAAGATGCCCAGAAGGTGGAGCTGGACCCACCGTTGAGCATTTTGGGGCAATTGCGGGTGTCCACTTATGTATATTTTGTTCAGAAAATAAAATAAAAGTCACTCTTGACTTATACCCTCTAATTTCAAACTCAGGATATAAATAATTTGAGTGGCTCTCTCTGTTTTTTGTTTTTGTTTTTGTTTTAATTAATGGGTATGTTTAAGTTATTCGAAAGCAGGGGTCAGCAAGCCACAGACCCAGGGCCACATCAGATCCAGGGATGGTTTTTGTAAATTAGAACACGACTGCGTTCATTCACTGGGACCTCGGTAACTGACACCGTGGGCTGAGGGCTTACACACTGTAGTATTCTGCCTTCCAGCTGTAGAGTTCATGTTTCACGCAGAAGACATTTCCCGAGCACGTGCTGTGCGCAGACATGCTAGGGGCTGGGGCCGCAGGGGGGCCTGAGACCTGGCTTCCACCTCGGCACCCACCCACACCTGGTCCTTACCAACAGCGTGCCTTGCAGAAGGCAGCCCAGCACCCACGGGCCCTGCTAGCCCAGAGAGGGTGCGCTGCGCTGTGCCCCGCATGGTGGGCAGGTGGACAAGGAGGCCCAGGGCCACCAGGGGAGCAAACCAGGAGAGCACAGATGTTGAGAAGGGCAGGAAGCATGTAAGGGCCTGCAAGTGGCTCAGTGTCTGCAGATCCCAGACCAGCAGGGAAGCAAGGGAGAGGCCCCGGGGGTCAGGGAGCAAGGGCCAGCTGCCGAGCATTTGGGTATCATGACGCCATGGGACCCGTCATTCATCCACCAGTTCATTCAGCATGATTCTGCTGTGAGAGTTGGAGAGCACAGAACTCAGGTAACCAAGTCTTTCCTTCGGGGGCTGGCCCCCCAGCCACAGAGACATGGTGGGAGCAGGGCCGTCACACTCCCTCGGGCAGAATGCCCCAGAGCTCGGAGCAGGGCCGGCTGGGCCTTCCTAGGGAAGGGACTTTATAAATCTCCCCAAACCTCACAAGTGGCAGAGACAATATAACTCCTCTTCTGAAATACGAGCTGCAGAAGTAAATCTAGGAGAAAGAAAGATAAATGGAGTTCTGGGCACCAGAGGCAGCTCGTGAGCCTGTTTGCTAACACAGTGAGGGACACCTCTGTATGAATCCTGGGTCTCTGGAGAGGCTGAGGGACCATAAGGCCATCGGAAAGGAGGAGACTGAGTACAAGCTGTCTGCCCCAGCTGGGGGACTGCAGGACTTCAGTGGGATGGGTCCTCCTGTGAGGGCCGCACCCTGAGAGCCGACAAGCTGGGACCCCTGGCGTGACTCTGTTGAGACACCTGATATTGACTCTGGAAATCCAAAATATCTGGGATAATTCAAATAAACTCCTATGTATTCGATTTTCTTCAAAGAGTGAAGGCAAGGAGACTAAGCAGAGTCAGGGAGCTTGGACCTCAGCAGGTGGGAGCCCAGCCCTGCCTGGGTATGTTGGCGTCCCCCTGCGCCTTGGCCGGCAGTGAGTCCCACACAGGCTCTCCATCTACCAGGTGGGTCTGGGGCAAATCTGAGCCGGAAAAGAGGGATTTAGACGCCTTCACTATATAGTGCTGACGCTGAGAGCACTGTCCATGGATGCTGTGAGTGACACCTGCCCGGGCGACACCCTCGCTGGGGCTCCGCACTAGGCTCAGACACTCCTGTAGGCGTGAGCGTGCAGGGGACCCCCACCACTCCCATCTTCCCTGGGTTGTGTCTACAGCTCAGTGGCCTCAGGCTTCCTCCCCGTCAGCACCTGCCTGCCCACACCTAACCCCACAGATCTGTTTTTATACGCATCCCGATGATGCTTTAATGTTACAACTTTCCTGCCAAGAAACTTGCATTTGATACAGAGTCTTTTGCCACAGTTTCTTAAATCAGCCTAAAAGAGTAACTTTAAAAGTGGAAATACCGGGCATCATGAAACTCTTGTAAGGGGCAATTTGGGGGCAATCACACGCTTCGTGAACCTTCAGGCACCGTGTCTTCCAGGAACAGAATCTTGGGAGTCAAGAGTTGAACGAACAGCCTGGGCTTGTAGTTTGTCGACGAACTGATTCTGTAAAGATGTCGAATGTGGCTTTACAAAAGGTCAAGAAAAAATCTGCTTGTTCTCCATTTTATTTGAGAACACTCAAAAGTGATTTTTCTAATGAAAGCCTGATTTCTTCCATGATTTCCTTAAGATGGCCTCCTGGTCTAACAGGAGACAAGAGCAAATGGCCGTGTTGGTCGTCACCCACAGACCATGACTCCAGCCCCACAATCTTGGTTGTGACCAGGATGCCGTCCATGCACCAGAGCGCAGCGTTAAGGGACATTGGGCTGATCCTTCTAGTTAGATACTGTGCAAGCTTCAGAATTTACCTGAGAACCCAGGTACCGCAGCTGCCACCCCCCAACGGGATCAGAACGGACCGTCTCATACTTAGTCAGAGTCGATGGTCGTCTGAGAACAGATCTCACCTGGAAAAAAACAAACGTATCTAGACAGATAGCTTTTTTGGTAAATTAGTGATTTTGTGTAAAAATCTGATGCGCACCGGTCAAGTTTTACGCTCACTGATGCCAACACGACGATACACCACGAGATGCATGAAGGCTCTAATTTGGAAACTCGTGTCCTTTTCTGAGCTAGCTGATGCATGGTTCAGGGTGTGCACAGCCTGGGGCGGACGACCTCCCTACACCCGGGAGTAACGGCAGCTCCGGCCCCGCAGGATTTTGGAGGAGATTGGAGAAATCGCACTCAGTGAAGATGAGAATATGCGGACTTCACCAGGGTTGGGAGGTCCCGTCGTCGGCCTGCTTATTGACAAGGCGCGCTGGGAAGCAGCCCCGATTTGGAGAGATCCAGGCTCACCCCGTCCCCGCCCCACCCTGGCCTGCCCTGTAAAACACACCAATGCCTGTCCTGAAGGGTGTGCGAAGCAACCCAAAAACGCGCTTCCAGAGCTCCTGCAAGGAGCACCTTGGATCAACCCTCAAAAGTTATTATTTTCTCTCTCAACATTGGCAATATGCCAGTGGAAAGGTCGATGACCTTGGAGAGGTTTTCTTAGAAGAAACAGAATGTTCCGGAACACAGTGACGGCATGGAAAGAAGAGTGTGTGTGCCACTTTGCAGGTGGATGCAAGCCAACCCTGGGGGGCACTTAACCTCAGGGAGCCTGTGAGTGGCTCTCGTGATGGAAGCTTCGGAAGCTTCCAGCACCTCTGACAGAGTGTGTGGGTTCGGGAGGACCCGGCACCCCGGCGGCTCTTAGCTGTGCTCCTGAGGCGAGAACACCGCCCCCAGCCCCGGAAGGAAGGCCTACCTCAAACCAGTCCGGGGCCGGCAGCGCGTGCCTCCCCCCCGCTGTGGAACAAGCCTCACTGGTGGGAAACGGGACAGCCACACCTTCCAACCAGGAAAACCGCACCTGACTCGTGGGAGCCGGGGCCCCCAGCCACGAGACTGCTACGTGCGCTGCTTAGAACCGGTAAGTAACCGGTTCCCTGCTCCGGTCTTCACCAGCTGTGTCACAAGTCTGCGAGGACAGAGTGTTGTGCCCACCCGTGCTAGGAAAACACACATCTCCTTTATACGTTGACAACCGAGCTTATTTTACCTGCAAACAGTTTAGCACACAGAAAGTGCTCAGTACATTTTTATTATTTGAATAAAAGGAAATGCACACTTGACCCCTTACTTTATTATTCATTATTAGGTAATATGTGCACAGGATGGGGGATTAAGTACGAAGAGGGAAGTGAGGATAATGCGCTACCCCACCCCGCTGGCGAGCGGGCCTGCAAACACTCTGTGACCGTTTGAGTCCAGGAGAGCAGACGATCAGCAAAGAATGGAAGAAACCCATAGTGTGGCAGGTGGTGCTAGGGGAGGGTGATGGAGAAACAGTGACGTGGGGCATCCGAGGGGCGGCAGGTGCCGCTCTGGGCCACGCAGTCAAGCAGCCAGGCAAGTGGGCATCACCTGCCCCAGGAAGAGCCATGTGGAACTGAGGACGGTGATGTCTTGGATTTGGGAGGCAGCGCAGGTCTGAGAGGTGCGAGAACTGCCCTGCAGGAGGGCAGGCCGCTGCTGGTGTCTGAGTCAGGAGAGATTTCCGGTGCTCAGCCAGGCTGCTGTGGGGGGAGACTGAGGCAAAGGCAGAAGAGAGGCCCTCTGGGCACCTCAACGCGGGTGTGCAGGGACCAACACAGCGGCCGCTGAGTGTGGGGAGGCCTCTGGGGTGGGTGTGATGTGTGGTGTGAAACGGGGCCAGGGGCCCTGGATGCATCCACAGCCCCAGGGAGGACGGTATCCACCTGCAGAGGGGAGAGTAACGGGAAGCAGGTTCCAGAAAGCAGGTGCGGAACGAATGTGCACCACCCCTTAGGCGTCCGAGCGCAGGCGTCAAGAACACACTTGGTGAACAGGCCTGAGGATGGAGGGGACAAGGCTAAATATTAGCAGGAATGGGGCAGAGACATTACATACATATTTCACGTTGCCTCGTATGAGTGGAAGCACCGGGATTTGTCTTGTTGTGAGCGGCTTATTCCACGGCGCGGGCGAGGTCAGGCTGAGTACTGCAGGGTGTGGATGGACCGCCTTTGTTGATGGGCGCTTGGGTTCTTGTGAGCAGCGCTTCTGTGAACAAGGGCATGCAGGTAGTTCAGCTCTCCGGGATCTACACCCACGAGTGGAACAGTCGGACTGCACAGCCCTTCCTTCTATTTTGTAGTTGTCGGAGGAGGTGCCATGCTGTTGCCCGCCATGTGTAAGAGAGCGGGAGTTCTCCCAGATGTCTCCGCCTTCTCAGCTCAGTGTGCCCTGTGGATGGCAGTGCCGTTAGGTGGGGGGGCCCCTGGAGGGCAGGCTTCTGTTGGACCAGTGACTCTTGTGTTCTCAAATGCCAGGAGCCCTTCTGCTCTCTGCTATTTCCGTGGCCTTGGGATGGTGGTGATGGTGGTGTGTCCTTTATAGGGATGATACTACACATGAAGGACAAACAGACCATAAGCAAGCAAGGGAAAACAGCTTCCCGAGAACACTCTTGGAGTTCCTATGAAAGACAAGCGGTTATTATCTGAATAAGAATCTCTCTCTCATTATTTCTCGTTTATCCATCCTTTCCCATCTTCCCTGCTCCCTGGTCCGCCCCGCGTTCCTCACCGTCACGCCAACTGCACCCCACACTCCCCCCGATGCCCTGGTGTGCTCACGTCCTTCCTTCTCAGTTTACATTCTGTCACTGTGGCCACTCCTTCCCGCGCCCTGCTCCCTGACCTCCGCGACCTCGTGACACGGCCCGTACCCAGCCACACACACACACGAGCACACAACCGTGTAAGTGTTGTTCACTCGCGGCCATTTGCTTCGAGCACACAATGCAGACTATTCCTTCCTTCTTAAAAGAATAAAGTTCATTTTGGATTATGAAAAAACCTGCATTTAAAGATGATGGAAAACCTCCAGTGCAAAAATGAAATGAAGCAAGGCATCTGGAAAACCATTTCTTATGCAATGTCTAGCATGAAAGGATTTTAAGTAAATAATGATGTATATTTTTGATAGACTTAAGAAATAAATGTGATGATTTTCATTGTAATGAAGTACAAAACATAATAGAGAAGTATGATTTTGAGCAGGATTAATCATATGTCATTGGGAAGTGAGAAGAGATTGAATTCATCTGTAATCCGAACATTTTGTGTTAACTGCTTTTGAGTTCTTCTTGATAAAAAATACGTTCACTAATTAGAAAAATCACAGTCAGTAAGAGAGAAGCCCATGGGAGTCTGCATGGCCAGTGTGCTCCCCACCAGCTCTCCAGCCAGACGGACAGTGGCCGCGACACCTGACGGAGGAGGGGTTGGGAGGGAAGCCAGCATCCCGGGAATCCCAAAGATGATTGGATGGAATCCTCCAAAACCAGGTGATGGCGGCTTGCTGAGATTCACCAGGAATGGGAGTGAAAGTTAACATTCTGGAACACTGAAGGTAGCCCATGAATTCCGTGAGTGACAGGTGCACGAGCAAGCCCCCGTCTCCCAGGCAGGGTGAGCCCCGGGGCCCGGACGTGCGGCGCTCTGCGTGACCACCCACGGTTTACTAGCAGTGCTCCTCCCAGCTACGAGGAACCCATGGAGGCCTGCACGTGTTGCCATCTACGGATTCCGCGATGTTAGAATACATGTTTGTTCAGCAGTAGAAAGGCTTTCCACCCTGAGGGACCCGCTGATTTTGTAAGCTGGTAAGGACAGGGCCGTATGGATAGCCCTCATACGTGGGCCCGACGGCGTGGTGACCCTCTGTGTTCTGTAAGCTGGTAAGGACAGGGCCGTATGGATGGCCCTCATACGTGGGCCGACGGCGTGGTGACCCTCTGTGTTCTGTAAGCTGGTAAGGACAGGGCCGTATGGATGGCCCTCATACGTGGGCCGACGGCGTGGTGACCCTCTGTGTTCTGTAAGCTGGTAAGGACAGGGCCGTATGGATGGCCCTCATACGTGGGCCGACGGCGTGGTGACCCTCTGTGTTCTGTAAGCTGGTAAGGACAGGGCCGTATGGATGGCCCTCATACGTGGGCCGACGGCGTGGTGACCCTCTGTGTTCTGTAAGCTGGTAAGGACAGGGCCGTATGGATGGCCCTCATACGTGGGCCGACGGCGTGGTGACCCTCTGTGTTCTGTAAGCTGGTAAGGACAGGGCCGTATGGATGGCCCTCATACGTGGCCCGACGGCGTGGTGACCCTCTGTGTTCTGTAAGCTGGTAAGGACAGGGCCGTATGGATGGCCCTCATACGTGGCCCGACGGCGTGGTGACCCTCTGTGTTCCGCAGAGGCCCCAGGACAGACGTGTACAGAGCCTGAGCCTGCACTGTGTGTCCCACCCGCTAAGTGAGACCCGACGGCACCTTCTAGAAACTTACATCCGAGCAAACAAATCCGTGCACTTTCTGATTGTGATTGGGTAAAACATGTCATTTAAATGTGAATTAGGCCATGAAAGTTAAATGGATAAATTAAATAATGCAAGCGTTATTTAGGAGTAAGGCATAGAACATGAACTAAATATTTCTATGGTATGTCAAACATTTGCATATTTGTTTACAGCATTTTCAAATACAAGCTGGTTCCCAGGTGAAATCTGTCATATGTTCAGGACCTGACCCAGACCAGGACCCGGCCGCCGGCAGGAACTCCCACGTTCCCGAGCCTCAGTCCCTCATCTGCAAGTAGAGATAGTGTCAGGTGCCCGCGAAGGTGCCCGAGGAATGCCTGTGTCACACAGTGTGCATCCCATGTGTTCCCAATACCCGCGGATGCTTATGGGTTGCGTCTGGGGCACCTGATCGTGGAGAGAACCCCACTGCCCTCATATTTTCTACAGCATGTTGTCCCTGTGAATTCTCTTGCGAGGGGCTGCACAGTGCCCCCCGGGAGAGCCCACCGCATGTTTGCGCAAGGACAGCACGAGGAAATACGCACCTGACCTGCGGGGGTCGGCAGGGCGCCCTCCCCGCCGGACGCGCAGACTTTCAGTCGCTCCACACTGTGTCCTACGCCTCGCACACTCAGAAAACTCATTTTTGAAATATTATTAAAAATCGGCAGGGAAACTCCGGGGTTACAGAACACATGCGATGTGTGATTGGCTATTACGTAAAAACCCAAACTATCCATGACCCCAGTTTGCATGTGTCTCAGAGAAAGAACCTCTCCATCACGAGGTGTGAAATCACCCAAGCAGAGCAAGTGAAATGCAGTCTCCTCACACGTTGCGGTGGAACCGACGTGTGCTTTGATGATAGGTGTGAATTTACTCAGGATTTTGAGCAAGAATTGAGTATTAATTCCACATCGAGTCTTCATGTCCTGGCAAGTCAATCATTAATGGCTAAACCTACAGGAGATCTTTCTAAAACTCCTTTTATCTTTTACAAAAATATAGATTGTTTACTAATACATGGCTCGTGGCTAAAATTTTAAGCAATACAAGTAAAAAGAAAAGCCCTTTGGAAAGAATCCTTTTCCTGCCCCCTCGCCCCAACCCCACCAACTTGCACATCTTGAAATGACTTTGGCTTCTCTCCCTGCTGGTCTGCAAATGCCATCCTCCTCCTGGTTTGAAGGGCTGAGAGCAGCGCGTCCGGGCCGTGCAGGGAGCGGGGCATGGGGCTGGTCGGGAGTGGTCTTCCCCAGGCAGTGTGCACCCCGAGTCCAGGCCGCGGGTCTCCCCCAGAGCTGAGCCTGCATAGCGGTCCTTCCCCCTCTGCCCCTCCCTGCCAGCACCCAGCACCCCGCCTGGGGGGCCTGCCGCCTGAGGGCACGGCTGCACCCCCGCCCGGAACCCACATCCCCCCGACCACCACTCAGGTCCTCACAGCCAGACTGCGGTGGATTTCTCACACGCACCTCTGAGCATTTGCCATCAGGACAAATTCCAGAGCTGGGACTGCGGGTCCACCCCTGTGCGTGGGGGAGGGAGGGAGCTGGGAGCCCCAAGCCAACCACTGGCCCAGGGATTCCACTGAGGAAGAGCGCCACGAGACAGATACAGCCGCTCACGTCCACAGGCAGGCAGCGAGGGCCTCAGGTGCGGGCACCTCACATACTCCTCCTGTGACTCAAGGAGCCCGGGGGGACATGAGAAGGCCCAGCCCCATCTCCACCCGTGCACTCCTGTATGCACTAAATGGGCACTGGGCACTTTCGCCTAACGGGACCCCGGGGTGTGCAGGCCCCAGCCTCACCTGGAACAGAGACACAGGGATGTCCCCCCTAAAGCCTGGTTCCACGGGGCCTGCGTGGGGCTGGGATCGGGCAGAGCATACACTGCCCCTGCGCTCTGGTGGAGAAAGAGGCCGGGCAGCTCCTCAGCCCCGGAGGACATCAGAGCACCCGGCGCGGCTAGCAGAGGTCGGCCTAGCTGACGGTGGGTCGGGAGACGGGGCCAGTGCCCAGCCTGGACCGGCTGTACCAGCCGCCTGCCTCCAGAAGCAGAGAGCCAGTGAGCAAGCTGGGGAGTGCCCTCCTGTCCCCAGCTGCGTGCACGCCTCCATTTACCAACGTGCAGCCACCTCCTTTCTCCAGAAATGTGTGCCCCTCTGCATTCTGACCCGCGTGTGAGTGGCTGTTTCCCCGCTTCTTTAGTCCCCCGTTCCCCGTGCAAGCTGAAGCGAAGCCTCATTGTGTGTCTCACTTGCTTTTTGCAAAGTGGCAGCTCCGCAGGAGGAAGGGGCGACTCTGGGCAGGGGCTCTGTCCCCCGCCAGCTGTTAGCCCTGCAGGGACAGCTTAGCCGGGTGTCCGCTCGCCAGCAGGGAGGCCCCCCAGAGGCCTGAGTGGGGAGCTGCCTGACTGTGGACGGGTGTCTCGGCTACCCCTGGCTTGCTGCAAGCAGGTGTATCCTTGAAGACGCCAAAGCTCCGGGAAAGAGTGGGAACACACAAACCACAGGGTCCAGCCCTCCGAAACCACGTGAGGGCCCACAGCCGTGCTTCACGTCCCGGGGCACCAGCTTCCTCTCTTGATGTTGGACGACAAAGTCCTGGGGCCTCGGCTCTCTGACAGCTGGAGGGGGCGGGGTGTTCACGGGACCGGCCCTGAGGGGGCCGGGGGTGCCTCGCTTGCAAGAGGAAGTGGCAGGACTCCAAAGTGCCTGTCCTCGCAGCCCGGGTCCCTGGGTGACAGAAGCAGAGCCCACGACAGGTGCCACGGAGCATGTGTTTAAAGCAGTTGAAATGCGGGTGGCTCACCCTAATCCGATTGCTTCCTGCTGCCCTGCTTGGACACGTGTAATTGGTGTGTGGACGTCTCACCGACAGGAGAATCTCCTCTGCCTGTGAGTCACAAGAAGCCCCACATTCCAAGCACGGACCATATTCACAGGTGAAATGCGGGTTCTGTGTGCTTCTGAAATGAGGGGGAGGGTGTGCGTCTCCTCCCCCCGGGAACGCCGGTGCACAGACCTGCCGGGCGGCTCCCGGTCTCTCCTACCCACCTCGCGCGCTCTAACAGTGGGTGCGCCTTCTCGTGGCCAGCCGTGAGTCGGAGGGCTGCCAGGAGACAGGGGCCTGCGACCCAGGGGAGGGACAGGTTTGCCGCCTGCTTCCTGCGGCCTGCTGTGCACTAAACCGTGTGCCCTCAAAATTCACCTGCTAGAGTCCTAACCCCGTCCTTCAAACGCACTTAGAGACAAGGTCCTTCAAGAGGGACTTCTGTGAGGTCTTTAGAATGGGCCACATTCCAGTGGGGCCGGTGTGCTGACAGCATACCCTGACTAGGACACAGACATGCGGGGGGGACGGCCGCGCGAGATCGGGAGGTGCCGGCTCGACCCCACAGAGAGGCCTCTGGGGACACCCACCTGCCCGCGCCTGGAGACACCGGGATCTCGGCTGCCCCGCATCTCAGACATCCTGCCACCATGTCTCTATTGTTCAAGCCCCTCATCTGTGCTGATTTATTCTCACGGCCCGGGGAAACTACATCAGACTTTCCTTCCTCCTAGGCTTCACACTTGCTGCTATATTGAACCCTTCTATTGATTTTATCATGAAAAGATGTAGGATCCTTTACAGTCTGCTCCTAATTTACCCTTCAAGATTAATTTTACGTGACTAGTCTCCTGGTCATTCCCTGTGGTCCATTCTCTGAACAATCCAATCAGTTCTTTAGATTTGTCATTCTTTCATTCACTTGTTCATCCACACATTCATTAATTCCACTCATCCATCACCCATCCTCCCTCCCTCCCTCCCTCCCTCTGTCACCCACCCCCCCTCCCTCCCTCCCTCCCTCCCTCTGTCACCCACCCCCCCTCCCTCCATCCTTCCCTCCATCACCCACCCCTCCCTCCCTCCATCCCTCTCTCCATCACCCATCCCTCCCTCCCTCCCTCCCTCCATCACCCACCCCTCCCTCCATCCCTCTCTCCATCACCCATCCCTCTCTCCCTCCCTCCATCCCTCTCTCCATCACCCATCCCTCTCTCCCTCCCTCCATCCCTCTCTCCATCACCCATCCCTCCCTCCCTCCATCCCTCCCTCCATCACCCATCCCTCCCTCCCTCCATCCCTCTCTCCATCACCCATCCCTCCCTCCCTCTCTCCATCACCCATCCTCCCTCCCTCCCTCCCTCCATCACCCATCCTCCCTCCCTCCCTCCCTCCATCACCCATCCCTCCCTCCCTCCCTCCCTCCATCACCCATCCCTCCCTCTCTCCCTCCCTCCCTCCATCACCCATCCCTCCCTCTCTCCCTCCCTCCCTCCATCACCCATCCCTCCCTCCCTCCCTCCATCACCCATCCCTCCCTCCCTCCCTCCATCACCCATCCCTCCCTCCCTCCATCACCCATCCCTCCCTCCCTCCATCCCTCCCTCCACTCATTTACATTCATCCAGTGCTCATATATGCCAGGCATTTCTCGGCACCATGGACAGAACAGGAAACAAAATTAACTTGTCTCGGAGCTGTCCTGCTGCCCCCTTTAACCAGAAGTCTCTCTTTCTGACCCACATGGCTTCCTTCTCGCACAAGTTTTCCTTGTCACACCCGCAGTCAAGCACCCTCTTCTGTGTTCCCACGATTCACGTCCAGGATTTTCACAGGGAATGTACCACACGCCACAGAAATGACTTTCTCATTTGTCTCCCTAACGAGATGACACGATTGCTAAGCGCGGGGAGAACACCTTACTTCTGTTCCTATCTGTCGAGCACAGACCTTGGGCCTAAAGGCATGTGCAATGATTGCTGGTCGAATCCAAGAACAAATGTGTCCTTCATTTTACTGAGTCAACATAAAAAATTCAACAGGATCGTTAGGCCTTTGTTTTTATGACCTTTTCAGGGTTTTTTGTTTTGTTTTGTTTTGTTTTTACTGTCATCACACACACTGCAAAACTAGCTAGAAGGAGGACATATATTCTCTCAGACAGAAATTTAGTCAAAATGACATTGAATATACAATTTTTGTTCTGTTTTGTTGTTTCCCTAAATTGATTGAATTGACGGATTTGCCCTCACGTGAGCCTGCGTCTAGTTCAGAAGGAACAAGCACCACATCACTGTTCCTGAGAAAATGCCATGTGCTGGCAAATCCGGAGTTAGCTGGTGATATTTACATCGTCCTCAGGAAATCATTCAAGTGCGTTTACTGACCTTCACGGCTCAGATTAGAGAAATTCTCTCTTGGAGAGAGAAGCTGTGCATTTTAATGTACATGGATTCCAGAGCGCTTCATATTCACTCATAATTCTGAGCCTGGCTGAGCTGTTGCATTTACCAACATAACAATGCTTTAAAATCCCAATATTTTTCTTTTCCTTCTCGGGGGAAGTTTTCTATTTCCGTCTCTCTTAGAGCATGTGAAGAACTCAGCCCAACAAGAGAACGAGCCACACCTGATAGTCTCCCAGCCATGTCCTTCTCTGCCTTCAGACATGACGTGGCCTGCATTTGCCACCTTTCCCGCGGGCCCGGCATTCCCGAGAATGGCAATGACAGGAGACCCGATCTGCCCCGCTCATCACAGCGCTGCCCCGCGTGCTGTCGCGTTATCAACACAAGGACGTCGTCCATCCGTCACCTCTGATAGGGTAAGGACAGGCTGTGAAGCAGAGGCCGCGAGTCATTTTGTAGGTCACCCTCCTAGCAACCTCTGGCAAGCGCAGGTGTTGGAAGAGAAACCGAGTCACCCTCTGCTCCATTAGCAAGGGGAAGGTGTGACCGTCGGAGACCCCAGGGTCCTGGCTCAGGTGAGCTGCCTCTCACCCACTGTGGTGACAGGACATCTTCTCAGGACCGAATTATTCCGAGATCATCATTTGGAAGGTCCGGGACCTGGGAGGACCCTGGGATGCATTTAGCTGTCGCCCACATTTGAATAAATGCCCTAAGTGTGCAACAGGGACAAACCCGCCGTGCTCCAGGAGGGGAGGTGGGGAGACCTGCAGCAAGCGCAGGCCATGGAGATCAGCCATGCAGTTATTAACGTCGTAACGAGCCACACAGCCTTAGGGACTTTAGGATGCGTGTTTGCACTGGACCTGTCCTCGTGGGGCTCTGACTTCCATCTGTTGGCGTATCGCATGTGTACTATTACCTTTGAATACCTTCAGAAAGACAGCATGCCAACAAGTGCGTTTCCAGATTCCAGTGGTCCTCACGTACTCCCCAAGCCGACTGGGGCCTGAACTCGGTGGGAAAGTGGGGGTGCCACGTCTCATTACTGACATTCTAGAATATTCCATCTGAACACTGACAACAGACAGTAGCCCTGGGGCTTCCAAAGACCACTGAAAACAGGCTGGATGCCTTTCCCAGGAGCCACTCTTGGCTTGTTGCAGACTGACCTCAGAGAGGCTTCTGCGTGTCGTGTTGCTTTGACAAACACCAAAATGTTTTCTTGATTTCTTCTTTAAAATGACACATTTATTTTTTTTAATCTTCCAAACAATTCCCTTTCTAGGTTGCCTTTATGCAGTGAGTTGAATGATAGAGCCTCCCAGGGAAGCCACGGCCTTCCGTTTAAACTCGCCGTACATCAGTGCTCATGCACAATATAAAACCACGGTCCACGGAACATTTAGCAATCCCTCTTCACGTCCACTAGTGTTTCTCTGAGCCCTCGAAGCAATTTAAATTCACTAAAAGAGTAAGAGCAATTATGGACCTTTCCTGAGTCTCATCTCCAGGAAGGTCGTATCTCTTGGAAAGTCACCCCCCGGGACAGTCAGGGCGAGCTTCTGAAACATGGAGAGTGCAGGTCCCGGTCCACAAAATTCTGATGTTTTGTTTAATCTGGTGACATTCCGAATCCTCTTAGGAGAGTTGAGGGGAATGACCGTGAACTGGAAACTACTAGAAGGCTCAGCCGGCCAGGGACTCTCCTCCTCCCTCCATGGGGCATCCGTGCAAACACTAGGCCTCCTGCCATACCACAGAGGTCACTGGAGTGCCCGACGGGCAGGACCTGCCCTGCCTGTGCTTGGAGCGTGAGATGCCCTCCCTGCGGACACACACCCTGCCCATGGCCTGAGCGAGCTGTTCACCGAAGTAACGAGTACGTAAGTGAGCCCCAGCCTCTCCTGCTCCCACTGTCCCTTCCAGGGAGGCAGCCAGAGGGCGGACGGTGCCCGGAGCGCACGGGCATGAGGAACCCCACATTCCATTAATGCCACCGCATGACGCTCCCGCCTGAGAGCCGGCCCAGGAGCACAGGCCTCAGCCTCCCGCCTCCCGCTCAGAGCCCGCGCCGCGCCAGGGTGTCTGTTGAATTTCTCGGCACTGAAAGCCTCCTGCGGGCATCTGGTTTGGGCTGACTTCCACAAATTGTCAGGTGACCTGCTGACCTACGCCTGACTCTGACTCCGATTTTATAAGGAAAGTTAACCAAGTTTGAATCACAGGATTTTATTTTCTTTTTAAAAAGGAGCTATTTTTAAGGTGACTGTAGGTTGACATCAGAGTCAGATGGCAGTCAGAGGTCCCCGTGCCCCTCCTGCCAGCCCGCTGGGACTCACTGACCACGGACTATCGGCTCATGGGCAGGCGCCGGTGCATCCTCCCGACTGAGCCCCGCGCCGCCCTGCTGCCCGGCTTCCCTCGGCGGCCTTGTGTGGCCGCGCGTCCGGCCCCGACACCAAGCCGCGTTGGGATGGGCGGGCTCTGAACCCAGCCCCAGGCCCTGTGTCCCCCACAGAGGAGGCATGACACCTGCCGGCAGAGCTCAGCGGACGGGCAGGCAGAGGACTGCAGGGCTGAGGCGAAGATGATCTTCACCACCCTGATTCTTTGGAAATTAGTGATCACGCATTCACCAAAGTATTTGGTGAATCAGAGCTCTCCACTCTGTTGAATAGTTTATTGACACCCAACTTGCAAAACAATCACCCCAGCACAAGTGAATGAACTCGTACGTGAGCTTTCTCAGGACATGAGTTCTTTGATGACAAAGTCCACAGCCCTCTCTTCTAAGAAGGCTGCCGCACAGCCTGTGCTACAGACCTCACGAGTGTGCGCCTCTGTCACGAGTGTCTTCCTGCTGGGCACGAGGGCACCCTCAGTGGGACAGACGCGGACACAGGCTGGGGCAGACCACGCCTGCACCGGGAATGTCAGGGACGTCACACGGCATGCAGGACCTGGGGAGGAGCATGGAGATGCGGAGGGAGGGTGTCTGCAACCATTTTCCCTCCTCTTGAATGTGTACTGTGCCAGGTACAGCACTGCTGGCTAAGTGCCTGTGTGGGGGTGCAGGGGTGTGTGCATGAGCATGCAGGGGTGTGTGCACACATACGTGCGCTGGTGTGTGTGGGTGCAGGGATGTTACGCATGAGCATGCAGGCGTGTGTGGATCTAGGTGTGTGTGCACGCACACGTGTGCTGGTGTGTGTGGGTGCAGGGGTGTGTGCACGCACACGTGTGCAGGTGTGTGTGGGTGCAGGGCGTGTGTGCATGAGCATGCAGGCGTGTGCGCATCTAGGTGTGTGTGCACGCACACGTGTGCAGGTGTGTGTGGGTGCAGGGCGTGTGTGCATGAGCATGCAGGCGTGTGCGCATCTAGGTGTGTGTGCATGCACGTGTTTACATGCACACGCATGTGTGTGTGCATGTGTGTGCACACCAAATGCACAAGGCATTCACTGTATTTAAAAATGCATAATCACAGAGTCTCAGCAGTGACCTTGGAGGACCACAGCTAGGAAGAGGTGGGTACAAAGCCAGAGTTCCAAACTCCATTTTAGCACTAACTGTGCCCCGTCGGGCTTGTCCACCAGGCAGCCCTCCTGGCAGCTGGGGAGCACAGACGCCCGGGGCAGAGGGGCGCAGACCCTCGTTCCTGCGTGAGCCCCGAAGACCTCAGTCCCACCTCCACACCCAGGCAGTGGTGCCGCTGCTGCTGATGACGACAAGAAGGCCGGCTTCCCAGATCCTTCCCACCGGCCGCCCACACCCGGAGGCCACACAGCCCCGCGGCTTCCGGCCGGGCCTCACCACGGGTCAGAGCCACTGGCAGAACAAAGGCATGTGGGCTCCGGAGCTCCGCTCTGACCGCCTCCCCGGCATCTGTCACCTTCTGTCTGTCACAGAACGGTGTATGTACGTGTCTCGTCTCCACTTACAGCCGGCTTCGTCATGTCCTGTAGCTTCAGAGAAACAGACTGAAATTTATTTTTGCTAAGAGAGTCGCGGGCATTTCTAGCGTAACCCAACTCAGGGGTAAACCCCTGGTCCCCTCGCCCCACTTGAGCCCACTACTAAACTCCGGGACCCCGTGTCCCCCCCCCCATCCGATCCCCTGAGGGCACGGCCCCTGCCCAGAACCCACCCCCACGGCTACCAGCCATGTGGCCCCTGGGCTCTTTCTGGATTTTGTCACAAAGTACTTCCTGCTCCTTGAAAACAAGGCCCCCCAGCACCCACAGCTGGGCCTCCAGTGGGAGAGGATGGAGGCGACCCCAGGGCGCGTGCGCTTCCAGCACGTTTACTTTGGGGCCTGCTCAGTGTCCTCACTCTGGCTAAATACACCGATGACAGGAACTGGTCCTTCACAAGGGGAGAACCTGGTGGGCTCTGATTTTGGCCAAATTGTTCACTTTCTATCAACTCAACCAGTATAATCTCCCTGGGCTGGACTCTGTCTTTGTCACCAAGGGGGCGGAGAGCAGGCCGCCCCAAAACGGGCCACCTGGGCCTGTCGGTTATTCTCAATAACAGTTACCGAAGGGACAGCTGTGTAGGGAGGAGCCTCGGAAGCTCCTCTGTCCCCCTGGGAGCAGGAAGTGTCCCGGGTGAGGGGTTCCCCGCGGCAGGCGGGGGACGTGCTTGTCACCAGGGTGGGACGTTCAGAGCTGAGAAGGCTGTGTGGACGGCCCCAGTACTTCTTACTCATCGGCCACCCCAGCCCAAATCCGGTTCAGAGTTCCTCATGATCGGAAGCTCCCAGGTTGGATGCCCCTTGCCCGTCAGTTCCTCAGAGTCTTTGTCATTTGTCTGAAGAGTACACAGGCCACCTGCCTTGGGCCATTTTTAGGTCAGAAGGTCATTGCTGGGCCTCCGAGCACGGGGAGTGAAGCTTCTGTGTTTCTCCTGTTAATCTGTCTCACGGCCCCATAATTCCTTGTCCCACGAGCAGACCGTGGGGGTAGAGGAGGATTTTTCCTTCCCTTCCTTCCAAAAAACCAACTTTCTCGACCTAATTTCAGTCCCCGGGATATTTAGATCATCTGAGAATGTCATTCCTCATTCAACGCCACAACTTAAGTGTGAGTTCCTCGGTGACGTCCCCAGGCCTGGCCTTTTCTGCGCTGGATGCAAGTGTTTCAGGACGTGTCTTCCCCTGTCCCCAAATGCCTTGCTGTGCTGGAGGGAAACCGTCAAGGACCAGCAGAACCACCTGCACAGAAGCTGTCCGCGGGCCGTCGGTCACACCCACAACGCCAGTGTCCCCGGGGCAGCTCGGCAGGGCTCTCTTCCACGGGGTGGATGCCAGCTCCACCCAGCGACCCCGCAGAGCGCTTCTCAGGAGGTCAAACAGGACGTCTGGGGGGGAGCAGGGACCACATCGTAGACCCAGGTGACAGTCACACAGGTCCCAGGCCCTGACCCACTGGCAGGTGACGTCCATGCATGGCTGGACAGTGGAGCTGATCTTGAGTCTGCGTCTCACTCCCCCACTGGGACAGTAGGGTTTATCAAATACAAGCATGGGATTTCTGTTAATACTGAATTTCTAAAAAGCACTGGATGAATTCCAAGTACAGTATGTCCCAAATACTACATCGAACATGCATACTTTTTTTAAAAAAATGTGCTGTTTCTCTGCAATTCATATTTATCCGGGTGCCTGCATTTTGTCTGAAAATAACTTTCCTTTTATTTATTATTATTATTATTATGTTAATCACCATACATTACATTATTAGTTTTTGATGTGGTGTTCCATGATTCATTGTTTGCGCGTAACACCCAATGCTCCATTCAGTACATGCCCTCTTTAATACCCGTCACCAGGCTAACCCATCCCCCCACACCCCTCCCCTCTAGAACCCTCAGTTTGTTTCTCAGAGTCCATCGTCTCTCATGGTTCATCTCCCCTAAATAACTTTCCTGGTCTGAGTGTCTCTGGCTGCCGTAGAATCCCCGTGGAATCCCCCCAAATGGAGGAGACTGGCCCTGGGGAAGGGGCGTCCTCTGGGAGCCAGGAAAGGACGGGGGTGATTCCTGTCACAGCGGGCTTGCCCGGACCTTCCAGGGACCCCCAGACCCACGTTCCTCCCTGGCCCTTCAGGGCTCCACTTGGAAAGACAGCTCAATACCGACCAAAGCATCTTACTGTTCTAGCCCTCCAAGAATTGGCTCCTAGACCCGATGATGTGTCACAGGTGATGCTGGTCTGATTTTCGTTATGGGTGTGGGATCCCAGGACGGGGTCACTCATCACTCATCCTTGCTATTACCCCCCACCACTTCCCCGAATCTACATCATGTTCCTCCAGGAATTTCCTTGTCTCCCTCGGAACTTCTTGTCGGTTTTTTTCTTATGGGGAGAGGAAGTCTATTCTTTCCCATCATGTTCCTCCGACCGTCCTCCTCCTCTCTGAGCCTGTTGCCTGGCATCCGTCCCCCTCTCCCTGTGCTCCCCGGGGCTGCTAGCTCAGTGCTAGCCAAGCCTGTGATGCTTGCAAGCTGCTCCTTAGAGAGCTCTGGTCTTTCCCGCAGGGCCTGGACTGCCCGTCCTACCCTCCCACTCCTGGCCGGCTGCATCCTTGTGTCTTCTCTGAGGCTCCATCCCGGGAAACACTCCTGCCAAAGTCTCTGAGAAACCGATGTGTTGTCATTCTGGGTCTTTGCTCCTTGCATCTCTCGACCTGTTCTATGTGATTGTCTTCCTTGCTCTCTAGGCGCACTCTTCATTGTGTTCAGTTAATCTTGGAAGAAACTCACCAAGTAGCATAGCTAAATATGCACATTTCTAGATGGTAGATTATTTCTGCAATTTGATGTTGGGTCAAAAGACTAGGGCATCTTAAAAGAAATGCTACAGATTTGCTGTCTAGACTGAGCCTCCCGTGGACGCTGTGTCCCTTTTCCCTACGTCCCCATCAACACGGGTGTTTTCTGCTGTCGCTGTGACAGATGGGAGGACACCTTGTGATCTAGTGGGCATTCTTGCTCAGGTTCTGAATGCCAGCTTCCTCGTGCCCCTTGAATACCCGAACACCACTGTCCGTCCACACGCTTCCTGCACCCATGCTCGTCTCCTGGGCTGGGCTGCCACAAACTCCCACGGACATCGTGGCTTCCAACAACACAAACCTATTCTCTATCGTTCTGCAGGTCCTGAGCCCAAAGGGAGCCTTCAGGGAATAAAATCAAGGTGCCGCAGGGCTGGTTACTTTTGGGGCTCTGGGGGAGAGTCTGTCCCCTGCTCTTTCCAGCTTCTGGGGCACCTGTGTTCCCTGGCTTCTGGTCACATCCCTTCCCCCCCCCCCCCCCCCCCCCCCCCCCCGCCGCAAGACTTTCCTGCCTCCGTCCCATAAGGATCCTGCGATTGCACCTCACCATCTAATCATGTCTGTAGAGTCCCGGGTCCCAGGATTCAGGCGTGATGTTGCTGGATTGCAGCCCACCACGCCCCTCGAGGCACTGGTGCCCGGAGCCTTCTACTGGGAAAGCCTGTCTTTCTGATCCACGTTCTCTCGCGGGACGACATGTTACCACATCCAGCTGCAGATCCACGGACACCGCTCCCACGTGTATCCTTCCACACAGACTCCAGCCCAAGCTCCAACGGCGTATTTGCAAACCCTACCAGCTTGCTGCCTATGTGTGCATTCTATACCTCAAATTCAGCATCCAACCCTGAACAAGTCCTCTGCGGTTCCTGCCTGTCTCCTTCCCCGGCCTCCCAGAGGCAGCAAGGGGATTGCCATGAATCAGGCCAGCAGGCTGAGCACGGCTGGCCTCCCCGCTCTGCCCAGCAAGCCCAGGACTCTCCTAAAGAGGTGCATCTGGTTGTTCCTCTCACAAGACTCTGATGGTCCTAGACCTTTGGGGTCTCTGTTGTGCTGATCATGGCATTCTTATGCTGAAAACTCCTGATGCGCTAATCTCCAGGTGACTTTGCCTAATGGTTTCAGAACTCGATCTTGGCTCCACTGGAGAAGATGCAGTCCTGTGTGAGGAAATCCTGAAGAAGAGAAGAAGGGAGAGAAGGAGAAAGATCATTTTCATGTAGTAGAAACCCGAGAGACTTGGATGGGACACAGAGTCTACATCTCCGTTAAGACAACCAGGACGGAAGGCTTGGCAACCGTGTCATCGTTAGCCGGAGGAACCACTGTGGATGCGTGCTGGGCTGGCCACATGCGTCTGAGGTGCGCAGGCTCTGAGGAGGGCAACCTCGGAAACCCTTCCTCCCTCAACTTCCGAAGGGAGCCATGGGCCCCTCTCAGACTCGTGGTGCAGGTCCGCCCGGGGTCAGAGTGGGGAGCCCTGCTTCCTACACAGGGTTTCCTTGCTCACCCAACGCCGGGAGAGGCACCCGTTCACCGTCTAGGCAGGAGTCAGTAATGGCCCACAGCTGCCCGGCCTCAGTGGCCCACCTGACCGGCACGGGGTTGGCGGCCTCAGAAGATCGAGGTCCTTTTCCAGAAGAGAAGGCCAGCATCACGAGGGGTGACTGTAGCTGGCTTTTTCTTCCTCAACAAGCACACCTCCTTCTCCTTCTTTCTAGCTGGGGGCCAGGGCTCCGCCTCACGAGGACCTGCTTGCTTGTGACGGCTCACGGAAGCCTGGCACAAACCCAAGGAGATGGGCGCCGCCCCGGCTCCTGACGCTCGAGTGGACACCGAAGCACAGGGAGGGTTTATAGGGCGGCAGCTACAGCCCAGCGCTGCTGGACTCTCCGTCCGGGAGGCAAGTCAGAGTCTTCCAGGCTTCAGACCCAAGCTGGTGGGACGCCGTCGGCGGTGCTGAGACTTAGTGAAGAGCCAGATGACAGTGTCCAGCTAACAAGTTCCCGGAAAAGCAGCTCCGCGGACGTTGCCCTGATGGCCCGCATGTTCTTGGCCGGTTCCGCCGTTAGAATGAGAGCGCTCGTGGTCCTGGGCGTCACGCTGGTGGCGGCCTGCACACACAGCTTCTTCCCCTTCCTCCTGAGAGGCAAGGACCTCCTGTGGGGTGAGTGACAAATAAATATCATCTTTGACCTCATGAAGCCACAGTCCACAGCCACCGAAACAGAGAGCAGCGAGGCGGCTCCTGAGAGTCAGGGGAGACCCGATCCTTCCATGTTTCCTCCCGCATGTCTGAGAAGGGAGCAGGGATTCTGGAGGGTGGAAGGATCGAAACACAATCCTGTCTGAAGAACAACTCATGTCCTCTGACTATTAATGAGACTCTCCATTTTACCTGCTTGAATATTTGGGGAAAAAATGTCTTTGGGAGAAATTGCTTATTCCTTTGCTGTAAAGTCATTTTCTGTGAGTGATGTGTGTGCTGGAACCAGAGTGCTACAGTGTCAGTGGGGTTGAGAAAGGGTTGGGGTGGTTAAAAGGATCACAGCTCAAACTCTGCTTTTGTTTGGCTAAAAAAGAAAAAGAAAAGGCACCAAACACCTTGAAGGGCTTTGACTGGAGCAGAATGTCGGAGGTGCGTCTGGCTGCCAGCCCCGGGGACGCAGACGGCCCCCAGCAGGCTCCTGCCTGCCCGCAGCCTGGCGGGGCTTCTGCGGACCCGGGCGCCTCACTCCTTCCTCGGGAGTGGGAGGACCCTCGTGCTGACAGCCCCTGCCCCACCTTGACTTTGCACAGAGGACACACATGTGGAGTCCCACTTTCCCCAATCCCACTGAAGTCGGGGCTCCGTGACCACATGTCCTTCACAGACGCCTGTGCCCCTAAGAAAGCACCCAGCCCATCCCAGGTGGCAGGAAGCTGGAGGCAAGCGCGGGGCTCAGAGAACGCGGGTCTGCCCGCGCCCCTTCCCTCGCACACCTACCGCACGTAGGAAACCGGGAAATCATCCGTCACGGGGACCCCCTGACGTGCTGCACTGTGTAGGCGCGCTGCGTCTGGAGGACACCAGGACACAAATCAGACGCACGTTTCAGCCCGCCGCGGGGAAGGCGATCTCCTCTCGCCCACGTGAGCCAGTCGTCCCAAGGCCCCGCACGCCACGGTGTTCACAAGTGGCTTGTGAATTAATTGATTTGCCCTTTTATGTCATACTTATTAAGGCCCTAGAGCCACAAAACCACGATAACAAAAGTTGGGAGTCCTGTGGCTGATGGTGAGCAAGTTGTGCATCAGCCGACCTCCAGAGCAGCAGGCCTACCGGCAGCACACTGTTAGCTCTGACGTCTGATACCTGCAGCTTTCATACAGACGTTTATTATTGCCCGTCTCGGAGAGTTTGATTTTCTTTTTGCTGTAGCTTGGACGAAGTATATAAATCACATACAGTGCAACATCGATCAGAATGCTGCACATCGGGGGTATTTAATTGTTAATTGGAGTATTTTGAGGCTGGCTTATTAATCGTTTACTTTACAAATTACTTATTTAGAAAATATTTCTCTGATCGTGTTCGATTTTACATTCATTAATAGAAGAGACTTTTTCCCAGTTGACAACGAGCTAACGGCAGCTTTCACTGGTGAACCTTCTTTGAAAGATCATTGTTATTGCGCACATTTCACTGTCGCCAATTTAACTCCTGATACTGCTGTGCGTTTTCGTGGGTTTGCGTTCTTATCACAGGACTGGGGTCTTCGTGGAGCCGGCAGCCTGGAGGTGAAGCTGCCTGTGGGCTCGCTTCTGGGCACCTCTCCCCTGCGCGTCCAGTCTACTCACAGCCCCAGAGGGCCCCAGAGGCCCGAGGTACTGCTGTGTCCAAGCTCCCTGTCCTTCCGGGTCCTTCCGTGAAGCCCCACACCCAGGACTGGAGACTGGCTGATACATGGTCAAGGACACACGTAGGTCCTGGACATGCACACCTGAGGGTCAGGCTGTGGTCTGTAGCCATCTGGGGGACAGGAGCGAGGCCAGGGCACCCTTGCACGTACATGCCGCTCGAGTCTAGCTCAGGAAAAGCCCCAGAGTGGGATTCCAGGAGGGCTCAGCTCAGAAATGCATGCATGGCCCTGTGGGTCTAAGAAAGAAAGGGTGGGTCCCTTCTGCAGAGCCCGAGGATGTCCTCACGGAAGTCAGGTGTTGGTCAACACAGAGGGGGATGCGTGTCCTCTGTGCAAAGTCGAGATTGATGCACAAGCATCCTTACGGCAGACGTTCCCCCAGGTTACAGCTGCTACGGAAAATAAGGTGCACACGGACCGCGGGAAGCAGAGGCCCCTCCTGCAGATCGGGGAACTTAGGAACCAGCCTAATGAGGGGACGCACTTAACAAGGAAAGTTGGCAAACTTTATTCCAGTTGCTTGGGGTTCAGCAAACAGGGATTAGTTACGTCAGGATCCAAACGCAGATCTCTGAGCAAAACCAGCTCCTCAGAGTCAGTCAGCGGTGAGACTTGGGGGCCTGCACCGTTTACGGCTTCAGACGAGGAAGATTTCGGCGTTCTTGTCTTTAACTGTTTTTAACAAGCACTCTTTGGAAACAGTTGACTTGCTGCTTCTTGCTGAAGTATGACGTTCACTTGCGTAACAGCTTCCCAGACTCCAGGCCTCCGACATGTGAAAGGATTATGTCCCAAGGAGAACTTTCTTTGGGGGGGACCAGGACCGTCTTCAGAAGGCAGGTGTCTTCAGATGGGACAAGTCATGGAACTCTCTAGAAGTCAGTGTTCAGAGCTGGAAAGAAGGGGGCCGGCTCAGGTCGCGAGGTCCACGATGCTGACTGCCGCTGTGAGAGGCTGACCAGCCCTGGAGGAAGGAGCTGAGGTGGAGGAGGGGCTGCAGGGTCTGTGAAGGAAGGGCAAGCCCGCCGTCCCGGGCAGGACCGAACTGAGCCGTCACCGTCCACGCTGTGGGGATTTATAGGAACACACTGAGTCCTCTGGACACCAGAATGGATTTCTCCCCCTTTCTTGCTCACAGGTCCCTAAACACTAGCCCCCCTCCCCCCATGGCTGGTATAAAGATGCATTTGTTATGTTAATAAGGAGACTTTGGAAAGCCCTCAGGTCACCCAAGGATGGAGACTTGTGGCCAAGAGCACCAACCCTGTGATCAGGGGGTTGGAATTTTCCGGGCCCCCAGCCCCGCCTCTGGGCAAGGGGAGGGGCTGGAGGGTGAATCAGGGCCAGTGCCCAGGGACTTGTCTACTGTGTCTCCGAAATGAAGCCTCCATAAAAACTCAGAAGCACTGGGTTCGGAGAGCTGCTGGGTTGGGGACCCCGAACGTTCCCACATGCCACCGAGCTGGCCCCACATGTCCCAGGGAGAGATGCTTGTTTGCTGTGGGCCTGACCCTGCACATCTCTCCTTCGGGCTGTTGATTTGCATCCTGAGTAAACTGATCAATGGAAGTGTTTCCCTGGGCTCCGTGAGCCACTCTCGCAAATTAAGGGAGAGGAGGAGGAGGTCCTTGGAACCTCCCTGGTGTAGCCTTTGGCCGAAAGCACAGGTGCCGGCCTGAGGCTGGGGACCAGCGTCCTGTGGGCCTGAGCCCACATCCCGAACCCCGTGGCAGGGCTGGCCGTCTGGAGGAGGGAGAGCAGAGGGCCATTCGCGGCGGCCGAGAGCACTGGGGATGAGAGCAGAAGAGCGGCCTCCTGCAAACGCTTGGGTTTGTGGGGCCCTCTGCCAAGAGCTTCACAAATCACCTGTTTCACCCTCAAAATAACCCTCAGGGTGATCAGAAGTGAGACACTGGGCCTGGGGGCCAGTTTCAGACCAGGCTCCAAGGCGGCCTGGCTCCAGAGCCCCTGCATGTCACCACCGGGCACAGGGTCAATGAGCAGGGCGACTGTTACATCCGGGAAGTGAGGGGCCATGCTGGCTTTGGGGATGAAAACACGAGCCATGAGGGCTGTGCAGTGGGTTTGGAATCACAGATGCACGGTACCCCTGCTTTTGTGGGTTCTCCCCTGTCCCTGCAGGTCTGAGAGAGACTCCGCAAGCCCAGCTTGGTCCTTGGAGCCCCTGCCTGTTCTGGGGGTTTCTGCCTCCTTGGGCCCACCTGCTGGCCCCTTGTTCACATTCCACAGCGAGCCCCCCTGAGCTCGCAGGCCTGGGCCCTGGCAGTGGCCCCTGCCCCACGGTGTGCTCCCCAGACCCTTGCGGACGGAGGGTCACCCAGCACTTGGTGGCTAATCACTTCTCCCAGAATCCCAGGGACAATCCACATGGAATTGTGTCTTTCTTACAACACACTCGGAGTAGACTGGGGAGGACAGGAGGGGCAGTGGAGAGGGTGCATGCAGGTGCCTGTGCTGGGTGCTGCCCCGGTGGACCCCCGAGTCTGCTGGGGTCTCTGCCCTCGGCACCTGCTGTCTCAGGATCTGCAGATGCTCCTCACAGTTCAGAGGCTCTTACTTCTTCCTGCAACAAAATCATTAGTGAAGTTTTAGGACAAGGACACCTGCCAAGTGTACTCACTACTTTAACAGATTTTCTGGGATATGCTGTGCCCACTTCATCCTAAATATAGACATTTACCATTCTAAAAACAGTTTAGGTCCTATAAAGGTGTATATGCTCGAAAACATTCTGATAATCTATTTATTTTTACAAATAAATGCATTTCCTTTGATAAAGTACTGATTATGCAAAAGATATATTCGTAACAGAAGCTACTTGTGTGTGTCACTTGAAGAACTTGTCTACTTTACGTTATTCATGTGGAACCTCACATTTCAACCCAGAAATGGAATCTCACATTATTTTTTTAGTCTGGGTTGCTATAACAAGCTACCACCAACTGGGTGGCGTATAAACAGGAGACATGCATTCCTCACGCTCCAGAGGCTGTAGGTCCCAGATCGAGGAGCTGGCACATTTGGGGTCTGGTGAGGCTGCGGGGACATGCATCCGGCTGCATCCCCGCTGGCTGGGGCTCTCGGCCGTGTCTTACTGATCCCACCGCAGGGGCTCCACTTGTGACTGTCCTCACATTGTCACGCGGGGGGTGAGGCTTCAATATACGCATTTTGAGGGGCCATGAACGTTTAGAGCATAGGACTTGTTAAACTTTTCAAGCACGAAGTAAAAGAAAATGCTAGTCTTGTCACTGCAAAGTGCTGGCATGTTTAAGTAATTTATCTTTTGTCCGGTGCGCAACTTAAAATAGGGAAATATTATGAACTTCCTGCGCCTCTTTGTTAGGGAACAAAGTACTCAGGGTTCTCTGGACTAACCAGAGGTGGTCTGGCAAGCGGGAAGCAAGAGTGGCCGACGACGCTTGGAGGCGGTGCGAGCGTGAGGGTCCGTGTGCTCCTCGCACTCCAGGGGCAACTCTGCAGGGGGAGCTCATGCCCACTGTGAGGTGGGGACCTGGCCAGGAGCCATGGGCTCGTGGCTGCCTCATGCTGGACGCGGTGGAGGACACTGAATGTGGCAGAGGGTGGCTGTGCATGAACCTGCGTCATTGTGCCGTACGTTGTTCCACAGGACGGAACAGAGACTCTGCTGTCATCAGCATCGTGGAAGCGAGCAGGCGCATGGTGGACGGCGCCATCTACCACACCATGAAGAGGTAGGCTTTCCGCGGGGGGACGGGGGGCAGGCCACTGGGGGACGGGGCTGCCCCGTGTACTTTTCACCAGTGGTCCAAAATCTCCACTTGACCTCATGTGCGTTCATTCTCTTTCCTGGCTTCGTGGGCAAGATCCTGAAAGAACCGATGTTCAGTCTCAAATTCTGTCTAGCAAACCCCAGAGCAAAGCACGGTGATCTCACCGGGACTCAGTACTGCAGTCCCGGTGGCAGGCGGGGGTCCTGGCAGCACACGGGGGTCCTGGCAGCAGGCAGGGGTCCTGGCATCGGGCAGGGGTCCTGGCGGCAGGCGGGGGTCCTGGTGGCGGGCGGGGGTCCCGGGGGCACATGGGGGTCCTGGCGGCACGTGGGGGTCTTGGCATCAGGCAGGGGTCCCGGTAGCACGCGGGGGTCCCGGCGGCAGGGGACTCCTCGCCGGGGGGCAGTAGGGAGGAGCTGAGACCAGAGAGGGGGGCTGGGCTGAAGGACACCGTGTCACATGGGGCCCTCCGTGCAGGATTAAGTCTACCCATCATTCAGGTTTAAGTCATTAAGAAACGCCTTGATTTTATGTATATAATTGACATCAGTATTGAGCACATTGTGGTCTCACATGAGATATTTGTAAAGCAAACAAAACAAACAGTAAAGAGCAGGTTTTATCCTCCAAGCTTATTTCGTTGGCGGCTGGCTAATACTTCTATAAGCTCTCGCTAGGGACGGTGGTGTCCCCCACACGGTCATCGAAGCCGGAGCTGCTGCGTCTGTGCGCCCGAGACCGGGTCCGCAGAGCAGTGCACGCCCTTCCCCAGACGCCGGGTCGCCCCGCGGGCGTCACCCGACCCTGTGCTCATGGACCCACACTTCGTGTTCACAACCGACACATCCTTTACTCACTTGCCTGGGAGCCTTCCTACGGGCGTACAACGCTGGGCGTGGCGGGCTGTGCGTGGGGCCCTCCGGCCGCCGGGGGTTCGTTCTCTTCTGGGATCGAGGTGGGTGCGTCACACGCACCCTTGCTCTCAGCTCCTTCTCTCACAATCCTTTCTGACTTCCAACTGCAAGTCCTCCTACTCCAGTGTCTCTGATCTTCTAAAGCTCCCGCCCCTTCCCAGACTCGCCACTGGGCACACTGGCCATGGGGTGCGGAACCCACACCTCCATAGGGGAGGGTCCGCGTGCCCGCCTTCTGCCCTGGAGAGGGTGGTGTCGTGTTATATGGGCCGTAGGGCTGTTTTGCGGAGGAAGACACCACCTCTGCCTTCCAACGCTGCCCCCCTTTTTCAGTAGCATCCACGCCCAGTGTGGGGCTTGAACTCAGGACCCCGAGACCAAGAGCGGGTGCGCCGCCGACTGAGCCCGCCAGGCACCTCTCAGAGCTGCCCGTTTTCTGAGCATCCTGGTAAAGGTGGACGAAAACAAAGACAGTGCCCTTGGCCTCACAAAGTGTCGAGAAATAACCCAGAGCTAGGGAGACTGTCCCCCAACAATATCCGACCCCCGTGTATACCACCCTGGCATCTTGCAAACTTTTTCGAGGGGACCCTTTCACCCTCCAGTGACCGCTCCGGTGGATCTGACCGGCAGGGCTGGGACCACATCCGTTTATCCCACATCCCGTTCCCTGGGTTCAGCGGCTGCCCCCAGCACTCCGGGCTGCAGGGGGAGGCAGACAGGCCCTGCTTGCGGCGTCCTCCCAGCTGCACGAACCAGATCCTTTGGGGTCTACCTCAGGAGGCCAAGGGCTTCACCCTGGGTTCTGAACTGACCTCTGCCCTCGGCCAAGGGGAAGGAGTCCACCATCTCAGGGCCCCGATCCGGCTGTCTCGTCCACGGGTCTGCCAGCGAGCTGAGGCTGGCCTGAGTCTCCTGCCATTGAACTCTGAGGACAAAGAAATGGGGTAATTAGGGCAAAATAAGGAGGTGGGAGCGTGGCCACTGCAGACTCCCAAGGGGGTCTGGCTGCCCGTGCGGGCTCCGTCCTGAAGAGAAGAACTGGCCTAGGCCCTTCCCTGAAATGGCCTTTCTAAGTCCGCCTGTGCCCATGGGGACGTGGCCCCTCACGTGGCCGTGTTCACGAGGTCTGTGGCCGTGGGCTTTGTCTCAGTGCTTCATGCTGGGACATCAGCGCCCCGGTCTGTGGCCTGGGGACCGGGCTGCAGTGGGTCTGGGCCCCTAGAAGGTTCTGCTCACCGGCTCACTGGTTTGCTTGGAAACACGGCGAGAAGGTCACCGCCTGCCTTTCCAGGGACATTTGCCAAGCGGGTAGCCTTGGAAGATAGGGCGCCTCCCTGCACAAAGGGGAAAGTTTGCTCCCTGTCGATGTAACAGCGGGGGGCGCCTGGGGTGCAGGTCAGGTCTGCGGCCTGTGTGCTACAGGGGTCCCCCGGCCGAGGCTCCGAGGCCGCCGCACGTGGCCCAGGGCCTCCATGAGGAGAGGGGCACTGGCCTCCGAGGGCTGCTGGAGCACGTTGTCCCAAACCCAGCAGCTTAATCCAGCACGCGTGGACGGTCACACCATCCTGTGGGTCCCAGTCCATCATGGACCTCCATGGGCCAGAGTCCAGGAGTCTGTGGGACGCCAGTCCTTCTGAGACCCGGGAAACCTCCCTTTCCTCACCTTCCTGGCTCTAGAGGCTCCCATGTTCCCCAGCTGGGCCCTTCCTCTGTCTTTGGGGGGCGACGGAATCTCTGACCACTTCTCCTCCCCGCCCCCCGTCTTCCTCCTCCCCTCGTAAGGACCTGGTGGTTGTGTGGCCTTCTGGATAACCCAGGGGAAGAGCCCCATTTATCCTCAGCTGATTAGCAATCCCAATTCTATCCACAACATAATCCCCTTTGCTAAGCAGCCAGGCCTGTTCACGGGCTCTGAGGGGTCCAACTTGGACATCTTTGGGGGGCTGTCCTATCTCCCCCAGAGTCTCAGGGAGCCTCAGAAAGGCCAGAACTGGCACTGCGGTGGCTGGGGTCTCATGTCTGAGGCCAGGGTCCTATGAATGGGGCTGGCGTCCTGTGTCTGGGGCCGGGGTCTTGTGTCTGGGGCCAGGGTCCCGTGAATGGGGTTGGGGCCCCTTGTGTGGGGCCGGTGTCCCATGTCTGGGGCCGGGGTCCCGTGAATGGGGCTGGCGTCCTGTGTCTGGGGCCGGGGTCCTGTGTCTGGGGCCGGGGTCTTGTGTCTGGGGCCGGGTCCCGTGTCTGGGGCCAGGGTCCCGTGAATGGGGCCGGAGTCTCATGTCTGGGGCCAGGGTCCCATGAAGCTCTGCAGGCTGGTGTTCATGACGACATGGTGTTATAAACACACAGGCAGGCCTCACATACTGTGTTTTTATAGATCATGCGTGGTTATAGATCATGCACATTCATAGGGACGTCAGGTTTTCTCTAAAGTATCTGCCGTGGACGCTCGCAGTTCTTGTGTTTCAGTGTTGCCTCTGTCACTGGCCGTCCACCTGACGCCAGCTACCTGACTCTCAATGAGCGAGATTTGTAAAATGGGCCTAATTACGCCATTCACCACCCGAGGTTTTCAGAAGTAATAGCCTGAGGTATGAGTTGTGCTCGGCACAGCACCTGCCACCCTGGTTTGCTCGGGGAGCCTGCACGCTTGGGCTTATCACTAACACACGGAAAGCTTCGGCGGCCCGCTGGCTCACAGCCGGTGGGACCACGGGAAGCGGAGCTCGGCTGCTTCTGCAGCGTGAGGAGCCGCAGATCCCAGGGCAGCTGGAGGGGCTTCCCTCCAGCCGCTGGCTCTTCCTGGGGCCGCGGGGCTCCACTCTGCAGGTGCCGCCCAGGTAGAGGCCGGCTCGGGCCCCCTGCCCCCTGGGTCGCTGTGGGCAGGGGGCTGGACAGATCCCCCGGGGCTGGAGCTGTTGGAATGTGAGAGGCCAGGGACGCAGGGCGCTGGGGACAGGGCACGGTGCTTCCTGTCCCCCCACAAATGGTTCTGTTGCCCTGTTCCGCCCTGTGGGGGTTGATTCTCTGACTGGAGGGGACGGGCCGGCCTGCAAGCACTTGCTGGCCCCAGGAGCCCAACAGGGTTGCACGCACTCAGGGCCCCTCTCTCACTGGCTGGAACACAGCGAAGGCGTCTAACTGGATTTTGATGAGAAGGTTTATCTGCCCCAAGTCCTGTCCCTCTACGGCGGTCCTGGTGAACGGCCTCCGGATACGCCCACCCGAACCCGCACGGTGCTGGTCCCTGGCACGTGCTCTGCTGAAGTGAGTAGTGATTACTTTGAAAGCAGCCATAAACCAATAACCCGCTTTGTGTCTCCTCTTTGCCGCAGGGACCTCAGCAAAAGAGAGATCTCTCGTCCATCACAGCTTCTGTCTTTTTCCAAACTCCCTGAGCCAACCAGCCGAGCCATCGCCCGAGCGGCCGAGATCATGGAAGCTTCCGTGCAGGCCCTGAAGACAAGCGTCTCCGGGAAGCTCGGGCGATCTCGGCCTCCCACCGGTGAGCCCCCCGAGGTGCCCCCACCTGAGCAGCGGCCCCCGAGGGGCAGACTGCAGGGCTGGGTGGGGACTGCACGGGGCGCTTCTCACTCGGCTCCACGCTCGGACACGGCGGATCCTTAACCGCTGCTCGAACAGGCATGAGATTGTGTCTGGGCTCCCTGGGAGGTACCTGTCCCTGTGATGTGGGGCGGCGGCAGTGTGGCGTCCAAGCGGCGGTTTCCGGGGACCGGTCGGAAGGCTGGGAGCTGCTTGCAGGGCTGTTCCAGGAGGCGCGTTCTCCTGGGAGCTGCCCGGGGCAGAGCCCCTCCCCGCTGCGTGGCCGTGGCCTCCATGACTTCCTCCGAGGCTTTGAGAGCCAGTCCGCCCGACCCTGACCCTGACGTGGGGACAACACGGGCTACAGGCAGAGGAGCTGCCTCAGAGGAAGGCAGCCTGTGGGCCAAGGTCGGGCGCTGCCGGCCGGACCAGGCGGTCTGTGCATCCTGGGATGGGGCCTGGAAGATGGGCTTTGGGACAATCAGACGTATCCAGGCTTCTTCAGTGTGGAGTCACGGCCCGCTTGCTCTCTGAGTGCTCCCTCCGAAAAGGGCCGAGACACTTAATGCTGACTTAGCCTTTGTTTCTTTTACTTTATTTTTTATTTTTTTAAATCTGTTTATTCCAAGTTTTTATTTAAATTCTAGTTAGTTAACACATAGGGTAAAATGGGTTTCAGGAGTGGAATTTAGTGATTCCTCACTTACCTACAACACCCAGGGCTCATCCCGACAGGTGCCCTCCCATCCCCCAGCCAGCCCATCCCCCCACCTCCCTCCAATAGCCCTCCCTCTGTTCTCTAGTGTTAAGAGTCTCTTACGCTTTGTTTCCCTCTCTCTTCTTCCCTTCCCCGATGTTCATCTGTTTTGTTTCTTAAATTCCACACATGAGTGAGATCATATGGTGTTTGTCTTCCTGTGACTGACTTATTTCACTCAGCATAATACCCTCTAGCTCCATCCACGTCGTTGGGAAAGGCAAGATCTCATTATTTTTGATGGCTGAGTAATATTCCACCGTGTATAGATATGTCGCTTCCTAGTTAGCCTTTCGAATAAGACAGGCTTAGCCAAGTCAGGACTCACCAGAATTCTCAGATACCACACTTAGCAGGTTCAGTTGACTTCATAGCAACCAACGGTTCATCAGACATGGTTTTGTTTCAAACTGTGGGGCTGAGCAAGGGCTCTAAGGCCGGCCGTGCGTGCGCGGACCCCCAGCCCTGGGTACCTGCTCCAGGGTCAGTGCCCTTGCTCAGCTCTGGGGAGGCAGGTGCCTGGGGAGACGAGGCTGGGGGTTTGGTCCAGCCCAACATGCAGAACCGAAGAACCGGCTGATTTATGCAGTTTCCTGAGGTTTCCGTTGTCAACAACGTGGGCAGGAGTGGACAACGTGCAGTGTGAGAAAAGCAATCCTGGCAGTACACGTGGCCCTGTGACCTCGTCAGCGCGAAGCGTCTACAGCCGCGTGCGGGCACCCAGTTTCCGGGCTCCTTCCTGGCCCTGCTTCTGTTCATTGCGTAGCTGTGACAGTATATGGCTCCGTGCAGGGGACCCGGTTTCCTCCCACGGGTGCCTGAGCGCATCCTGTCAGGAGGGAGCTGTGCTCAGCCTCATGAGGAGTGCGTGCTCATCCGTGGGCAGAACGGGAAGCCCGGCCCCAGGGTCATTCTGCTGTTCGCACAGAGCCACCGGCAGACACGGCTCCCTGCATCACCGAGAGCCCAGTCTGGTTTCTCTCCGACTTAGAACGGAATATGCGTTCTTTCCAGAGCTCCTCTAGCGAGTCTGAACCTCACCGGTATCTGGCTGTTGTCTCTATGGCATTCTCTGGAGGATTTGTACAAACCATCTTGGAGAGTGACCAATGATTCCGTCTAGGAACACACAAGAAAGCAGGCCTTGCTCTGATTTGCTGAATAAACAGCAACAGCATTGGGGAAATAAATAGAGATAAGCCTGCTTTCTGGGGCCTAACCTGGAAAGAGTGGCAAGGAGGGAACCAGAAGCCAGTGCTCGGAGAGAAGGCAGGCTGCCCGCACAGCTGACCGGGCGGGCTTGGGGGAGGGTAAGGACCGAGCTTTGCTGGACGCACGGCCTCGCTGCCAGGGTGCGGAGACGCGTCGGGGATGCGGCCCCACAGGTGGGGTCAGGGTTACTCCACTGACTTGCTTTTCTGAAAGGTCACAAAGCAGACATAGGTTTTAAAAGCCCAAATCCTCGCAGTGAGGGAGCGCGCGGGGATTACAGAGAGTGACTGGTTTGAAGGAGAAGGAGCCCTCGCCCCAGAGGAGACGCGGCTGGTGTGGGGGTCCCCCGTGCGGAGGCTGGGGCCCCGTCTGAGACCTCCTTACCGCGTGTACGGCCGCAGGTAGGCTCGTCATTGCAAACGGTGGTCAATGTGCTGTTGTTTCTACCCAGACGTCCTGCCGGAAGATGTGCTGAACACAATTGCGAACGTGTCTGGATGCCTGCCCTACATGCTACCCCCCAAATGTCCAAACACCTGCCTGGCCAGCAAGTACAGGCTCATCACGGGCGCTTGCAACAACAGGTAGGCATTTCCGTCGGACTGGCTCTGTCTTCTGGTGGCAGCTGGGCCCCAGCAGGGTTAGAGGCCATCCCGAGGGGGGCTGCAGACCACTCGGGTCTTCTCCCGCCTCTGAGTGCCCAGGACCACCCCACCTGCCCCACCCCATCTGCGGGTGCCCCCCACATGACCGCATCCACCAGTGTCCCCTGGACGCTGCCCCACCCTGTCTGCAGGTGTCCCTTAGACACCTGTCCACTCCATCCGCGGGTGTCCCGACGCTGCCCCACCCTTTCCACAAAGTGTCCCCTAGAGTTGGGTTCTGGGAAGGCCCAGGAACCCTGGGCTCGACTGAGATCAGAACCCTGAGAAGGATGAGGAGGCCCAGACGTCCTTTGGGTGGAGGACGGCCACGGGGCCCAGGACACAAGTCTGCACCAGACCAGAGCCACCCAGGTACTGGAGGGCAGCACGACGATGGCCCTGTCCCCGGGGAGGGAGCTGGGAAAAAGATGGCTGTCCTCCCTCCCTCCCTTCCTATATTTATTCTAACACTCTGAGCGCCCTGAGCCAGGCCCTGTGACACCTGCTGGGGAATACAACAGACCTGTCCTCACAGAGCTGAGGAATGGGACCACGGGCCCCAGTGGGTCCAGCATAAACAGGACTAGCTCCCATTTTTATTACAGAGAGCTTCGCAGTTGGAAGGCTAGGTCCTATGATGACTGTACTCCTGGACTAACCAGAAACGCAGAAGGAATCTCAGAATGAAACAAAACGGTGGCGCCCACGTGGCTGGTCATGGGGCTCACGGGGACTACTGCCAACAGACGGGCACGTGGTCCAGTCCACGGTTCAGGACAGAGGGTGGTGCTTGAGTGGACCAAATCATCCAGGACACGTGGGATTTCCCAGATGATCAAGGTGCCCTCCTGCACTCTGCTAAAGCCACTCCACACCAGCGAGGGCGTCCCCTCTCCGGCCCCCTCCCCGGGAGGGCCTGGTTCCTCAGCTCAGCCTCCCAGGTCCCTTCACAGGGGCAGGACGTCAGGCCCAGCCCTGGGGAAGCCCCCCCCAACCGGGTGGGCCTGTCTCCTCCGTCAGCCGCCCGCTCCCTGACGGCACGGGGTCTGCCTGGGGCGCAGGCTGCGGAGGGTGGGAGTCCTCCGTGCGCACGGACGCCCCACTCGGGGCTGCTCCCACGTGCGTGTCCGTGCTGCACATGCCACGTGCACGCGTGCTCTTGCAGCCCGGGTCCAGCCCGCTGCGCAGGTTCTGTGCCCCGGGCATGTCTAACCCCGGTTTGTTCAGATAGAGGGACAGGACGGATATTTCTTTCTGGCACGTATTTTTCACCTGAGAAAGTGCATTTTCCTTCTGGATAGTTCTGGTTATTAAGCTGAGTTTCTAGAGCATCCAGGTTAGAGTGTGATCTTTTATTTCCGTTTTGAAGGCACGTTTGTGACCAGCAGGAAGCTAGGACTGCTATTCGTTTAAGGCTCACCAGTGGTCAGACTTCTTTACAAGGTTTCCAAGAATTCAGTCTCCGATATATTGGTCTTTACCACCATGTTATGCTGCCTATTTTTTACTAAAATTTCACCAATATTTCTTTTTGATTTGGGGGGGGGGTTGTTTCCTTGTTACTTCCTTTTTTCTAGACTAACATGGACGCGCCGTGGGCTGTTCTCCGCTTTCTTTTTCTTCCTTAACGGCGTCACTTCTTACCCGGTTGCTGCTGCCGGGCGGTGAACCACGGGGTCTGGCTCTGCGTATTGACTGTTGTTGGCCGTCATTCTATCTTTAAGCCAAATGTGACTTGGAATTTAACTGTATAACTTCTGAATTTCCAAATGGTGGATTGAAAAGACGCCTCCATTTCTGCTAGTTTTCCTGCAGTGTGGGGTGATGGGTGGGCGTCCCAGGTGTGGGATGTGGCTTCTCATGTTCGTTTTCCCTTTACTGAGAATATGCCAAGTGCTGGGATCACCCCGCACCATCAGTTAACGGAAGTGGGAAAGAAGGATTTCTACAATCTACAATCTTCCTCGTTTGTTGGATGTGATTGGCGCTGCAAGGGCGTTGCGTGCATGGAAGCAAGTGCAGTGCATGTTTGCGGGGGCCCTACTCTGATCTCGGGAGCGTTGCCCGGTGGCTGCTCAGGTCCCCACATCGGCCCGGGTTTTCCGGGCCTGAGTGTGTGGGCACGCGTGCGGCTCTCATCCGTTACGGTGAACTCAGATCTCTGCTGGGGCTGCTGGATGTGACAGTGACCACTTGATGGCTCTCACCGGCATTCTGGGCCCTGTTTCTGCCTCGTGAACAGGAAGGATGCTTACCTGGCAGAGCGGTTTCTGGTTTTTGAGAGAGAGAATGTCTAAAGGTCCTTGCATGCAGTCTGCAATCCTGATACTGTAAGTGTTGCCATGATTTTCCCCACGAATGACCAGACGGTATCTCACCTCTTGGATCCTGGCCCGAGGCATTAGCCACGGAGGACCATAAATGTAATTCCATGTGCCTTTTCCTGCGAGCAAGGCTCCCACCATCAGGCAGCTGTGATGTATTCATCTGTGGCGATGGCTGAATCTCAAAATTACAGCAGAATTTTCCCGGCTCAGGCTTAACGTCAAATTAACGATGACTGCTCACAAGCCTGGCCCTCACCGCCTCTAACCCGCCCACCAGACGGATGGAGATTGCAGATGACGTTTCTATCCACACGGTGACAGAGACACCGACTGTCACTGGACTCACCTGCTTCATGCCCAGGCCTGCCAAACGGACATCCTGCGTGGACACAGAGACGGACTGGGAACAGCCTTCCGGGCTGCAGGACGGGACCCATCTCTGTTACGTGGTGATTCTGTGTGGAGCCTCATCCTGGGAGAATTTCTGACCTCAGAACCCATGAGCGCCTAGAGGAAGTGATATATTCTGAAGGCAAAATCTGATTCATGCATTTGAGTTATAGGCCGAACCCTGACCTACCTGGGTTTAGTGTTTAATTTGGTGTGTAGAAAATTCTCTGCATTAATTTGTTGAAACAATTGTCAAAACCCAAACTAAATGTGGGATCGGTCTTCCAAACATGCGTGAACAGGCATTATGTCCACCGGCACCTGCAGACTCACCCACCGGCTCCCTTTTCCATCAGGACACCTGCCACAGGGTCATATCCACACTCACTGCTTCTTCTCTTTTGTGGTTTGACGTAGCTCGTGAAACCATCTGGCAGAGGTGACGGCTTGTGGATCTTACTGGAGTGGACGTCCTTCACATGGTGGTCTCTCGTAGGGAGGCCTGTGTTTAACCTGCTTCAAACTGTAGCCACCAGACAACAGAGCTCAAGCGACACTAAGGTCGTTTACAATACGGATGCTTGAACTGAAACAAAACAGCACCCCTGACCGGTGCATGCGGCCCCTGAGGCCCCAGGACGCTCGTAGAAAAGTAGATGTTGCTGGTGTGGGTTTCATGCCTGACATACGTGGCCCATAACATGGGTACAAATGATGCCAGACTAGAGAAGTTTCCAGAGTTCTTGGAGCATATCGAGTCCATGCCCATGATGGAAAAGCACCGCATCGATCAACCACGCACTCGCGAGTCTGCACCACCTACAATCAGGGAGCTCCAGCCCAAGGCCCGCGCACCATGGGCTGAGTTTTCTTACGCTTCAGGCTGACGGACAGCGCATCGGGCACGGTAGGAGCCACTCTAGGTCCTGGGGCCACGTGGGGACTGTCTGGGTTTGCGTGTCCCGTCCCCTGCCCTGCTGCCCACGTGTGCACCACTCGCAGATGAGGGTGTGGAAAGGTTTCGTTGCCACAGAGGTCAAAGCTCCATCGCGGTTCCCCAAGCATGAGACACTTGGTGACACTGCATCTCCTCAAGCAGACACCACACAGTTCCGGTGCTCCCACGTCTGTGGCCGGGAGGACACCCACCGGCGCCTCCCAGCATCCACTGTGGACTTCCATCCACGCTCTGGTCAGGCTGGTAGTTGGACCTGCCTCTCTCTTTAGAACCCGGGGTGTCACGGCATCCAGGGTGCCGGAGCTCGGAGAGGGGCGCTAGCACTTCCAAACATCACAGCACAGACAGCTGTGACCTTGTAACCTCTCCTCCGGAAATGCTCCCACCTGCTCACTCCATCAGCTTATGACCCTTTCCCTCCCGCGGCCCAGAACCCAACACTAATAAGCAAGTGATTTGGAGCTAAAGGTCGACCCCATGGCGGCAGAGATTCTTCTGACACAGGAGCGACGCCGGATGCGTCGTGGGGAGGCCGTGAGAAGGTCTCCGGATGGCACCGAACACCGCCCCCGGCACAGGCCGCGCTCTGTCCTGGGCTCCCGCTGGGCAGGCTGAGGCTCTGGCTGGGAAGGTCAAGTGCACACCCTTGCCGAGTGTCCATAAGACAGGCGAGGGCCACAGGCTCTCATGACAGCCTACAAGCTACTGAAATATAAAGTCAATCAGCAAAAAAATCATGGCCTAAGCAGTTAAAAGAATATTTCATTATTTTTAATGGAGTGAAATTATACCTCCCCCCAAGCAGTGGAATTTCAATAAAGAGAAACCAACTGTAACGAATCTGACACTAGAGCGCACACCAATCTCCCCACGCTGACTTACTGCCGCTAATTAAATGCATTGCTGTCCCATGTCATTCTACAAATTGAGCCACGATGGTGCGCTGGAGATCAGTGAAGGATGGATAGATTATAGGATTCTCCCCCACGCACCGCCCCTGCAGACGCACGGAAGTCCCCATCCCGCCTCCTGCAAGCAAGGCCCTCAGGAGGGCTCCTCGAGGGGCAGTGGCAACATGAGTGACGCAGCAGTGAAGTCCTTTTCCCTACGCCCGGGGCCGTGTGGCGCCATTAGGAGAAGCGTGGTCTGTTCAGTCTGTCACGGGGGCCAAAACTGCGTCTCGCCTCCAGATGTGCGGACTCTTGGTTGTCCAGACTAGCGGCCTCCCTGGGTAGCTCACGGTTCCTTTCACCGTCAAGCAGAGCTTCTAAATCAGTCACGTTTATGGAAGAATGATCCACGTATGTAACCTCCTTAATCGTGATCATAACGTGTCAAAACAAAGCAACGGATTTTTAAATATTGATATTTCTCAACACTCCAAAAACTTTACAAAATCATTCAGCTTGTCATGAATCTCTTAGACTTCACATCTTAGATGTTCCAAGTGTCTACACATCGGATGCATGAGACACTTGTTAAGAAGTCTAGATCCCGATCTTCTCCAACCCTAACCCTTTGGCCGCGTGGCCTCCCGAGCCCAGACACTTGTCGACCGCACGCCTCCAAACTGGCCTCGCGCACACTTCTTTGCAAAGACCCTGCAACGGCCATCAAGCGCCCCCGCTGGGTGCTCCCACGTGATTTGTTTGACAAATGCCAAGGGGACCTGAACACTGTAATGATTTTATGTCCAAATTATCCTTTAAAACACACACACACACAAATTTTTCTCTAACAGAAAATTCCCATTTCATTTGGCTCTTTGAACTGATATTTCCATTCTCACTCAGCTATCATCTTTTTCCAAATGTAGGCTATCTCGGGGTTGCAAGTCTCACGTTTGTCTCCACAGAGACCACCCCAGGTGGGGAGCCTCCAACACAGCCCTGGCGCGATGGCTGCCGCCTGCCTACGAAGACGGGGTCAGTGAGCCCAGAGGCTGGAACCCCCACTTGCGGTACAACGGCTTCCCACTGCCCCCGGTAGGTGCCTCCACACACTGTGCCAACCGCGCTGGAACCCGGTCCCCGTGGCGCTGCCAGACACCGCCGTCTTGGAGGACGCCAGCCTGCTGCCGAGACCGGGCTCAGGGCAGAGTGCCCAGCGGCGTGCTCACAGAGCCTGGTCCTCTCCACCCTCCCAGATCCTGTGCTCGCCAGCTTGGGAGCTGAGGCGCGGAGAGATGCAAGTCACCAGCCAGTGACTGGGACGATGCAGATTTAGATTAAGGCTCGTCCAACTCTCTGCTCTTCACAATCATTTCGGTATTTTGGGTTTTTTTTAAGATTTATTTATTTGGTTGCAGAGGAAGAGCAGAGGGAGAGAATCCCAAGCAGACTCCCTGCTGGTCCCGGAGCCCGATGTGGGGTTTGATATCATGACCCTGAGATCACGACCTGAGCCGAAACTAAGAGTCAGTTGCTTAATCGACTGAGCCACCCAGGTGCCCCTCATTTTGGCATTTTGAAATAAATTCCTTTACCCATAGGCAGAAGATGATGTGTGTTCAAAGATACTTACCAGTTAAGTAATTCACTCATTTATGCAAAATGATGGTTGCCGCTTTACTCCCAGAGGCAAATTATTTGCTAAGCAAACTCATATCCAATCCACTGATGAATTTGGTTAAAAAGTGGATATTTTGCCCTCAATTTGACTACTTACTTCCATCAATAAACCAGTCTGCCTGGTCTTGTACTACGTGAGACAATGGAATTCTCCAGAAATATGACCGTGATGCTCTGTTCAGCATGAGCAGTCAGGATCTGATCACACCAGCTTGGGGCCGGTACCCCGTCCACAGGTTCTCTACGGATCAGCGTCCTGAGCTGTTCTTCCAGACCGTGGCTGAGCAGGACAGGTGCTCCTCGCAGCTGGGAGCAGCGTGGGAGCTGGTGGCTGGGCCCGGTGGGGCGGCACGGGCCCCTCCAGCTGCGCTCGTCCCCCGTACATTTCTGCAGGTCACTCTCAGCCTCCACTCGATTGTCCCTAAATGAGTTAGGAATACCTTTTCCATCCTGCTAGATGCCTGTTCAAGCCCCGGGGCTCTCTGAACTCTCGGAGTTAAGGGACCAGGATTCTGTAAACCGTATTTGCCAGAATTACACGGCTACTTAGAGCAATCGAAGCTCAGAAGTCTTTCACGCAGGCTGTTAGGTTTCTGCTCCTGCTGAAACTACTCAATGTTCCCACCCTCCAGTTCTGGAGGTGAGGAGTGTGACGTGGGTCTCACGGGGCTACGACCAGGTGTGGGCGGGGCTGCAGCAGAGCCTCTTCCCGGCCCCCCAAAGCCACATCCCCTCTGACCACAGGCAGGAGAGGCTCTCAGATTCTAAGAACCTGCGATTGCATTGGATCCACTTGGAACCCCAGAACTTGGAACCCCAGAACTTAGAACCCCTGAAGAGCCCCTGTCTCAGGGTCCTTACAGTAATCACACCTGCAAACATGTCCAGGCCTGGAACAGCCCTCCTGGCCCCCGGGGCCCACCCTCTGAGTCATGGCCATTATCACACGGATGGCTCCCAGTCCCGAGTGAGTGCCCTGGCCTGTGGGCTCCCCGCCCCCTGAGCAAGTGTCCCCGACCTTCAGGATCCCTCAGTGTCTTTCTCTGCAGATGTCCATCCTGCATGACAGGCTGGTCTCTCTCATCAGGTCCGGGAGGTGACAAGACAAGTCATTCAAGTTCCCAACGAGGCCGTCACAGAGGATGACCAATATTCTGATCTCCTGATGGTGTGGGGGCAATATATTGATCACGACATTGCGTTCACGCCTCAGAGCACCAGCAAAGCTGCATTTGGGGGAGGAGCTGATTGCCAGCTGACCTGTGAAAACCAAAACCCATGTTTCCCCATACAGGTAGAATTTTAAACTTTTATTATTTATTATGAAAATAACAGATGTCATTTAAAAAATCAAACAGAACTATAAATGAAAGGTCAAAGCCCCCATTTGTCCTGTACTGGGAGCGGGGAGGTAACAGCTGTTGGGAAGACCCTGTGCATTGTCCCTGCATATGTGTGCATAGCATGTGCATGCGTGTGCGTGCTCGGCACCTGGTGTGGGTCACTTAGCTGTAGTTAGTACACTTCTCCCCATATCATTAAGTGGACAGAAATTTGATTAAGACTTCTTAAAGTCTTAAAGTATGCATTATAACTTATTAACCCACTTGCTTGTTCATGAGCATTTAAGTTCCGAGCTTTGCTGTTTTCACGCAGTCACAAATAACGAAGTAGGGCACATCTGTGGACGTGAGCCGTGTGCCCGTGCAGCCCTAAGGGGCAAGCTGCCGGGCACCACACGGCAGCGCCAGAGGGCGGTGCACAGGACGATCGCCACGGATATTGCCAAATTGGTCTCCATAAATACCGTTCTCCTTCCCCTCTTACCAGTGAGGAAAGACACCACACAGGTGGGGGTGTTCATCGCTTCTCTGTAGAAAACATCTTGGAGGCTGGCGGGGGCACTTCCTACCCAAGAGCAGACAGTCGGGGTCGCCTCCTCACCGGCACCTGCCCCCTGCACCTTCGCCAAGCAGCCACTCTGTCCAGGCTGTTCCAGGCTGTGCTGTGTGGCTGGAAGGGGGACCCGACCTGGAAGGGCTTTCTGGTGGGCGGGCCAGATAAGAAAACCAGCAGTTAGGACGCTTTGGGCATCTGCAGAGGAGGCCCCAGCAGGCCGGGCATCTAAACAAAATACACCAAAGGGAAAAATTGGGAGAAGGGGTACAAGAGCACAGCATAGGGGCTGCATTGATCACAGCTACCTTAACTCCAGTCCCCTCTCGGCACGCTGACCCTGGCGTGGGCGGGGGGCCCCCCTCTCGGCACGCTGACCCCGGCGGGGGCGGGGGCGGGGGTCCCTCTCTCGGCACGCTGACCCCAGTGGGGGCGGGGGACCCCTCTCGGCACACTGACCCCGGCGGGGGTGGGGGCGGGGGGTCCCCCTCTCGGCACGCTGACCCTGGTGGGGGCGGGGGACCCCTCTCGGCACGCTGACCCCAGCAGGAGCCCGTGGCAGGCTGGAACTGAGGGCAACAGGCAGGAGTGGACCCGCAGAGAGCGCTGCCCGGCGGCCCAGGGCCGCGGCCAGCCTGAGCTTCCGGTGTCCGCAGAGGCTGGGTGACCCCATGTGCCCTCTCCCGCAGCTGCCCAGCAACGCCTCGGGGACTGCAGGTGGCGCCTGTTTGCCGTTTTACCGCTCCTCTGCCGCCTGTGGCTCCGGGATCCAAGGCACCTTCTTTGGCAACCTGACCTCGGCCAACCCGCGACAGCAGATGAACGGGCTGACCTCGTTCCTGGACGCGTCCACGGTGTACGGCAGCTCCCCGGCCTCGGAGAAGCAGCTGCGCAACTGGACCAGCACCGAGGGGCTGCTCCGGGTCAACACGCGCTACTGGGACACGGGCCGCGCCTACCTGCCCTTCACGCGGCCGCCCACGCCCACGGCCTGTGCGCCTGAGCCCGGCCCTCGTGGGACGGCCGGAGCGCCCTGCTTCCTGGCGGGGGACGGCCGTGCCAGCGAGGTCCCCGGTCTGACAGCCATGCACACGCTGTGGCTGCGCGAGCACAACCGCCTGGCGTCCGCGCTCAAGGCTCTCAACGCGCACTGGAGCGCCGACACCACCTACCAGGAGGCGCGCAAAGTGGTGGGCGCCCTGCACCAGGTGCGCAAGGTCCTGCGGCGCCCCGCGTGCTCGTGGGGGCGCAGGGGGCGTGTGGGTGCGGGGCTCAGAGTAGAAAGTGGGATCCTGGCCCGTAAGCCGAGGGCCCGAGGCTTCCGTTACACATGCAGCTCGGTCTGGACAAGGTCACCTGTGAATTATGAGAACACGCATAGTTAGTGACATAAAAGTGGGAGCCATATAGGATCTGTGAGCGGGGTTTAGGCAGATCTGGAGGACAGCGTACAGTGCGACCTGGAAACCTGTCACTGTTTCAAATAGCTTGTCGGACATGATCTGACCTTGAACAAAGTGGTGTCCAAGTCAGGCTCAGGGGAGTGGTTCCCGGGCTCCCGCTGGGGTGTCTTGCCCCCGCCTCTGCCGCGGGGAGTCCTCCCGGCTGTGTCCCCGACAGCGGCGTGCTTGGTTGTGTGTGCCCGTGCCCCTTCCCGAACACGAGCTCCGTGGGCACGCGCTGTCCGCCGCTGGACCGGGCTGTGCACAAAGTGGGCGCTCGGGAGTGCGTGCGGGAAGCCCAGCTCCCAGCGTCATGCCCCGACATGTCCACATTTCTCGGCTTCACCGTTCACTTTCAGATTCCCTAGTGTGTTTTTCTCAGTCAATAGCTTCTCTTCGGTGTTTTTGGCAAATACCTCGGAAACCCTAAAATAACAAGAGGTTGCGTTTGCGTTGATAAAACCCTTCCCGAGATGAGGCCTGCGTCCCGCGGGTTCTCGCAAGGCTGTCCCTCTTTGCTGCTTCCGTGGTCTGGATCTCTCCCCTCCTGAAAAGCAATATGTCGTTAAGAAGAATGTCTGCAAATCAGAAGAGAGAGAGCACGCCCAGCCCCATGGCTGCCGCCCAGATCTGAGCAGCTAGGCCCAGGGACGCGTGGCCGGCCTTGGCCCCCGCCCCCGCCCCCGAAGCAGCGGCGCCCCGACTGCGTCCTGCACCTGCACAGCCTCTCGCCAGCCCCGCCCTGTCCGCCAGAGCCCCGCCCTGTCCGCCAGAGCCCCGCCCTGTCCGCCAGAGCCCCGCCCTGTCCGCCAGAGCTCCGCCCTGTCCGCCAGCCCCGCCCTGTCCGCCAGAGCTCCGCCCTGTCCGCCAGCCCCGCCCTGTCCGCCAGAGCCCCGCCCTGTCCGCCAGAGCCCCGCGCTGCTCCCCACTGAGGCCTTTGCCCCGACTTCTTCTGCAGCTCGTTCCAGGGTCCCCTCTGCCCCAGGACAGACAGCCCTGTGCAGGCGTGTCCCCGGGCTCTCCCTCCCCGCTCGTGCCTCTGCACGTCGGGACAATGCGCCCTGTGCCCACTGGGACCCAAGTCTAACTTCAGAGAAAGGGAAGCAGACGTCATTAGAATCTTTTCCACTGCAATTTAAAGCTGTCTAGTGTCCCTGGCGGGGAAGAGGAAGGCCGTTTCCCTTGTGCTGTGGGGACAAGAAGCAGAAGTGGGGCAGCAAGAGCCACACCGACCTCCTGTGTGGAGCAGCCCGAGGACAAGCTGTGGCACCAACCTGGGCCGAGGGCCACGCTGTGCACGGCTAAGTCGTCACTACTCTGCGTGCTGGTCAGTGACCCGGGTGCTCCTCACTCGTCGCTGAACCGGCTCAGGGATGACCCATCTGGCGAGGAGCCCTGGACCAGCCTCCATTCGGCATTCCAGGCCCCAGAGGTGAAAGCACGCACTGCGGCACCTTCGGCCAGTGGGCGGCTGCCTGCCAGCACCTGCCACTCCCGCCGCACTCCTGCAAGGTACAGATCGTGCAGTCAGAAACCACATCTTGTTTGGAAGGGACCTATCATACGGACGCAGATGGTGGCTGTTTCTGCCAACAGTCGGAGAACGTGAACAGCTTGTCTGCTGAACTGGTGAGCTACAACCGAAGACCTTCGTGTTCTGGGACGGTCTTTCCCATTGGCTTATACCTCATTGGATGCCATTTATTGACCAAAATCTTTTTAAATACTGAAAGAATTTGACACTGATTTTTACAGCAAAGAGAATTACTGTGAACTCTACAAGCAGAGCCCTTATACCTGATCCTCTGGGGAGCACGCACCAAACAGAAACCACCGGACTATGGCCGCCTTGTGACCGCTGACGGGGCTCCTCACAGCACGGGCGCTGGAATCAGAGACCGGGGCTGATGCTCTGCGGAGGGGAGGGTGCTCCCCCGCAGTGAATCCACAGTCGTAGACCTGTGCTGCCCACGGCCATGCCCGCTTGGGCCTCAGACCTGAGCTTCCCCGCCGCCACAGCCCCACCACCGTCCCACGAAGGTGCCTGCAGCCGGCTCGCAGAACTCCTGAGTACCAGAACAAACAAATAAACACCCTTCTGAGAACTCACTTTGAGGCCTTAGTGCAGGGCAGGACGAGCGGAGAGAGACCCGGTCCAGTCAGCAGACGGCGTGGTCCCGGGATCACAAAAGGCACCTGCCGAGGCTCGAGGGCCAGGTCTGTCCTGTCCCTTTAGATAACGCGGTGCATCTTCCAGGCGGAGACCAAAATAGAACGAGGCCTCATTTACAAAACACACGCATGGTTTTGGCTCCTGTGGAGACCCCTGCCAGCGCCTTTTCTTCGTGTTTCCATTACAAAGAACTTACAAGCTGACAGACACAACTCAGGGGGAAAAGAAGGAATAACACAGGGGTCCCAGCATAACTTTTAATCTGCCAGAGCCATTCAGATCACAAGTAAACTTCAGGCGGTGTGTCATTTCCTTACAGCTCCTGGGGAGGGGGTCCTCCAACACGCACTGACCCACTCTGGGCAACAAATGTATCTGCCATGTGGAGACCACACAACAGACCCAACACAGAAAGCCATGCATGTTTCCTACTCTCACAAAAACTCCATGAAAAAGGCTTTTCCAGAAAAGGAAGCCAGGTCAGAGAGGCCACCCAGCACCCCACCCCCCAGACTCGCATAGCTAAGAAGTAGGAGGTGGGATTTGAGCTCACGGGTCTGAATCCTGAGCCTCTGCTTCTCAGGTTCCTTGAGACACCTAGATCTCTGACTTCTCTTCTGAGCTCAGCGTTGATGGAGTGCCCACGGTGAAGGGGGCGAAGAGGTTGGGGGAGGAGTGCAGTGTGGCAGCCAGTCTCTGCGTGGTGCACCCCCAAGCTTTACGTGGCCTGCCCTGCCCTGAGGGGTGTTTGGGGGTGTCACTGACATGCCCCCCAGCTCCGTAAGTGTAAGAGCTGTGAGGATGCTCTTTGGATCCATTCACCTGTTCACCTGTTCCCTTACCTGGACGGCATGTTCCTCCCGGGACAACTCTGCCTCCCAGGGCATGCTCAGGAGGAAGTCCTTCCCTGATGCTGGGTGTGGCCCAAGTCTGGCACCGTGGGCCCTGCTGCCGGTAGCCCCTGCTCAGAAGCTCTCCTGTCTTCCTCTCTCCGTAGATCATTACCATGCGGGACTATGTTCCCAAAGTCCTGGGCCCCGAGGCCTTCCAGCAGCACGTGGGCCCCTATGAGGGCTATGACCCGGCTGTGGACCCCACCGTGTCCAATGTGTTTTCCACGGCCGCCTTCCGCTTCGGCCATGCCACGGTGCACCCGCTGGTGAGGCGGCTGGACGCCCGCTTCCAGGAGCACCCCGGCCTTCCCCCTCTGCGGCTGCAGGACGCCTTCTTCAGCCCCTGGAGGCTCCTCAAGGAAGGTGCGCTTCCCCTCCTGCTGGAGGTTGGCCTCCCTCACGCCGGCTCCCCGAAAGTGCCCACCACCCCACAGCAAGGGCCTGCTTTCACCTTGCATCATGCAGGGCTACATAATATCAGTGTTTATAGGGGAAATAGATGCATTCAAAGCCTTTTAAAGGCTAACCTGCTCATCCAGACATCTCCCCTAGGGTTTCTGACGTTCTTCAGAGCTCTCAGGGCAACCACCCCAGGTGCAAGTACCTCTGACCTATTATTTCAGAGCTACTGAAGTAGAGACCCATGTGCACCTGTTCAGTGTAAATAACAGCGTCTTCCCCATTAAACATGCAGCCTGCTCCTGCCTCGTCCCCCCCCACAGAGCACAGGAGCATGAACGTCTGCACAACAGGGCCTGGGAAGGGTTGTTTGTACCCCTTGTCCTCCCAACGCCCTCCTTCTAGAAGCTTCTGGCCTGTTGCAAAGGGTGTCTGGCACCCAGTGGACGCAGCAGGGGGAGGGGAGGGGAAGCAGTCACCACACGCGATCTTTGCTCCCACGTGAATGTGTGCGGAGCGTGAGGGAGAGAGGCCAGGGTCAGCCAGGTCACCAGGACCCCGTACATCGATGGCACCCAGGCTACCCCCCACAGGCCAGAGCGCGTGCACTTTCTGGGTTGTGCTTTGGAGCTCCAGGAGGCTAGGCAGGCGTGATAAAGGACCCATGCGATCGGGGTGGGAGGGAGCCCAGAGGTGGGCTTTTCCATAAGGGGTCCTGTGGAGAGGGCTGGCACTTGGAGGTGAGGGGAGCAGGTGCCCCGATTGACCCACCTCTGTTCAGCCACCTTCTGCCACGGGAAACAACACGAAAACTTCAGGACTGCTGGGCTCCTTCTCTGGGTCCCCTTCAGACGTGAGGCCTGCCCCTGCACCTGCTGGTCAGTCCCTGGGGATCCACATGGCAGAACCCAAGCAGTACTTGGAAATTCTCAGGATCGCTTAAAGTGAACTCGTGACCTTGAATTCGTGACCTTGTTAAGAACAAGCAGAGTTTGCTATGTGAGGTATTATTACTGTTTCTCCAGGACTCAGGAGATGACCTCGCCTCTTCCATGATGTTTTCCAGGTGGTTTGGACCCCCTGGTGAGGGGCCTTCTCGCGAGACCAGCCAAGCTGCAGGTGCAGGACCAGCTGATGAACGAGGAGCTGACGGAGAGGCTGTTCGTGCTGGGGAGCTCGGGCAGGCTGGACCTGGCGTCCATCAACCTGCAGCGCGGCCGGGACCACGGCCTGCCAGGTTTGCCCGCCCCCAGCTCCTCCCTGGGCTCCCCTCCTGCCTGAGCCGTGGCGGCAGCCACCTCAGAGCTGTTCTATTGGAAGCAGTGTCTCCAGTCTCCGGCCAACTTGCAGCGCTCTGGTTCCTCCACCGGGAGCCCATTCAGTGTTGCTTTGAGGACAGAGGCCCACAGGGTGCCCAGGGCCTCCCAGTGGGGCGGAAGCAGTCCCCAAACAGGGAGAGGGAGGTGGTCTGGCCTGGCGCTTTTTGGGAAGTCAGAGGGCCGCTGTCCTGCCCGCCCCTCCCTCTCACCTCCCCTGGGGCCAGCACACATCCTCAGCTGCCTCCAGGGTGGTCACTCACCAGCGGTCCCATCCCCTGGCCACTCTGTGGATGGGGACCCTCTTCTCGGGCCGGCCCCCAGCTCCCCACTCCCACTTGCTGTGCCCACTCCAACCCTATCGCCCTCACCTGTCCCAACCCTCCCCACCCCTCCCTGAGGCTGGCCCTGACACCCTGCCCACCGTGGCCTTTCCTCCTGGGGCCCCTGTAGTTCAGCTCTCTGGTCAACCCTGCTTGCTGCAACTGCAGATCCGGGTGGAGCCCAGCTCTGGTGAGGCAGGTGGGGCGGGCACGTGGATGGAGGGCAAGAACACCCGCAACCCCCGTCCCTGCAGGCTACAACGCGTGGAGGGAGTTCTGCGGCCTGCCCAGACTGGAGACGCGGGCCGACCTGCGCACCGCCATGGCCAACGCAAGCATCGCCGGCCGGATAATGGACCTGTACGGGCACCCCGACAACATCGACGTCTGGCTGGGCGGCCTGGCCGAGCCCTTCCTCCCCCAGGCCCGCACGGGTCCGCTGTTCGCGTGCCTCGTTGGGAAACAGATGAAGGCCCTGAGGGACGGGGACCGGTGGGTACTGCCGCCGGGCTCTTCTGTGGCCCCCATTCTGCACAGGTCCCAGCACAGCTGTGTCGTGGGCACTCACGCAGCCCGGCCGTCTCTGTGGGGCCGTGAACCCGGGTCATCACAGAAACGCAGCATAGGCAGCATGAGCACGCTGAGCACTAGAACCGAGAGCTGCTGTTGATGCGTCCGAAGGACCCGGTCTCACGTGTGAGCGGACATCATGTGGAGAGCACAGGTGTTCTGACACCCAGAAACCCACCTTTGGGTGTCCTCTCACACGGCTGCCGATTTGGGCAGGTGGGCGCTGACCAAGGCGTGAGACGCAGGCCCAGGACGGCATCCGAGCACGGGGTGGGTTTGCTGCCCCTCTGTCGGCTCGGCCTGGGCCCCCGCCCCTTGAAGGTCCCTGAGGGAGTCAGCCAAGCCAGCCCCTAATCCCGGGCCCAGTTTGTCAAGAGTGAGGAGTCTGGGAACACGCGACGCAGATGACCGCACAGGACACCCGTCTGCCCTGATGGGAGGCACCCTCAGTCGCGGGCCCCCCTGCAGCATGCTCGGCTCTCTCCTCCTCTGCAGGTTCTGGTGGGAGAGCAGCGGGGTGTTCACCGAGGCCCAACGGCGCGAGCTGGCGAGGCATTCCCTGTCCCGGGTCATCTGTGACAACACGGGCCTCCCCAGCGTGCCCACTGACGCCTTCCAAATCGGGAGATTCCCACGGGACTTTGAGTCATGCGAGAACATTCCGGGTCTGAACCTGGACATGTGGAGGGAGGCCCTTCCTCAAGGTGACGTGAAGCCCATTTTAAATTATGTTGTGGCATGTGGATTGTTTTCAAGAATGTCGTGTGCCAAAGGGGGAGGTGAGCACCCCGAGTCTGAGCTGTGCACGTGACCCCCGAGTGGGAGTGGGCAGGTGGGTGGATGAGCGCATGGGGCTTGGGGCACAAGGCGTCCACTGGGCCTCTGTGGCATGTCCACAGAGATGCACCCCGTGTCAAGAAGCCGTGTGCCCCACTAAGCTGTGGTAGAGGCGGCTCCAGCTGGGAGGTGGGAATTCGGCAAGGCAAGAAAGTGGGGGAGATGAGGGAAGTGAGGGAGGTGGGGAGGTGAGAGGAGAGGAAGTGAGGGGTTGAGGGGGTGAGGGAGGTGAAGAGATGAGGAGGTGAGGGGATGAGGATGTGAGGGTGTGAGGAGGTAAGGGGATGAGGGGGTGGGGAGGTGAGGAGGTGGGAGAGATGGGGGAGCTGAAGAGGTAAGGGGTTGAGGGGTTGGGAAAGGTGAAGGGGTGAGGAGGTTAGAGGGTGAGGAGATGGGGTAGGTGAGGGAGATGAAGGGAGGATGGGGGAAGTGAGGGAGGTGAGATGAGGTGAGAAGGTGAGGGAGGTGAGGAGATGGGGGAGCTGAAGAGGTGAGGGGTTGAGGAGTTGGGAGAGATGAGGGGGCAAGGAGGTGAGGGGTTGAGAGGTTGGGAGAGGGGAGGGGGTGAGGGAGGTGAAGGGGTGAGGAGGTGAGAGGGTGAGGGAGTGGGGGAGGTGAGGGCGTGATGGAGGTGGGGAGGTGAGGGAGTGAGGAGATGGAGGTGAAGTGAGGGAGGTGAGGAGGTGAGGTGAGAAGGTTAGGGAGGTGAGGGGATAGGGGAGGTGAGAGGGTAAGCGAGTGGTCAGGTGAGGGAGATGAGGGCATGGGGAGGTGAGGGGTTGAGGAGGTGGTGAGGTTAGGGGGGAGGGGGAGGTGAGAGGATGAGGGGGTGGTGAGGTGAGGGAGAGGAGGGGATGGGGGAGGTGAGGGAGATGAGGGGATGGGGGAGGTGAGAGGGTGAGGGAGTGGTGAGGTGAGGGAGGTGAGGGGATGGGGGAGGTGAGAGGGTGAGGGAGTGGTGAGGTGAGGGAGGTGAGGGGATGGGGAGGTGAGAGGGTGAGGGAGGTGAGGAGATGGGGGAGCTGAGGCGCCTGAGGGGGCCCCCAGGCAGGAGTGCAGGAGAGGCGCCCAGAGAGGGCCCCAGGCAGCAGGAAGGCGCGTGGCGCCGTGGTGACCGCCAGCCCTGGGCGTGGTGAGCAGGAGCGGCGTGTTGGGTGGGGACACGGCCTGGAGGGGTTGGCTCAGAGCAGCGACCTGAGGCGCGTGGGGCTCGTTCCTAATCGCCGCTGCCCCCCGTCGTGCGCGGCCTGGACGGAACCGTGGGACGTGGGGCCCACGCGGGCGGGCCGGGCAGTGAGCGGCGTCTGTCTTCTGTCCCGGCGCAGGTGACGCGTGCAGCCTCCCGGACGGCGTGGACAACGGGGGCTTCGCGCTCTGCGGCGAGTCTGGGCGGCGCGTGCTCGTGTTCTCCTGCCGCCACGGGTTCCAGCTGCAAGGCCAGGAGCAGGTGGCCTGCTCCCCCCGCGGCGCGGACCCCCAGCCCCCCGTCTGCAGAGGTCAGTGCTCCAAGCACAGGCTTCACCGACTTTACCCCCAAATCTGCAGTTTTCAAACAGGAAGTAAGGATAAGTGTCGTTCACAGAAAGGCACGCCTGGCTGGCATCATCTTCCCCGGCATCGCGTTGGCACCGAATATGGCGTTCCCGCCTGGGCTGGCACGTGCCCCAGCGGGCCCCTTTCTAGATAACGAAACATCGAGACCGTCACGGTGACGCAGGCAGGGAAGGGGGCACGTTAGTGACTTACAGGAGGAGCTTCTAGAGCCAGTTCCTCAGATGAAACCAAAGAGAAACGCTTCCACTCCAAACAGCCCACAACAGACTTGTCACCCGGCCGCGTCCTCACCCTGTGTGCGCTGGGCCCCGTGCGCCTGGGTGCGGACTTGCAGCCAGAACGCGAGTGCAGGTGGGAGCCTCCGGGGTCTGCCCCCGGTGCCCCGAGCCACCTCGCGCTCGGCTGCTTGGAACAGTGTCGGGGGCAGGGTGCAGAGCTCAGGTGACGGGCCTGGGTCCCCAAGTCGCTCCTGCAGAGAAGCGGGCAGCAGGGACGTCCCCGGGGGCCCTCTGTGCATCGGACCCCGAGGCCGGGGATTCCTGGTGACTCCTTCAGAAACGACCCACACCTGAATTCGCGACCCTGTCGGCGGGCACGAGGTGGTGGCCGGGGAAGCGATGCTGGCAGCTGGAAGCACGCACAGCGGACTCGCGGGCCCACGGACCGCAGCCACGGCCAGCTGTGACAGGAGCCTGGTGTCGGGCGTGGAGCTGCGTGGAGCTGCGTGCAGCTCGGCACAGGGAAGAGAGAGGAGAACTCGTGTAAGATGATGAAAACTCTGGGGACGGGTGGTCGTGATAGTTGCACATGAATGCCTCCAAAGTGCACAGTTAAAAATGGTTCAGATGGTCAATGTTTTCCTCAGTAACAAAAATCCCCGATTCAGTTTTGGATGTCAGGACTGCCCTGTCCTGGGAGGGCAGCAGTGCTCCGGCTTCTGGCTCTAAATCCTATAGGAAGACTGAGCGAGACCATGGGCACCCGGACCCATGACGCCGCAGTCCCATGCACCTGCCAGGCTCACGGCAGGGTCTCACGGAGAGCCAGGTCGCCGGCTGCAGAACCAGGTCCAGGGAGTGCCCCTGAGGGACAGCCCATGGCACAGAAACAGCCAGGTCAGAGCCTGCCGGGGCCGGGGACTTTGGTGCCAAACTCATGACCGCACTGGGAACCTTTGCACCCAGATTTGCACAAGCAGGCCGTGAGCGGCTGGGCTGGCGGATACCCCGTGCCTCACCAGGGCGTGATCGAGGGCAGGGAGACCTCCCAGAGAGCTCCGTCAGGGATTCGCCTTCCAGAAAGTTCGCCTTACGGGAACGCACTGCTGTGTGCCTCACACCCTTTCACCTAAATGCCTGGACATGTGATGTGTTGATTCTGGCTGTTTTCGGTATTCGTGACCCCCAATCTCTATTCTTGACGTCCCTTCCCAGCCCACCCATCATGCCTTTCTTCTTCCGTAATCCCTCAACCAACAATTCCTCTCCCCCTGAAGTGGGCAGTGCACGCCCAGCTGTGCCCGGCTCGTACTGACCGCTAGCCGTGAGCCTCGGCTCGGTTCTGAGCCTGACGGGTGCTCCTGGGGGTGACGGGGTGAACCTGGAGGGCTGCTGGGGGCACGGCCCAGGTGTTGTGGCAGCAGAGGCAGCCGCTCCAGGGCTCCCAGCATCCCTGAGTCGGGACCTGCACGGTTACCGAGACCCCGGCTGGGCAGGGCGGGTCTGGGAAGGCTGGTAACCTGCTCTAACTGGACCCTGCTCCCCACTGGCCCTGACCTGGTCCGCGCCCCACGCGCCTGGGCTGGCCACCTCAGTGGCTCCTCGGTCTGCCTCCCAAACCCACAGCCTCTGTGACTCCGCGTCTGCAAATGTGAACTGGGGATGGTCATCGGTTCCCCTCACGGCTTCTCAGTTCCTGAGTCAAATGCACAGCGGAAGCACGGGGCACGGAGCCAGCATCATGAACACCGTGCGTCAGGAGCGGCTGGCTTGGATTTCGGTGCATCCACACCGTGAACCCATGCTGAAAACATCAGCAGTATGTCCACTGACGTGCGGTGCTGTCCATGAAACATCACTGAGTAAAAACGCACAGTGATGGGCGTAACAGGAACCTGCTGAGACTTTTTAAAAAACAATGGAGGCTGTTTATTTGTAAAATATTTGTAAATGTCTCCCTGAAGACGACGGCTCGTTCATCTTGGTTTCAAACTCGGCACAGTGAGACGGAATGAGGAAGGAGAGGGTATTGACTCTTTACTTACACAATGCTGTGTTTTGTCCTAATGCATAATAATTAAGATAGAATATCTTTAAACAAAGTCCAGAAACCAATGAGGAGCAGTGGATGGTATAAATGTACTATTAACATACACAAACGTTTCCCACCTGATCTGTGCCCACGCCAGGAGTTTCTAGATCGAGAATCACAAGGGGGAACAGACTCGTGAACAGTGCAGTTTCATGTGGCGAAACTAAGAGCCTCCGCGGGTCCTCGGTGCACACGGCCATGGCTGCGGGCAGGAAAGCCGGGCTCACGGCAGGATGAACGCGCAGATCCGATGAGATGCACACTCTTCTCTTCACTCAAACCCTACTCATCTGCTTACCCACCCACAAGAAAGGGATGGAGAGAGAAATCTGCCCAATTAACTGTAATGAGTCTCTTTTGAGGGCTTTGAAGTCGGAAATTCAAAGTGGACAAAAAGTGGGGTGTCTGTGGCCCTTTGCCCCTCGTAGCCAAGAGGGTGTGTGATAGATGAACAAAGCCATGCTCCTGTGTCCACCAACAGTGAGGCCCCGGCCAGCACCCTGTGCTCAGGGGACGGGAAACAATGCTGGGCGGGTAGGTGAGCCTGGCCTCACGCGCATCGACCCGGGAATCTGGGGACTCAGCGGGCCTGAGACCCGTGTGGGTCTGTCCCACCTGCCCTGCAGCTTCCCCGGGCAGGGAGACCAGAAAGTATGGGGTCACTGACTTGGGCGAAGCGTGTCCCCAAAAAGCACGCTGCAGTCCTGACGCCGGCTCCTTGAAGGTACATAATTATGCCCATTTACATGTGGGAGAAGTCTGTCTTGGGGCACAGCCCTCACCCTCGGCCTCCGCGTCAGGAGCAACCCCGCCCTGCAGCCCCACGTGCACTTGCCCCGTGGACAACACCCACGGCTTACGTTTGTCCTCAGCTCTGGTCAGGCTCCAAGTTCCCCACCTGCGTCCTGGGAGGCGAGCGTCACTCTGTGGCCAGACGCCGGCCTAGGCAGGGGTCCAGCCTCCACCAGGCAAGTCCCCGTGCGCCCTGTCCCCATGTCACCCAGGAGTGTTGGTGGCACAGGGTCCGGGATGAAGGCAAAGGGGCAGAGCCTGGCTCGGCTAGCGGTAAAGGCCGAGCTGGTGTTCACGTCATTCCCCAAACACAGGACGGCCTGACAGGGTGTGATGGTCTTATTTATTCAGCACGTGCTCAGGGATCTGTAACATACGTTGTCTGTTGACACTAAGACCACCTGTGTTTCCTGGAATTGGCCAGAAAAGAAACGTTACTTGAAGAAAAATGGACACAGCAGGTCAGGTGGAAACAGGCCTTGGGAATCCGGCAAGGGTTCCAGGTTTCCGGCAGAAGAAGACGTGAGGGCGGAACCCCTTCCTCAGTGACGGTGGCCCGCCCAAACACACCAGCTCGCCGGGCCTGGGAGTGCAGGCTCCGACTCAGGGCTGGGAAGCCAGTGCTCCCCCCGTGGTCAGGGCCAAGGGTCGTGGGGTCTCGCAAGCTCTCTGAGGGTGAGCCGTCTGGTGGGAAAACAGTCCGAGCGGACGCACAGACCCAGCCCTGCCCTGGCCACCCCCAGCCCCCACGCTCCCGTCCCCCACCAGGCCAGGTGCCACTCGGTGTGGAAGGTGCCAGATCCTCCACCCCCATCTGACCCCACGTCTGATGAGGCACAGCTGCCCAGCGTGCCGTGAGCTCCCAGTGACCGCACGGCACACCCCGGCCATGCTGGCTCACCTCATGCTCAGGCACGAGCACTTGGCACAAAGTTTGAATGGAAGCGAGCCATCAGCCCGGGAGGGACCGATCAGCATCAGTGTGGGCGGGGTCTCCTGCACAGCGTCATGGTCACGCCGTGCGGCGTGGTCACAAAGTGGCCGACTGTCGGGCTGACCTCAGAGGACACCCCCTGGCAAGGAGAAAGCGGGTGCTCAGGGAGAGGCCTGGCACAAGGGGGCACGGCTGACAGGGTACTGGGGGTTCTCGGATTCTCTTGCCCACGGTTCGGAGAGAGTGCAGGTGCCTCCGGGGTGAGGGCCGGAGCGGGGGACGGGGAGGACGGGGACATTGCCTGACCTCCGTGTGGTCTGTGCAGATATCAACGAGTGTGAAGATGTGACACACCCTCCCTGCCATCCGTCGGCCCGGTGCAGGAACACCAAGGGCAGCTTCAGGTGTGAGTGCACGGATCCCTACGTGCTGGGGGAGGACGGAAGGACATGTGTAGGTGAGTGCACTCCTCCGCGTCCTGAGCGGGCGGTATGCCCTACGGATGGCGGCAGGGTCGTCCTCCCGGCTGCACTGCGCCCGTGAACATGTGTGTCCCACCGTCATGCGTGGGTGAGAGTGACGGGGCCATGTGTGTCCCGCCGCCGTCGTGCATGGACGAGAGTGACGGGGCCACGTGTGTCCCGCCACCGTCATGCGTGGGTGAGAGTGACAGGGCCACGTGTGTCCCGCCGCCGTCACGCGTGGACGCAAGTGACGGGGCCGCACCATCAGGTGATTGTTGGTGGCCTACCGCGTGTGCCCCTGGCCGTGGGCTGCACCCCGTGTCCTCCTCACATGCTTTCCCTCTGCCCCTCTCCACGGTGCCTCCTCCTGGGGAAGCCTCTAGCTTTACTCACAGTTCTCTGTTTGAACATTATTCTCCATGTATCTGCAGCTAGACCACTTTTGGTCACAAAAAACTAGAAAGCAGCAGCTCTTGCATTCAGGGTTTTCAGGAAAATATCTAAAATGGCCGTCCGAAGGCCGCCCAGCGAGGCAGTCTGGTGCCCATGCCGCACACACGCACAGGAAGGGGGTCAGGGCAGTTCCAGGCCTGGGAGAGCGGATCCGGAGCCTGCAGGCTGAGCCGAGGGCCCGGGTCAGCAGTCCCGAGTCTCCCCGGGAAGACTCTGTGCTTCTGTAACGTCTGCTCCAGCAAGTGAAGGGCGCCCCCTCCACGCCCTCCGCAGGGATGTTTGCTCCAGACCCCGTCCCCGCCTCTCTGAATGACGCTGGCCCCAGAAAAGTGGGATTTCGTGCCGAGTGTGCCCTGAGGGTGCACGTGTTGAGAAATAGTGACTCTTATTTGGGTCCTTGCACGTGGTCACCCCGTCCTGGGTGGGTCGGGGCGCAGTCGTCTGCTGGAGCCGTTGTCAGCTCGCGTCCCCATCGCCCTGCTCCCCGCTCCCCGCGTCGACGACCACTGGCGTCCACGACGTACCACAGGCTGAGTTTATGAGCCTCCAGGTAATTCCGGGAAAGCTGCACCACTGTGCAAGCTCGTGTAGGTGTGTTTTTGCACAGCTGTTCTCGGTCAAACACGCGTGTGGGCTTCCCCCATCGGGTGAGGATAAAGGAGACCCCACGGCAGCCAGGAAGGCCCTGGGAACCGTGTCCGGAGACGAATCAGGGCTCAGCTGGCTCCGGTTTGGTTTGGTTTTGAGTCTTGGGACCACAGCTGTGCGTTCTCTTGCTCGGCTGCTGTAACAGCCCGGCTGGACCACACGGCAGGTGTGCTGTCCCAGTCCTGGGGCTGCAGTCTGAGGTCCAGGCGTGGGCAGGGCTGTTCGTCGCGAGGCCTCTCTCCCGTGTCCTCACCGGGTCGTCCTTTCTCACAGGACACCAGTCACTGGGATGGGGGCCCAGCCTCATGACCTCGTTTGACCCCAGTTACCTCTTTAGACCCACCTCCATACAGCCATGCAGGTGGGCATCTGGCAGGTGGGGCGGAGCCAGGGGAGAGTCGTTCCAGGCACCAGACGGGCGCAGGCTGAGCCGGCTGGGGTGCTGTGTAATCCGCCGAGGGGTCCCCGCTCCCACTCTGTCTGCCCTCCGAGGCCAGGGGCAGCTCTCTGAGCAGTGCACACCTGCCGCCTGGGAGCTAGCTCGATGCCGTGACAGGCCACAGAGGGCGGTGGGCTTGTCTGTGGAGCCCGCTCGTTATCGTCTTGGAAAAATCAGTGCCCGCACTCTGGACGATGCCTGGGCGGGCCGTGCTCACCGCGGGGCCTCCCCTGTGCCGGCAGACAGTATTTTACATTTATTTGAAAGTGGATGTCCCGACCTCCTGTATTTCGACTTGGCCAGCAGGGAGCTGGCAGCTTTGGAGCGGGTGCGTGTGCGGGTACGGGACTTGCACCCACACAGAACAGCCGGCGATGCATGGGGATCCCAAAGCCCCCCTTGCCCGGCAGGCACGTCCTCGGCAGGTGGTGGGACCCGGAACAGGATAGGGCTGGAGAAGCCTCCTATTCTACCCCCACTTTCTGGGTGTGGCTCAGACGCTTCCCCAGTCCCCTCCCTGAGACCCGGCATGTCCAGGCCACTCCCGGCAGCCTCCTTCCCCGTCCATGGCCGCTTCTGGTCTGTAGCTGCCAACCCTGCTCATTTCTTCCAGTCGAGCCTATAGCTGGGACACCCGCTGTGTTTGGCCCCCCACGGCTTCCCCACAGGGCTCTGACCACCGCCCGGACAGTGCCCCAAAGTTTACCCTCTACCCACTTCTGCAAAAAGCAGGGCTGCCAAGGGCGCGAGCTCAATTGCGCCTCCAACCACCTGCTCGTTTGGCCCCTCTCTGAGCCCAGTGGAGGCAGGCCAGGTCCCCAGCCCCTCTGCATGGGGCTCGCTCATCTCTCCTGGCCAGCCCTCGAGGGAGGGCCTGTGGCCTGAGAAAGGGCAGGCACCCCTGTGCCCTCCACCAGCTCTCCCCACACCTCACGTTCAGGAGAGCCCATCTGTTGAAATGGCAGCTTTGGGCAGTCGCAAGTGGAGGTGAGCCCCTCAGGACCAGGGTGGGCTGGGCTCACGGGGCACACTGGCTGCAGCCCTCGGCAGGTGGGCTCGCTAACCCGCTCCTTCTCCCCAGACTCCGGGAGGCTCCCGAAGGCTTCCCTGGTCTCCATCGTGTTGGGCGCCCTGTTGGTCGGCGGCCTGGCAGGCCTCACCTGGACGGCGGTTTGCCGGTGGTAAGTCCTCCCACTGAAGCTGGCATGAGGCCGTTTCCTCCCCCGTGGGCAAGGCTGGTCTGTTTGAGGCCAGTGTAGATGCTCAGCGCCCCGAACCCCTCCAGCCCCAGAGCTATTTTGTACAAAGCCTTAGACTTCTGGTTCTTTATTATGCTTTAAGTAATGAAGGTGGAACAGTGACCCGCACACCTCGGGGTGTCAGGTGCCTGTGGAGGGAGATTCTGGGATGGGGATGCTTGGCAACGTCACCTGGTTGCATGAGATGCTCTCGTTAGGAGCAGAGAGTCTCACACAGATTTGTCGGAGAATAAAGGTCATCCCTGGATAAAAACCAATTCTTCAGCTGTACCCCCCCCCACGGGGCAGACTCCTGGAAATTGGGAACTTGAAAGTTGGACTTTTATGTTAAAAATGGCCGCGCGGTGGGGCCTTCAGAGGGGGATCTGAGTGTCTCTGTGGGAAACGGGTCTGCACCCCTGCTGCCCCTTCCTGACCAGCGGCTCTGAGGAATCAAGCTCAGAGTCTAGCTGAACTTTCTCGTGGGCATAAACTAGAAGAAGCCATGGCTGGTCCCGTCTGGCCGGGCCCCACCCCCACCCCGCCGCGGAGCGTCTGCCGTGAGACGTCTGGGCTGCCCCGCGGAGCGTCTGCCGCGGTGCCCTTGCCCACTGCCGCGCCTGCTCCCCGGCCGCCTCCCGTGGTCCCGTCCCCCCGCCCCTCTGCCACAGTGGCGCTGCTGCGAGCCAACCCCAGAGCCCGAGTGGTCGGGGGTCACCACCAGGAGGTCACCGTCACGTTCCACTGCCAGCCGCAGCCTGGCTCTGATCCGAGCACCTGGGGGGTAACGCCCCAGGACCCATGATGGCTCTGCTCTGCCTGCCAGCACCCATCTCCTTTAAACCCCAAGACCCCCTCTGCCTCCACGTCTTTACCTGACACGTGACTTTACCATCTGTCTGGTAAATGTATTTAAATGACACACTTTCTAGCAGGTTCGTAACTTCTGGCAGGGCTAATGGATGCCACTGTTCAGATGACACAGTGAGGAATTCCTTCAGCTTACCAGCTAATGCAAACCCCCAGCAGCTGTGGGTCTCACTGGCTAGGTGAATCTAGCCATTATGTCGTTAAACTCTGCTATCGATCATGTGAGGTCTTTGTTACTGGCTGAAATGCACTCCCCAAATTCAATGTTGAAGACCTGATCTCTGGTACCTTGGCATGTGACCATATTTGGAAGCAGTGTCATTGGGGATGTAATGAGTTGAGATGGGGTCGTGTTGGAGTAGGTGTCCCCAATCTAACAGGTCTGCTGTCCTCATAGGAAGGGGGAATAGGGTCAGGGACGCACACAGAGTGAAGGCCGGTGAAGATCAGGGCAGAGATTGGGGAATGCGTCTGCAGGGTCACCAGCAAACCCCCAGAAGCTGAGCTCCTCATGGCCTCAGAAGGAGCCAGCTGTCCCGCCATTATGACCCCACACGTCCACACTGCAGAAGGGGGAGAGAACAGATTTCCATGGCCAAGCCCATGGGGCCGTGGCCCGGTGTTACTGAAGCCCCAGGAACCCAATACAGCAGTGCTGGGGTGTCTGTTTGCAGAATGTGTTGCTCGCGCACGCTGGTAACAGCTGGAGTAGCTTCTGAGACCCAAGTTCTGCCCAGGTCTGGGGTCCTGGCCGTGGGCACCGCACCCCCCCACCTCCTCCCAGTTTGCTTTGGCACCAAGTGTGATCACACCATCAGGACCGTCACCATCAGGACCGTCACCGTCAGGACCGTCACCATGAGGACCGTCACCATCAGGGCCGTCACTGTCAGGGCTGTCACCGTCAGGACCGTCACCATCAGGGCCGTCACCATGAGGACCGTCACCATGAGGACCGTCACCGTGAGGACCATCACCGTCAGGGCCATCACCGTCAGGACTGTCACCATGAGGACCATCACCATCAGGGCCATCACTGTCAGGGCTGTCACTGTCAGGACCGTCACCATGAGGACCGTCACCGTGAGGACCGTGACCATCAGGACTGTCACCATCAGGGCCATCACCATGAGGACCGTCACCATGAAGACTCACCATGAGGACCATCAACGTCAGGGCCATCACCATCAGGACCGTCACCGTGAGTACCGTCACCATCAGGACCATCACTGTGAGGACCGTCACCGTGAAGACCGTCACTGTGAGGACCGTCACCATCAGGGCCGTCACCTTCAGGGCCGTCACCGTGAGAACTGTCACTGCCAGGACCATCACCATCAGGGCCATCACTGTCAGGGCCGTCACCATGAAGACCACCACCATGAGGACCATCACCGTCAGGGCCGTTACCGTGAGGACCGTCACCATCGGGACCGTCACTGTGAAGACTGTCACCGTGAGGACCATCACCGTCAGGGCTGTCACCGTGAGTACCGTCACCGTCAGGGCCGTCACTGTCAGGCCGTCACCGTGAAGACCGTCACCGTTTGGGCTGTCCCCATCAGAGCCATCAGGGCCGAAACTGTCAGGCTGTCATTCTGATGAACACTGACCGGTCATCACCTACATCCTCTTCAAGGCACCACTGCTGACCTGTTGGAGAGATTATGTCAACTAACGTTTAAACAGCGTCTCTGGTTTTAGGTGGGGCTGGTGGCAGGAAATAGTCCTAAGGATCACCTGGTCTTAGAAGCTTAGACATTGGCAGTAATTAAAACCCATAGCCGGTCACCAAATGAACAAAGCGGTAGAAACGAGACAGGCCGTGGGCACACACCCCCGGACGGGCTGGTGGCTGCGATCCCGTGGACTGAATGTCCACACCGTGAAGAACTGATGGTACCACGACTTAGTATTCACGTGGTTGTAAATGTCTCCATTAGACATCGGTCCCCTTATCGTTATGCAAAAGTGCGTCCAGACGCCACACAAGGAAAACAGATTTAAGATTGACAGCCATCCGTCAAATGATACATTTCCAGGAAATTTGGGAGGAAAGTGTCCACCGCACTGGATTCTTGACTCTGGAGCCTTAATACACGCCACCAAGCACCGCTTTGTTTGCTGGTCAGGACGTGGCGAGCAGACCGTTGGGCCGCAGAGACGCTCAGAGCCGCATGAACAGGCAGGTATTGACTCGCAAAGGGCTGGGGGCCCGCGGCCTCTGTGGGGACCAGACAGACAGCACCTAAGCCCCCGGAGAGCGCAGCCCTGCCGCCACGCCCAGAAGTGCCCTCTCCACGAGCCCTGACCCTGGGATCTGCTCCCCTCCCCACAACAAAAGGCCTTTCCTCTTGTCTTTGAAACTGCTTTGGTTGAGAGCTTGAAACTTCCTGGTGTTTGGTCCTCCTGGGGAGAGAGGGAAGCTTGGAAAGGGGGGTTTGTCCTCTGGGATTGGGAGGGCACAGGGTGCCGTCGGAGGGGGCTTTGCCCCTTGTGGGCCGACCCGAGGAACTGCCCTCTGCGGTGGCTCTCACGGGACAGCCCATTAGTGGGTGCTCACCCGGGTCACCCTCCCTGCTGTGTCCACACCGGCGACTCCGCGTCCACGGCCCACAAACGCCCTGGCACCTGGGCACCTGCTTCCCACCCAGCCCTTTGCCGCGGGGCCGCGTGGCTTCATCCAAAGCACCTCCAGCCTGTTGTGCTTCTGGGAGGATAGTGGCCACGTGCCCGGCGCCGCTGTCCTGGATCAGTGGCGGACGTGCCCACTCCCACTCCCATGGGCCACTGACCCCCAGAAGAGCTCGGTGTCACCCGCTCATGGCCACGGGCAGGGGCGGAGGTGGGGGTGAGGCGGGAGGTTGAACCGCGCCCGAGACGTCTCTGCTCTGGTCTCCCCGTGCTTCCTTCTGCAGCTCTGGCTGGTCCTTTCTGCCGCTCCGCCGGCTGCAGTTACCTGGCTTACCCGAGGTCTGTCTTCTTCTCCACATAGACACATACTGCTGGATCGTCCCCACTGCGTGCGGTGTTCTCTGTGCCCGTGGGTCCCAGTGCATCCTGTCCACGTCCATTCCTCCCGTGACATTCCCTAATTTCCCTGTGACTCCCCTGGGCCTGCTGGTCGTCCGGGAGGGTGCTATTCACACCCTGGGGACCCCCAGCATTGTGAGGGTCTGACGAGGAGGAGATGCAACCAGGACCGGCCCCAGCAGGACAGGAGCACGTGCTTCTGAGATGTTCGTGGATCAGGAAACCTACGTCCAGATGCAAAGTGTCTGCAGTGAGCCTGGAAAACAACAGAGAAAAAGGGAGTGGGGAGCCTGCCCACAGTTCAGTCTCTCTCCTGGGATTGTGATTTTCCGAATGCATTTCTGCAGGAATCAGAAGTGGATCAGATGAGTTTGGCAGGACTGGGGCTAGGGGCGGTCTCTGGGCAGGGCGTTCGCGGCCTGGGGCGGGGGTTCCTGGTGCTGGACCGGCTCCGCAGAACAGTGCAGGCCACGCTGCACCTTAACGCTCTCTTCTCTTCGCGGTAACCGCGGCCCCGGGCTCCTCGCCTGATGGATCAGGGAGGCACGGCGTTCCGGCCCCCCTCCAATCACAGTGGCAACATGACATTGTGTGTGATGGGCTCTGGGGGGTTCTCCTGAGTCGTGACCACCCTAACCAGATGTGTGCTTGTCCACAGGACGCTCACGGGCCGTAAAGCCTCACTGCCCATCGCAGAGACAGATGGAAGAGGGACCTGCCAGCCGGGCCGTGGAGCACGCCGGGACACGAGTGTGCGGCAGCCTGGTGCCCCCACTCCGGGCGCAGGGCAGGTGGGTGCACGCCTGGGTGAACGCAGGGTTGCCACACGTCACAGTCCCATTCAGACCAGGAGGCCATCACGGAGACCCTGGTCCTGTCCCCCGTGTGGCGACCCCCCGCCGGTCCTGTCCCGCTGTGCACGGGCCTGCTGTGTGTTTACTGCTCGTGCAAACTGGGTTTATACAAGAGGATGATCTGTGAAAATTTTAACCTACCTTTTAAAAAGTGTAGACAAATCAGAACGAGTAAGCCAGAGCGAGATCATGACAGTGCTTGCCGTTGGTACAAACCGGTTTCAAAACTGACAGCCGAGGGCAGGCATTCGCCTCAGTGTTACCCCAAGTCTCGGCCGAAGAAGACAGCCAGAGGCTGAAAGTGTTCACTTCTAGAATGCACTTTTTAAAAAAAATGGAATCATCACAAGTAGTGTGGAGACAACCAGTCTAGACTTGCGTGTTACTACTTTTACTTTGTCTGCATGACCACCGAGATGGGGCACTAAAGTCAGTGCGTGCCCGCGCCCATCCGAGACGTAGGCGGTCACCGGGACGCGCAGAGCTGGCTGGCCCTGTCCCCCGAGGTGTCCCACCACAGCAGGATCTGCGTTCGCACCCACGTGGGAACCCAGGATCCGCGTTCGCACCCACGCGGGAACCCCTGTCGGAATGCACACGCGAGGCCCCTTCCAGCCACCCTGAGATCCACGTGTCCCCGGGCACCTGAGTAGCCGACTGAGACCCAGGGGCCCCGGCGGGTGTCCCGTCTGTCCGCGTGCTCAGAGTCACTTCTCTCCCACAGGACCCAGCCTGTGGATCCCAAATCCTTCTCTGCCAGTAGGAACCACAGTGGTGTGCTTGGAGGCCGGGCGTGAGCAGGTGCAGCTGTGGGCTGATTCCTGGGAGCGGACGGTCGGTCTCGGGACCGGAACTCCCTGCACAACGAGGGGGGAGATGTTCACTCTGGAAACACCGATCCCGGCATTTCCATCCGGAATAAAGTGTGTGCTGCTCCCCAAGCAAGAGTCACGTGTCCTTCGCATTCGCTTTCACGGGACGGTGACGGGGTGGACGCCGATCAGGACGCACTGGCCCAGCGTTCAGGGCTTAACAACAGTTCCTGTTTCCAAAATCACCGCTGAGGCTGTTTTCAAGTCGAGGCCAATCTAGCATGTGCTCTAGTTCCGATCCAGCACAGGCGAATAAATCGCACCCTCACCGCCGTCTGGCGCTCTGTGTGAACCGCCTGACCCACGCCTCCTGGGGCTGCCTCCACACCCATCTACATGCTTACGAGCCTCTCCGTCCCGCCCGACAAATGGGGACACTGCTCTGCACTCGCGTCCGTCTTCCCTGGTGTCGGCCTGCCCCTTCTCTTCCTTCCGCGCCGTTTCCTGCCGGCCAACCTGCTTTTCGGCGTCCCACGTCTCAGTGACCTCTGAGCCATGAATGCTCGGCGCCTGCGTCCCCTCCCGGCTGCGTCACCTCCCACGGGCCCTCCCTGCAGGCGGCAGCAGGGGAAGGAGGATGGCTCTTGGGATTGTTGTTGCCCCCAAGGGGACTGTGGCAAAATCCCTTAGAGCCAGGCCCGCTCTGGGCAGCTGCAGCTCACCCCCAGCTCCCCCCAACACGGGTCTCCCTTCTGAGGGTCCCTGGCCTTAGTGGCGTCAGGGAGCTGAGATCCCCACAGAGCACTGATTGCCATGACCCTAGTTTTCTGCACGAAGTGACCAAGTGGCAGGCCGCGTCCCCTGCCCAGGTGGCCGGTCCCTCCCAGCCCCCCGGGAGATGGGAAGCCTTCCCTCCCAGCAGAACCGCACGTAGATGCACCTGCCCTGGAACATGGAGCATAGCTGGTGACAGAGAGACCAGGTTAGTCCGAGCAGCTCTTCCTGACACACAGGAGGGAGGACCTGGCGAGGAAATTGGTGAATGTTTGAGAAACAGGTCTTCCTGCTCATAACCTACAAATACTCTGTGTTCCTCACGGGGGCGGGTCCCAGATTCTTATTACTGTTCAGTTTAACATTAAGGACAATGATTAAACTGCCATCAGAGGCACCCTGGGGAGAGCTCACCGTGCGGAGCCCACGTCCCCCTTGGACGTTAGGGGCGATAGTGAGCCCGCAAACACCGTGCAGCCTGTGCTCGTGGGCCTGGGACAGCCTGGGACTCCACAGGATTTCCGTAAGAAGTCGGGAGTGGGGACGCACTGAAGGTCAGTCTTCCTCCAGGGCCCCTCAGGCTCCTGCTGGCATCCGTGGCCAGGACATGGCCCCCGGCTAGGGGTTCCTGTGCTGAGTCTGCTCTGGGGTCCTGTCTTTAGTGTCGTGGTTCCCGTGTGCTTGGTGTTTGCCCCATAAGCAGTATGATGAACAGCTACTTAGCCCGAAGGAGTAGTCCCGAGATAATTAAGTATCCACGGGTCACGAGCCCAATGACCCTCAGCTGGGCCTTAATGTGCTCACACCGTCTTGTCACTTGTAGGGAATCCTTACTCTCCATGAAATAAGATTGCTTTGGGGTATCGGTTACTTGGCGAGCATAACTCTGGACTGGCGATAGTTTGGTGGTGGTCTAAGCACTTGGACCAAGTATCCAGGGGTCCATCAGCTCCCTTTCCAGGCCCCCCTGTGTCCGCTGTGCCCGGCTTGCTTCCCTTCCTTCCCTGGGGCTGTTCCCAGGAGGATGACCATGAAAACTGACGGCGTCCTTGGATAATGAGCCTCACGGATGTTAGCCCTGGACGTCCCCCCCCAAGGTCACTTCGTGTAGCCCCTTCATTTTGCAGCGGGGCAGCTGACTCCTGGGTGCGGGCAGGGACCTGCTCTGCGTCACATGGCAAATTAAATTCAAGGAGGGGTGGAAACGCCGTCCCCGTGGCTCCTCGCGGATCCACCTGCCACTACCATGGAACCAACTGCCAGCATCTCCACCCCAAACCTGGACTCCCAACTGTGCGGTAGCTGTTTGGGAGCATCTGACCGCTTCCCACGGGGGGAGCCGGGCCCCATCCTCGCTGGGCATGTCCATCGCCCGTGAGCCTCACCCCTGAGCGCCCCGACGGGAGCCCGGGCCTCGGTGGGGCTGGACACCTGCCCAGGCCTCTTCTGGGCGCTTTTCCGGGGAATGCGCCGTTTTCCTGGGCCGACAGCACCACCTGCTGGGTGCGACGGGGAACACAACCCGTCCCAGCTGCTTTTCTCTGACCGGCACCAGGCGCTTCAACGGCTGGCTTGGAAGAATTCCTCTTTGGCTCCAGCGTGAGGAACCGGTGCCGAGTACAAGGCAGCCGCTTATTGTACCTGCTTTATTTGGGAGTTAAACGCCTGGGGAGGGACGGGATGTGGCAAACCTCGCCCCTGAAGGCGACCGCGGGGAAGGATGGCAAAAACTGTCAGAAATAGAAATAAAAGACTTATCAAAACATTGTGTAGGGGCACCTGGATGGCTCAGTTGGTTAAGCGTCTGCCTTCGGCTCAGGTCATGGTCCCAGGGTCCTGGGATCGAGCCCCGCATCAGGCTCCCTGCTCGGCGGGAGGCCTGCTTCTCCCTCTCCCACTCCCCCTGCTTGTTCCCTCTCTCGCTGCGTCTCTGTCAAAAAAAAAAAAATGTGTAATGTGTTTTTTCACAACAAATTACCTCTGTCCTTTTTTATTTAAAGTTCACCTTGTAGTGACTTCTGGCCGAGGCGGTGTGCACTCGGCAGTGCGGTCCAGCCGCCCTGAGGACAGCGTCTGCCCGGGGCCTGGGTTAGCCCCACGGAGATCACGTGCTGTGCAGCGTGAAGGGCGAATCAGAATACGATTTAGTCTATCCAGTGGGGCAAGCATGTAAGACTAAGCACTGGCACCGATTTCTTTACAAAATGTGATTCCAGGGAAATTTTGCTATATTTGTTTTTATTAATGTAGATTTTTTTAAAAATTGGAGAAAAGAAATCACGTCATATTATAGACCTATTTCCAAAAATCCAGGCAGAATGAAGGGTTCGGTTTCCAGTGATGACAGGCTGGGGGTTTTGTTGCAGCTGCTTTTGGTGCAAAAACAAAAGATAGTTAATCTACACGGCAGCCCCCCCGCCCCCCGGAGCAGAAAGGCTGGTGGGTGCTGCAACCTCTCAGATTCTGGAAGACCAAAGACCAGGGCAGCAGGTGCATCTGCTCAACCTCCCCATGCCCTCCCCAAACTGAGATACTCTCTCTAGCAACAGCTAGCTGGAGCTTGGGAAGGAGCCTGCTCCCTCCGTCCTTGTAGACGCACCTGCCCCCTGGCTGACCTCGGGACCAGCCCGGGTCTCTGTAAGGTGCAGAGTGCGTTTCTGTGGTTCAGCAGCAAGCCTGCGTGACAGAGACCCACCCCAAGGAAGGTCCTCACCCGCACTACACCCGGAAGCCTGGGTGGTTAAGGAAGGAGCCACCGAGCCCACGGCCCACGAGAGAGGGTTCCACACCACCCAGCACGCTTGGAGCTGGGCTTTCAGGACTGAGCAGGACGTCTCTCAGGTGGGCAGCCTCCAACCACCGATCTCGGTAATTAACTGAATCTTGAGGCAGAGTCCAGAGATGGGCATGCTTGCTCTTCTCGAGCAAAGCCTGGTTCGGACGTTGCTTCCGAAAACAACTCACACTGAACAGGAGCGCGAGGGAAATGCAGGTTGATCACACCTGGTCTCCATGCAAGGAATCAATGCCACCCACTTCTCTAAACCGTCCGTGTCCGCCGGGAAATGGAGACAGATTTGTCCCTAGACGTCCTTAGTGCGGTAATGGAATAACCTTTGGTCTGACTCAGGGCTCTAGCCCGAGGCCTGGGGTTACCCGCAGGGTGTGGGTCAAGACACCAGGCACAGCGCCGGGGCCCCGTGTTTGAAGGGCGGGCGGCTCCCATCGGCGCCGGGCTGGGGGAGGCCACACCGGAGGGAGGGGGGAGGGGGGAGGTGGATCCCCAGCCCCCAGCAGTAAGATTTTTGGCCGGATTCACTTCCTTGTGGGGGTAGGACCGAGAGCAGTTTCAGGTTCCAGAGAAAAAGGGTTGACTTTCTGGAGTTTTGGTGTGTGTTCATTGGTTCTGTGGGATTTTTTGTCTGGGTTGGTTTGATCTGTGCTTGTTTCGGTGGCCAGCCAGAGCATGCCGACGGCTAGGCGAGTCCCGCTCCTGAGGCGGGTCACAGCCGGGCTGTGCTGACAAGGGGAGTGACAGCGCGTCTGCAGACCGGTGTCCGTGGGGCCGCGCGGTCACGGGGCCCTCCCTGCACCGTATGTCACTGAGTAGAAGCCGGTCACAGGTCCCCCCACGCTCGAGGTGGGGACCAGAAGGTGGGCGTCGGGGCCGTCCTGCCTGCCCCCCACCCCAGGGCCTTCCAGTTAGAGTTTGTGATGCTGGAGGGTGAGAGCCAAGCTGCAAGCCCAGATTTGCTGGGGACAAGTCCCCAAACTGCCCACCACTGTCCTCGTGAACCAGCCTCTCCCCAGTGAGAGAAGGAGAAATGACGGGTTCTGGCTCCACTGTGGACGAGTCGCCCAGGCCTGTGAGCAGGGACATCGCGCACCTTCATTTGGGCCAAGGACTCAGGGCAAAGCCAGCAGATGTCTGCACGGGCCTGTCCTCTACGACATCTGCCCCGCTGTGCACAGATCCAACAGGTGAGGCCGCCCCCGTCCTGACCGCGGGGTGCCCAGCTTCCTGTTGGTGGCTTGGGGCTGGCGTGGGGGTATTTCATCGGGAGGGTACTGACAGCCGGGGAGGCGTCTGTAGGAGCAGGTGGAGTTGGCAAGAGCTGAGTGGATCCGCATGGACTCTGGGATGGGCAGCCTGGCTTGTACAACCAGAGAGGTTGGCCCTCAGAGCGTCGGACTCATCCCTGCACCGAGTGTCGCTGCCTGGACCACAGGGTGTGAGCGTTGGATGAGGTAGCGAATGAATGCAGTCGGGACCGTGGCGGGGCTGGGGGCAGGCTGTCTTTCCAGTGGGTTCCATAAAGAAGCGCTAGAACAGCTTCTCTCAGGAGAAGGCCCCCACAGTGGGCACGTGGGAATTCGGCAGGCCTGAATCACACGAGCACCGGGACAGAGCTGGCGGCGGCGGGCCTGTCCCGGCTGCTCCAGGCTCAGGTCGCCCTGCCGGATCCCAGCTCCAGGATGCAGTTCATCCAAAACACAGCAGAATTTTCTGCACAAATTGAATTGCTCGGAGCTTCAGGGTCGCGCTCAGTATGCACATCAGGACGCTGTTTCTCCAGAACGTCTTCATCCTCTTTTCCAGGGAGCGCTAGACCGCTCAAAACTCTGCTCAAAGCTTTTGGGCCATGTATCCCAGACGTTCGTGCCCGGGGGGACGGCGTTTGCTGGGGTTCTGTGTACTTTTATAACATACTTGTTTTTCCCTCATTTCAAGAGGGGAAATATACATAACAGAGCATCCACAATATTCAGTTGATTTTGTTTTACTTATTTTCAGCCTTAATTACTTCATTAGCAAATACTCGAACTGCAGTAGTCTCGTGGGTGGTTGGGGACAATCTTCCTCATGTTAAATTACATACTACATAATTTTCTTTATATCACACTGGGACGCTGTGCTGATTTTTCAGTTGCATGTGTGGATAAGCTCTTTGATCGGTCAGATTTGTCTGAGGACAGCAAAGAAGCACCAGGACAAGGCACCTGCCGTCACAAGGGGAGGGCGCATGCTCGAGGCTGGACGTCCGAGTCCTGACTCTCGCTAATGTAGAAATGACTGCCGAGACGCCTCAGAGCAAGCTGTCACAGGGGAAACGGCACAGAGGGCAGGGGGAGTTTGGGGTCCCAGCACCACACTGGCCAAGGGCCGCCACTTCCCCAGAGCCCCGAGGAGTAAGCCGGCCCCCTGGACAGCATCCTGTCTTCCCAAAGCTTTCGGTCTGGAACATGAGGAAAACGTTTTCCCGAAAAGCCCTTGGGAAGGGAAATTCCCATGAAGCAGGACACAGTGAGCACATCCGGACTCCCCACGTGGAGGTTCTGTTTTGGAGCCAAGGAAGCGGCTCGCTCCAGGGGGAGATGCTTTTTCAGAAGAATGTGGGCGGCAGCGTCACGTCCATCATCAACGCCGCGGCCGGCGAGGCCCCATCACCTTTCTGGCCTTCGAGAGCCACGGTGCTCGGAAACCACGTGGGTGAGGGCGGAGGACGCCGGGCCTGAAGCTGGAGGTCAGAACAAGGACGTCCAGGAGCTGGGACGCGGGGTCCGGTGAACAGAGGGCCCCGCGCTGCCCCCCACCCCCCCGAAGCCTCGGTTCCCAACAACACCCCCCAGGGGCAGAAGAAACGCACGCGGCCTTGCTGCTTGACCCAGGGACTCATTACGAAACGTATTTTTAAAAGTAGCAAATCTTTCTGAGAATTTTATACAGGCTCCGACCTCCCCCACACACGCCCAAAGTAAGATGTAATTTAGAAAATAGGCAAAGTTTTGAACCCATTTCATTGCATTACATTCAAAATTGATGTCCGTGATGTAGACAGAATACAAAAACCACCTGGACAAAGACGCCCCCGTTTTCCCTCATGGACATTCAACCATCACAGAAATAAGTTTAAATAAACTCTAAGATGGACGGATAGGACAGAAGGTAAATGTTTTCTCGAGATGGACGTTTAAGGAGACGCTGTATTCCCTGCACACGGGCGGCTGGAGCAGTGTTGGTGCCCGTGACGGCCGCCCACGGGCCGCCCGACCTGGAAGCGGGTTCCCAGGCCTCCCGCGTCACCGCGTCCGCTGGGAACAACGTGCTCGCGGCCAAACAGGCCCAGTCAGACGTTCTCCGTCGAGGGCCACGCTGTAAACGTCTTGGGCTTAGCGGATGCCGTGGTCTTTGCAAGTGGCCGTGCCCAAGTGAGTGAGATGAAATTTCATCTCAAGTAGGCAGCATGCGGGTTTGGGGGGACTGGCCCCTGCTGTGGAGCCCTCCGGGCCCGCAGCTCACAGTGTGGACTTGCTCCGTGGCTGGGGCTTGTGGGGCTTCGCCCTCGGGCCCCAAGCCCAGGGAGGGGGCTTGCAGCCCGCCCGTGACACGCCGGGAGCCCCGTGTCCGCCAGCCGTCCTGCAGGGACAAGGCCCTCCCCCGGGAAGCAGGTGGTGAGCGGCAGAGCTGCTTAGTGAAACCCGGCCGGCCCTGCTCAGCGGCCAGGACCCGAGGAGGGAGGCGCCCCTGGACACGACTGCCCCTGACGGGAGCCACAGGGGCGCTGGCGGCCGGGCTGTGGCTGGGGCTGAGTCGGTGCTCGGATCCGGGATGGCCTGTCCATCCCAGGCCGGAAGCCCACGTCCACAGTGAGGCCCCATTAGCAGGGGACAGGCCCAGCTCGCCCATGGGAAGAGGACAGGACTCTGGGGGCAGGCGGCCTTCAGCCAGCCCTGGGGACAGTGACCCTTTGCAGAGGGGAGAGGGCGGAGCGTCACCCTGGGCCTCGTCCCGCCCTGCTGGCCTCCACCCCTCCCACAGCCTCCTCTCTGCACGCCCTGCCCTCGCCCTGGCCTCAAGGCTCAGAGCCCCGCTCCCACGTCTCCTGCTCACCTGTCACCCAAGTCCCCCGCCAGTGACCAAACGGACGTGACCGTGTCAGAGGTGCCCACAGCCCCTCAGCCTCCTCTCAGGGTGTCCCCAGAACTGCCACAGGGGGAGCTGTCCTTCCCCTCCTGCCCCACCCAGCCCTGCCCCCAGGAGCCGTGGCCACACGAGACTGAGTCCCCGGCCGGCACGGAAGGACACGGTTCCAGTAGACACATGATGTTTTCTCATGGGACGTTCTCGTGGAGTCTGAGCACCTACTTTACCACAAACATCATCAGAGTTGTTTTCATCAGGAGCCCGAGGGGAGGTGGGAGGGGCAGGCGAGGCCCTCAGGACGGGCTGGGTCGCCAGGGCCCAGGTGCCCCCACTGAAGGGCCTTCCGAGAACGCATCGTCTTCCTCCCACCAGGAGAGCCCCTCACACGTGGAGAGGTGCTTGTCCCTCTCCAGAGGGTGAGGTCTGTCTGCAGAGCCCCTGAGGCAGAGCGAGAGGCCATGCTCCCAGCACGGGGCCGCCACACGGTGCGTGGCCCACGACCCAGGCCTCCCCGGGCTCCCCCGCCTCCGCCCGGGCAGGACGCCAGGGGTTCGCAGCCTCCCTTGGCCATTTCCGCTCAGGGCGGGGGAGGCCAGAGGGGAGGGCGTGTGGCTGGCTCCTCCAGCCACAGACCTGGCAAAGCAGCCGGAAACACTCCCATCTGCTCCCAGGCGGGGGCTTCGTGCTGGAACCCGGGGCCTCTGCCGCTCGCGGCCCTCGGGAGGGACAGTGGAAGGAAGGTGCCAAGGCGGGTGAGGAGAGCATCCCGGGCTTTCCGGCTGCACGGGGGGTGATTCGATGCTTGGGGCCCTCACGCTCCCACGGGGTCTTTAATGTGAGCGGGCAGGCGGGGATGGGGGGCACGACGCCCGGTGCTCGCCCTGGTCCTGCCCGCCCCGCGCCCTGTGCTCACTCACGCATGACAGCGACGGCGGGAGTGCGCAGGTGAGCGGGCCGCGTGCTCTCCGCCGCCGTGCTTGCGTTCAGTGATTCGCTCTTAGGACAGCAAACGCACACAGAGGCAGGAACGGCTTCATCCCGGTTCGCACAAGAGGAAACCGAGGCACAGGAAGATGCACGACTTTCCCAAACCCACAGAGATGAAAGTGGTGAGGTCAGTCCAGGCCCTGCTCTCAACACCTCCCCTTCCCTTCTGGAAGGTTCTGCAATCAATGTTGAGGCCTGCCCACTCCGGGGAGTATATGGGTCAACACCGAGTGGACCTTGAATTCACTTTTGCTGCGACGGGATGCGTGTGTTGTCCCCAAGGCTGGCCCCGCGGAGGAGACGGCTTTCCTGCGGGAGGAAGAGCCCCAAGCCCTGTCAGCGGCTGCTCTGGGCCCTCGCCCGCCAATACTGGATGGCGTTGCCCGGGCGTGGCCCTCGCTGTGGCTCCTGAGCCATTCCCACCTGGGGGCCCGTCACCCCGGCCAGCATGCACCGCTGCTCGGAGGAAAAGAGCGGCCTGGTCGAGGGCGGGAGCGCGCACACTGAGGAGCTGCGGACCCCACGGGACGGAGCGCCTCTCACGGTCAGGACACCAGGGATTTTTCTCAGGACCCCTCTGTCCCGAGTGGCCTCCTTCCCTTCGTTCCCTGGATGGCCTGTAAGGGTCAGGTCACGCCTTTTCTCGTATGAATCTCCCACCCAGCTGCTTCTCTCTTTCCTACAGATGCTGTGTCTCCCTGAGGCACCAGGTCTCTGCACGCCTGCCTCCCCTGCTGTCCAGATGGTCAGTCCTCCAGCGCGGGGGTCACCAAGCGGCACCTTGGAGTCCGTGTCCGGAACGTGGCTGCGGTGGGTGCTCAGATTCGCTGAAGACACAGAGCAGAGAGCGCCGGGGCCTGGAAAGGGCTCCACCGGTTTCCAGTGTTGGCGAGGTTTCTCCTTTGGGACAGCCCTGTTCGGTGCTGCTCTGGGCTTTGGATGGAGGGTGGGGTACCGACTACGGGCTCCTTCCCTCCCTCTCCCGCCCCCTCCCACCCTCTCCCAGCCGCCAGGCCCACTTAGCGCTGGCAAGCCAGAGTGGCCGGAACGGGGCCCACACCCTGTCCCCGGGAGACACGACGCCCACCCTGGGTTCTGTGTCTGTGGCCCCGATTACCCAACGCCAGCGGGTGCAGAACATGCACCTGCGTGCCCATGAGGTCTTTGGGTTAAAGTGGCCGGGGCAGGGGCTTGCATCTGCGCCCGCCTGGGCCTCAGCTGGGAGCCCCCAGGGCTGTGCCCGGGACGGCAGAGGGCTGTGCCCGGGCTGGGCTTCCACCCGGCAGGGGCGCTGAGGCTGGCTCGCCCCACTCCTGCTTTTCCAGATCTGTGAGCTGCTTGGTGTCAGAGTGAAATCGGAAACTGCCGCAAATCAGGACCCCCCCATCTGAGAGCTGGTTGTGAGCACTGACCAGCACGCCATTCCGTGGGGCTGCTGCGTCCTGGCTTTGCGCCTTGGGCAGGAGGCTTTGCTTTTCTGAGTGTGGTTTGCTCATCAGCAAATTTCAGATGAAGAGCCGCAGTGCAGGGGTGTGTGGGGCCGAGGACGGTGCCGGCACAGCATCCTCTGGGCTTGGTGTGCGAGCTCCAGCAAGCATCCGCTGGGGGCCCCGAGGCGCCTCCTCACGGCACCACGCTGGCCTGCAGACGCCGGCCCAAAACCTGGCCCTGCTGAAAATGAAAACATACGCTGGAAAAGCTATTTTCTTAGAGGGTGGAGAAGGCTCCACGAGATTTTCCACAGACCTACGGAATCGCTCTTCCAGCCTCTGGAGCTCGCTCCGGTCACGCCCGGAAGCCTGCGGCTCTCATCGGAGCGGCTCCCGCTCCCTGGGAATGTGGTTGTGCCGGCAGCCAGGTGGCCCCAGGGCGCTGGGCGTGCGGTGGGGACCAGGGCGGCTCTGTCCTCTGCAGAAGCGTCTCCGCCGGCCCGGGCCAGAGGTGAGCGCTCCGCTCGGTCCCAGCGTGCCCAACGCGGTCGGAGAGGAAGGGGCTCTGCTACGTGAGACCGGGCTGCCTACACTCCAGCTGAGGAGAGAGCGCGCGTGTCCCTCACCGGGAGCAGGAGGCTCCGAGGAAGAGGTCTGAGGAGGTCCTCGTCTTGGTGCTTTTCCTCGGGTCGCCTGCCCACCCACATCACGTTTCCAGCTCTCCCGGCCCTGCTGTAGGCCCCGCCTCCCGCCACCTGGGCGCACCACACCTGCACGGACCAGCCCCACGTCCACGGTGACGCCCCCGACCTCACGAGGCTTCGCCGGCTCAGCATCGCCTGTGGGGCACAGGCATTTGGGTATCTAATTGTTAGGGGAAAAGGCTATTTTTTGATGAAAAAATATTCCTTAAAAATCATCATCTGCTAGCAGGGACCACAGAAATGGAGGGACAGTCCGGAGCTACGGCAATGCGGGTTTGCAGCCGGAAAACAAAGGGTTTGGATGGACAGGAGGGTGAAATGCCAGGTTTGTAAACACCTGTGTCACTTCCTAGACCCATCAGGGTCTGAATGGGTGTGTGTCACTGAATTTATGAGGAAACCACATGCCACGTGGGAGGTGAGCATCGGCAGCCGGCCTCCCGCGACAGGCCTGCTAGGCCCCGTGTGCCCCCGCTCGGTCCTGGGAGAGGCGGGAGGGCCCGGCCACAGCAGGTAAAGCTCTGGGGATGTTAAACCTGATGAAAGAAGACAATTCGGGTGAACAAAACACTTTATTTTGCTTCAGGAGGCAGACGGTCTCCTGGAGAACCACAGAACGGGGCAGAGGTCGGGAGGCGAGCGCGGTAAAGGGCAGACCGGGTAGCCACACAGGAGGCATGTGGTGCCGGGGCGCACCCGGCCTTGTGTGGGGCGCAGCCCTGTGGTGCGCTCTCAGGGACACGCTTCCCTTTGTGCTCCATCCTCGGCCTAGAGACTTATTGCAACGGGGACAGCTTCATCCCGATCGGTTCAGAAACCTCTGGAAGTTTCCAAGGAGGACCTACGCCTGCTGCGAGCAGGTGGGCCTGCAGGAGGGTCTGGAGCCAGGATGCGGGGCCCACGTGGAGCTGAGCTTGCTCCCAGAACGCGCTAGAAGGCGCACACACGGGCGGCCATCGCTCAGCTGTGCCGTCACTGCGGGAAAGTTCAGGCAGGTGCGCCCCGAGCCCCCAGGGGACCTGGGGCCATTTGGGTCGTCCTGCAGGGGCCGCAGACACGGCTCCTCCAGATTCAGCGTGGGGCCATGACCCCGGCCACGGCGACAGCACCACGTGCTCGAGCCACTCCACCGCGTGTGCGAGGCTCTGGGCGCCGGCGGGCTGGTGTGCTTCCTCACTCGTCCGCGTTCCCGGAGCCTCGGACACTGAACAGACCCCGTCAAACCCGCCCACCCTGGGCCCTGGGCCCTAGAACTCCTTCCTGAGAAAACAGAGTTGTCTCAACTGCCACGTGCTTTCTGTTGCAGCACAGAAATCCACTTGCCCCAGCCCCTCACTGGAAAACATTCCCTTGAAAATGCTCTGGACGACATGGTTAGTGAGCAATCTCTCTTACGGTTTGTGGTTTCACCGAGGGGAGAGCTTCCAACGGCCGCGAGCCGGGCTCTCTTCCAGCCAAAGTGTGTGCACACGGCGCTCCAACTGTGTCCGCGCTCGGGGTCCCCGGGCATCCAGGCCTCTCTGCTGAGACCAGCTCCTGGACCGGGGTCCCTCGGCGGTGCCGGCTGCATCGGGTCGGCCCACCGACGCCAGCCACACCCCGTGTGAGGTGCCCCGTCTGCCAATGCGCCAGGCCGGCCGGGAGTCCGCCAAGGGTGAGCAGAGCTTCCTGAGACCCCGAGCGCACAGACCCCGAGCGCACAGACGCTCTTCCCCTCACAGCAACACACACAGGCTGTTCCTGAGTCTGAGAGGAGACGTGTCCCAGGCCCGTCCAGCCGCACGCTCCCCATGACCGTCCCCGACCTTCCTCCTCCTGCTCATTGCTGAAGTTTGTGACCCCACATCACTACGCCCACCGTCGCAGAGCACGCACAGAGCCGCGGGGAGCGCTGGCGGCCCGTGCGTGCGTCCCGGCTGAGGGGACAAGGCCACGCTCTGCCTTTGGGTTTCAGCTCCTCCTGCAAACAAGGGCCTCTTCCACAGTCCACTTAGTGCCGTGGTTTTTGTGGGTTGTTTTTTTTTGCAATTTTGTGCTTGTTGGTGGTGATTTCTCGGGTTAAAATGGCCCCCAAGCCCAGTGGTGAGGTGCGGTCTGGTGGTTCTGGGTGCGGAAGGCTGTGTTGTGCCTCAGGAGAAACCCACGTGTTAGACGCGCTTCCTCCAGGCGAGAGCGCCGTTGGCCGTGAGTTCCACGTTAACGAATCAGTGATCTGTACTAAATACGGAGCCTTTAAACAGAAACACACATCAAGCGGGTACTGTGTTAACCTGTGGATGAGTGTGGCCAGAGGCTGGCGGGCCTTCCTCCCCCGGGCGCGGCTGACCTGTGTTCGCGGACGTTCTAGAACACGGGCACTCGGTGCGCCCACTGTGAAGCTGGGGGTGACGCGGCCTTGCGGCCTGGAGTCTGTTCGCTGATCAGCACGCAAGCGTCCCTTCCAGCAGCAGGACCGAGGCGAGGCCCCACGTACAAACCCACGGGCTGCAGCCCTTCTGCAGGAAAGCGCCCTGGCGTCGCCCGCCACACACCGTGGGGTGCGGCCTTGATGTACAAACCCCAAGCAGAGATCAGGAAAGTGGGGTCCTGGGGACAAGGACACCGTGACCCTGGTAACCAAAGGAAGGGGAAATCTCCAGTTTCTTCACTCGGTCTGCACGAGCGAGCCAGGGCCTGGGGTGGCGTCCTCCTCGGCAGCGTGACCCCGTACTATCCCCACAAGAGGTTCCCCGCGATCATAGGAACAACACGCTTCCGAAGCTCTCTTCGTTGCTCACTCCTATGGGCTTCGCTTACAAGACCCAGAGCGGGCTTGATTTAATTTTATGAACTTTGTATGGAATTAATACTGAGAAATGAGCAATTGGCACAGGTTTTTGGAAATTCTGAGAAACAGAACATATATAATCACAGCCAGCTTGCAACAGAGACATGGCCCTAGAAGGGCAGGAAGGCGGACGCAGGACGGGCATGGACTACATGGGATCCAGAATGTTAGAAAGGGAAGGGCGTGCTGGACATCAGGGAGGTGAGCCTGTCCCGTGGGAGGCCGATTCGCGAAGCTCACCGGAGGCAGGACGGAGGGAGGGGCAGGTCAGGGGGCTGTGACCCCGCCCCACGTGCTTCTCTCACAACAAGTGAACGGCATCACCCGGCGCCCCCAGCGCCCCAACGGGGATCCTCGCTGGTGCTCGCTCGGACACACAGGCTGTGGGCACCTGTGTGAGCACGAAGCAGCCTCCCACGGCGCGAGGGGTCACTGAGGTCACGCGCCATGGAGAGACCGCCGGGACCTGGGGACGACGGACACTGCCCCCATGTGCGGTGAGCTCCAGGCTCAGGACTACACCTGTGCACCCCTAAGAACCTGGGACATTGCATGACACAATTTAAATAAAGGGGTTTAATGGAATAGTGAGCGACACCTTAGAGATGCTTCATAGGTCCAGAGTTTTCTTTAAGACAGAAGGTGAGGAGGAGAGTTGGACGACCGTGCACAGTGGTCACCAGGTGGTGGTGGTCACTCCGGTGGACCAAGTGTGCAGACAACAACTGGCCTCAGTGCATGAGAGTCAGAAGGGGTGCGGTCCACGTGCCACACCGAGCCGCTTCCCCAGGAGAATCCGGCCACAGCCCAGCGGCTTCCAGCCCCGTCCACTTGCCGCCCCGGAATCAAACGTTAACCCCACGAATGCTGGAGCCTCACTCCTGAATTCTGTGTGGGCAGCGGGTCACAGAAAGGTAGCCCTGTGGCTGGGGAGGGACGCTGTCCGTGGCTGGGCTCTCCGGGGGGTGGCATGTGCGGCTGGACCTGAGCTCAGGGGAGGGGCCTGGGCTGGAGAAACGCCTGGGGGGCCATCCGAGTGGCTGTGCCTGTATTCCCGCCTCCGCTCCCCACAGGGAAACGGGGTTTTGGCCGGCGCCACACGGAGCCGAGGCCCCGCTGGCTGGTCAGTGAGGGAGCCTCAGGACGTGCGGACACTGCGCACGGTCGATAAGAAACCGGCCTGGCCTGCTTGTGTGAGGGCGGCCATGGCACGAGACGGCAGCAACCTCTCATCTGGTCCCCAGAAATTCCTGCTGCGTCCCGACGGATGGGGCCTCAGGCCTGGGAGAGCAATAGCGACTGGAGACACATCTGGGGAGGGAGGGAGACGCCCCCGATGCGGGCAGAAGCACCTAGAAACTGGCGCAAACAGCCCATGTGGGTGGTTTCAGGATTAATTTTAAGCCCAAATTGCTCCAGATGTCACCAAACAAACACTTCCCAGGACGCAACTGCAAGGCTTCCTAACAGCAGCGGTGCCTTGGCTGGAAGGGCCTAGAACCTGATGGGAACGGAGACATCGACTCCTGGTTTATGGACAGTTCAGATCACTGAGGAATACTTAGTAATAATTCCAGGAAATCAGATTTCCAGGCAGGAAACTCCGGGCAAATCTGGAGGAAACACCTTTCAGTTGGGTCAGAGTCACTGGAGATGGACCACAGGGCAGATGTCACGTTAAAGGCAGCAAAAGATGAAAACGAAAAAGGTTCAGGGTAAAATAACGTAACAAATGTGTGAAGTCCACGTGGCCAGCAGTGACCCTGGTGCTTCACAAACATCGTACGTTGTTCCTGTAGCTTTCCTGCAAGTCGCATGCGATGTGGCTAAATGCGTGGGATTTATAGACGCCACGACCCTTGAGACGCAGCCGTGGTGGGACCAGGCCGGCCCCCCTGCACGTCCCCCGGGGCCCCAGCTCGCCGAGCCTGACCAGCCCCTGGCAGCCTCTCGCGCTGTGAGAAACGGGCCTCCTCTGGCTCCAGGCGTGGGTTTGCTAACACCTGCTATATTCCTAGAGACCCCAAAGGTGACTGACCCCACCCAGCCAGCGGCCACTTTCCCTGGGGACTGTCCACAGGGCCTGCACCTGGGGCCGCTGGGCTCTTCGCGGGTGGAGCAGGTGACGCGCCCCGGACGCCCACCAGGAGTCATGTTCCAGTGGAGCCGGAGAGGCTAAGCCAGTGGAGAGGGAAGCCGAGGTCGGAGCCCTGACGCCACGGGCTGTGTCCCCACCGTCCATTGCCCAACTGCAAGCCAAGGGGCGAACCAACACCTAATGCTGTCTCGCTTAATGAGGAAGGTACTATCTTCCCCCATTTCACATGAGGAGAAAGTGAACCCAAATAGATGCCCTGCTGAAAGTCGTGCAAGCTGCTCTTGGAAGGAAACTCAACGCAAATGTCGGGTTTCCTCTACGGGGTGCTGGCCGTTTCAGTGAGGAAGGAGAAAAGGAAGTCTCTTGAGTTGGTGCCTCAGAAATGCTTGCAGAAAGTGCTGGAAATACCCGAGGATCCGAGGAGCCAGGTGCCCAGGCTGGACCAGAGCCCGAGGTCCAGGACGGAAGACACTGGGGTGAGGGTAGATTTGGTAGATTTACTTTGCGCCAAGTGGTTAGCTTTGTGTTGTCACCATTTTTTTTTTTTTTTTTAAGCAGGCTGCATGCCCAGTGAGGAGCCCGATGTGGGGCTCAAACTCACGACCCTGAGATCAAGACCTGAGCTGAGATCAAGAGTCGATGTTCAACTGACCGAGCCACCCAGGTGCCCCAAGTTGTCAACATTTTATTGAGAAACAATAAAAAACTTACCAACAACCATATATTAAAATTATTATTTTACTACAGAGAAAACATTAAAACTTAAACAGAACTTAAAAACTGCGACCATTTTTGGATCTTAGAAACAAAACTGACCGGTCCCCATGTGTCACAGTCTCTGAAAGCCAACCCGGCCCACAGAGAGAAGTCAGTGTGTCCAGAGCCTCGGGGTGATCAGCATAGAAACTCCCTGTCTCCACTTTGTCACGCAGAGACCCTCAGGGACAACTGGGGGACCCCAGCTGCTTCCTGGGAAGACGGGAGGGACACCAGTGACGAAGGCAGGCGGTGGGCGGGCTGGACCGTTCAGGGACACCGAGGCACGAGGGGTACAGACCACCAGAACGTGGGCTGGAGCTCTGGGTCTGTGTCTTCTTGCCTTTGATATGTGAAATCACTTCTCCTTTTTACAACCTGTATTGTTTCCCACGGCTGCTACAGCAGATGATCACAAACTAGGTGGCTTTAAACAAAAGGAACTTATCCTCTCGCGCTCTGGAAGCTGGAAGTCCAAAATCAAGGTGTGGGCAGGGCAGGGCAGGGCCACGTCCGTCCTTCCTGGGCTTGTGGTCGCGTCCTCTGCCTGCATGTGGCCTCCTCCCTGCGTCTCTGTCTGTCCTCTTCTGCCTCATAAGGATGCTGTCAGATTTAGGGCCATCCCAATGTAGTAGAACTGCATCCTATCCTTCCCTTAATTACATCTGCAAAGACCCTTTTTGCTAATGAAGTCACTAATAAGGTCCAGGGGGACGTGGATTTGGGAGGCACCATTCAGCCCACCGCGCCTCCTTAGTAGCCCCCTCTGCTCTGAAGAGTCTGAGACCCTTGGCACGGCATCCAAGGGCCTGCATGCTCTGCCGGCCCCCAGGCCTGTCCCGGGCCCTGTCTCAGGTCAGACCCGGGGGCCTGCTGGCCCTTCCTCCCACGTGCCACGCTGGTCCCGCTGCAGGACCGTCCTCCTGTTCCCGCCACTCCACTGTCTCATGAACCCTTTCCTTCCGATCCGCTGATTCGTATTACTATGTTAGTGGTGCCGTCTTCCCAGGATCGTGAGTCCATGAGGACAGGAGGCTGGCCCCGCGCCCACCCTTGGTCTGCAGCGTATCCGTGGGGCGGGTGCAGAGCGCGAGCTCACTGTCCTGTCCACGCACAGCTCGGGCAGACCACACCTTCGGAAGGTCCTGCTCTACGGCTAACAGCCCCTGCTTACTCGTGCTCCGTCCTCAACTAAACGTGAACCAGAAACGCTTTGTGGGGCCCGTGCTCGGCGGCCAGCACAAACACCGACTGAACTGCCTCGCTGCCTTACTAACCGGGCTCCTGCCCAGCACGTGGACCCCCTCAGGTCATTGCTACCAGGACGAATGCCCCACCATGTGCTTCTACATAAACCCCCGATGGCAGCTTTATGTCACGTGCTTTGTCTTTCCTCAAAAAAAACCAGGGGTTGAAGTAAAAAAATCAGTCCTACTGACGGTGCCGTGAGTTGCGGGGGGACGGGGCTCTCCCCGCGTTCCCAGACCATCCCTGCTGCCCGGTGAGCCGTGTGGTCAGTCTGGGGGGGACTGAGGGCCACCCCATGGACAGACCCCACAGCCCCTTGATGGGGAGCTGACGCCAATGGGAAGGGGCTCAGTGGCTGGGGAGGCCACAGACCTGCCCCTCCCACCGCCCTCGTTGCCTCAACCCTAACGGGGGTTCTTCTAGGCCAGCCTCACCCCCACGCCCAGCCGGCCCCTCTTCTGCGCCCCCCTCCCCGGAAGCTCCGTTCCCGGCCCCGCCCCCAGCAGGCCCCTCTCCCCGGCCTCAGCCCAGCCCCCGCTCCAGGGAGCTGGTACAGCCCCTCCCCCAGGGGAGACCCTTGTCCCCAGGCCCCTGGGCACCAGCTCACTGCCCGCGGGGTCTGTGCTCATCGGTGGGGAGGGACAGTGCCCTTCGGCGCCAGGGCCTCGCGGGGCTCGGGAGCGAAGAGCACACAAGTGAACACCGCACCGTAAGGCTCTGCTCCGACCCGCACGGACCAGCCAAACACGAGCACGAAAAACCAGTGTTGGCGTCTGCTCTTCACACAGGCACACGTGCTCCCCCGGAATTCCCAGACCCGGCCCCCCGTCGGGGCTGCGAGGCATCCTGCCCAGGGGGGGCCGGGGGCCTTGGGCTCAGGCAGCGACGGGCGGGGCTTGCATGCGGCCCCCGCTGCAGGAGGAGGATGAGGGGCCGCGCCGAGGAGCTGGATGGTGTCCAGTCCCTGTGCTCACACTGCAGAGACAGGCCGTTCCCAGGAAGATGGAAACTATGCAACGAGGAAAGCAGACCGTCTCTATTTACAGCCCAGGGGCAGGAGGCGCTGGACAGCTGGGGGCACTCCGAGTCCACTGGGGGGGCGGTCCCTCGGTCGGGGGGGGGTCCCGCGCAGAATCTGAGCGAGGTGTCCTAGGTGCCCCGTGCAAGGCGTTCCCTGGTCTGGTCACCTCTCCGGGCCCCATACTACCGAGGAGGGCCGGCGCAGCTCGGGGACCTCAGGGGGCACTGAGCCAAATGGAAAGTGAAGATACCTCAAAGCTGCCGTCTGAAGTCGGACGCATCACTGGACTTCCCTCCACCTGCTGCCCAGCTGGGGAGCCTTCGGGGGCCGCGTGCCGGGGACTCTGCAGCCTCCCCTTCCTGCCGTGGGGTAACGGCCTGGCTCGACGGGCTCATGGCCCCTTGGGTTTGGGGAATCCCAGCGAACGACGCCGTGACATTGTCACCTACAGACAGCACTGTGTGCACGGGCGGCTGTGCTGGGCACAAAACTTACCAGGACAGACACCAGGAGGGGCCCCGGGACGCCCGAGCCCCCACCCTCCCCCAGACCCAGTGTCTCTGCAAAGAGATGAACTGACTTCAACATGCAGATCGCGGTCATTGGGAAGAGTCTGCAGCCGTGCAAATTAGCAGGATGGGTGCGTAAAAAGCAAAATTCTGTCTATAAACCTGTCTGACAGAAGGATTTTATACAGAACCTCCAGCCCGCACGCCCCAACCAGGGATGGACACGCTCGTCCTTCCGACAGTCTGGGGACCAACCCCATGTCCACTGCACTGAACACGCCTTCTCTTCCACCCGTTACCACGGACACGATGCCCACTGTCGTTATGAAGAAAAATAACCCCCAACTACATGACAATACAAATTTCTCACGCAGGTTTATCTGTTTGGTTTGATCCTGAAAATTCAAGAAGTGATCCAATACTCATATGTCGGCTGCATAGAAGCAGCCTGTGGGTGAGGACCCGCGGCCACAAAGACGGCGACGCCACACAAAGGGGCCCTCGGTGTCTCTGCAGGCCCCTCATCCGTGACTTCGCTCCGTCGGCACAGAGCGTCTCGCGCGAGCAGAGTGGATTATCCCACAACTTGGACGCGGCTCTGCCGGAGGCAAGGTGAGTAGCTGGGGCCCCGGGCCTGGGAGTTTGTCACCGGGCTGGGAGACATCGAGGGCCAGGCCATGAAAGCTCTTCGTCAGGACACAGAACCGGGGAAGCCCCAAGAGAAAGTGGGGATCTGGGGCCCAAGGACGGGGTTGTGTGGCAGGGCGTGCGGGACAGTGGGGCGGCCAGCTGCATGTGGCGCCCTCCCCTGCTGGGGCTGCACTCCTCCACCAGCTGCCTTCCTGCCCACGGACGCCGGGGAGGCCTGGTCGGCCCGCAGCCCGCACGGGAGCTGCTGGCCCTCGGACCGGCGGCCGGCGCGCAGCATCCGACCGGGGCCCTGGCCCCATCACGTCCACCCAGGCGTTGCCCTGGAGGCTGCCGAGCCCGCGGTGCGGGAGTGCAGCCGGCCGGGTGTCAGGCCGTGCCGCGTGGAAGACCGGCTGCTCCGTATCCACGAGGGCCACGTCCCCGCCTGGGGCAGGGAGGGCTCTAGAGCCCAGACTCCCTGCGGAGGGTCCGTCGGCAGGACGGCCCTGCAGGGCTCAGCCAACCCGGCGTGCAAACAATTCGGAAGGACCGGTCAAATTCACTCACAAAGCAAGTAATCAACTAGAATGAGCATTTCCACTAATCCTCAAGGTCACTGGCTGGTTTTCTGAAGGTCGGGGTTCAGGCGGCTGCATACACAGCCCGGGGCCCACAAGCTTGCAACCTGCCGCCCCCATGTCGGCCCCCTTGTGCTCTAAGACCTTCTAAAGAGAAGCCAGGCATTGGGGTTTCCGTGTGGGGCGTCCTTCAGTGCAGTCCACGTGCCACACCAAGCCGCTTCCCCAGGACAATCCGGCCACAGCCCAGCGGCTTCCAGACGAGAGCATTTCCCCCGAAACCCTGCAGCTCCCGGGCTTACAGGCTGGCGGTCATTCAGCCCGGGGAGTTTACCTTCTCTGCACACCTGAAGTGGTACCTGTAAACGAGCTGTGAGATCTGTCGTTCCCCTGCTCCAGCACTTTTGTTTAATGTTGTGGATAAAACCGAGGGTGGGCTCCTGGGTCACACTTCTAGACACGTGCCGACACATTCACGCGTGATCAGGGAGCCCCGAGCAGCCGCCTTCCTACCGTGTCCGAGCCACGGGCGTGAACGGAGGCCTGGATCTGCACCCACTGAAGACAACTAGCCAGGCCTGGGCGGACCGCTTGGGAGGAATCCCGGGAGGGTCCAGACCAGATCCTCCCTGGGTGTGTCTGCCTTCGACCACAAACCCGCCGACCCCGACAATCCCCCGGGACCCACATCTGCAGGTGATGTCGCCCCGTTGTTTTCTGGAACCCCGGGGCCGTCGGGCGGGGTACAGCCAGAGCTGACACTGAAGCTGGTGGCCCCGACCCTCCTCCACTGGTCTTAGAATTAACTGTTGGCCCCACATGAGACCCAAAGGTGTGACATGCGGAGCTTGGTCATTTGTTTACGGGGGTCCAATCATGCTGGGGGGTAAACGGCCCAGAAATACAAACAAGATGCCCCTGCTCCCTTCACACAAATGTTCCCTCTGCTCTCTGTGCTACTTCTTCTTGGGGAACCCCCCACCTGCCCACTAGCGGCCCCTCCCCGTCAGGACACCCCCCACCTGCCCACTAGCGGCCCCTCCCCGTCAGGACACCCCCCACCTGCCCACTAGCGGCCCCTCCCCGTCAGGACACCCCCCACCTGCCCACTTGCGGCCCCGCCTCCAGCACACCGTCCTCCTGGAATGACCCCAGGACTCTACAGAAGCAAAAGCTCATATGTAGGAACGTCCACTGCAGGTTGACGCCCACCTACAAACAGTACTGAGTGACCTACCTGCGTGAACACAGCTATGTACATATGTACTTAAGTACCAGGCGAGTACAGGTCCAAGGCTTTCAGCCCAAAGAACAGCAGACAGAGGCCCTGAGCGCCCTTCCTTTCTCCGGGAACACGGCGCTAGAATGACAGGGGCCGGCCCAGCGCCCTTACAGAGGGGGGTTGTGGGCCCCGTTTGGGAGCCGGAATGCGCCAGGCATTCCTCGAGGAACATAACCCTGAAAGGTCCCCGGGACCTAAAAATTAGTGTTCCTCGTTTCACTCAAGATAGGAGCCAAGTTCAGGGAGGAAGAGTGGGAACTTGGTGGCTCCGCCCCGGGGGGTGACTGTTGTTCTCCACCATCGGCCTGTCCCTCTGGTTCCCCAGCCATGCCCTGAGGGCACGCGGCGCTCCCGCTCCTCCTCCCCGCATCCTGGGGCACTGCTGTCTCCAGGTGACCTCAGGACAGGCCCACCTCCACCTCGACTCCCCCCAAACCCAGCACGAGAAATGGAAACACAAGGAATGTGTTGACAATTAGAGCAAGATCTTGAGGAAGAACGTCTTCTCCCGCAAACGCCACCGCCCGCCAAGCTCTCCCGAGGCACGAGCCTAGCCTTCCTTCCACATGGCCTCTGCCTAACAAACTGCTGAGTTTCAGAGCGTTCCAGAAAGCAGACGTGGGCTGCATCTCTCGGGACTTTGCATTACGACGCCTCACAACTTACAAAGGAGAACGTGCACTCCAGCGGGTCTGTAAGACGCACGGCCTTGGCGACAGCTCCCTGGCCGTCACTGGACATTCCGCCACATCCGAAGGGTGGCACGTGGTGCGAGACGCGGGCGTGGGCTCCAGGGAGGGAGCACCTCGCAGGCAGCCGCTGATCCGGCTGCTCGCCCTCCTGTTCCTTCCGTGCCATCTAAGAGAACCACGTTTGTCCACGTGCGTCTCTCTCCGTGGTCTAAACTGGCCCCATACCCATTAATCCAGGCTCCTTATGGAGAACATGTACTTGTTCAGGAAGGACGCGGTTACAACCAGATTGGGCGACGCACAACGGCTGTCTCCAGATGGCACGACAGCGGCTTCCTTGCAGCCGGATCTCACGGAGACGGAACCCGCGCCAGGAAGGAGCTCTGACAACGGGCCTGGGAGGCCCCTTCAGGACTGTCCCCGCAGACCGGGCTCCAAAGGCAAGGGACTCCTCTGGGGGTTGCGGGGGGCCTCGCGCGCCGGGACAGGCAGAACCGGCCACTGTGCGCCAGGGAGCACTGGGCGAGCGCGTCAACGCTGGTGCCTTGTCCATCACGCACTTCTCTAGACCAGACAGGCTGTGGACAGACACACAGACACATGGACAGAAGAACAGGCCACACACTTTGCTTGAGTCCTGGGCCAGCTCCCTAAGGCCTGATTTGGAGACTTGACTCGGGAAGAAAACGACAGTCACTCGAATTCTACGACCGTCCAGCGGAGAAGCATCCAGCGTGCCCGTCCGGGGGGCTCCTGCAGGAAGGGGAGTGGCCGTGGGGCAGACGAGGGACGAGCATCTACTTCGTTTGCTCCCTTTGCCCCCAGCTTCGGGCTCAGCGGGCTGCGTACGTGAAGGGGACCCTGCGCAGGTGTCAGGTGGAAGGACGGTGCTTCAGGGGCACGTGGGCGGGCCAGGTCTGTCCGCGTCGGCCGCGGGGAGATGGCATGCGGCACGCGCAGCTGGCGACAGCGAGGACAGGCCTCCTGTGGTTTCGGTAAATGACCGGGACGCGCTGCCGAGGGGAGCTGCCCGTGCATGGGGCGCTGAGAGCGAGCACTGCGGGGCGAGTCCAGCCTCGCTGACCGGCAGCACGGACGCTGGGCCACCGCAGAAATCACCTCCCCAGCTCTGCAGCCTGTCTCCTCAGGAAACTGACCCAGAAGAGGAAGCAACTTGCTTAAAAATACCTTTAAACAGGCAAAATCACACCACGTGGACCACACACTGGAAAACAGCACCTCCTTCTACGTGACACCGGACACACGAACATACTTCTGTGTGTTGTCAAGAGGCGCAGACGCCTAGTACCGGCCGCCCCCACCCCCCACCACCCGGGGTCCGGCCGCGGGCTCCCCACCCCCACCACCCGGGGTCCGGCCGCGGGCTCCCCAACCCCCACCGCCCGGGGTCCGGCCGCGGGCTCCCCACCCCCACCCCCCACCGCCCGGGGTCCGGCCGCGGGCTCCCCACCCCCACCACCTGGGGTCCGGCCGCGGGCTCCCCACCCCCACCACCTGGGGTCTGGCTGTGGGATGCCCACCCCACACCCCCATCCCACACTCAGTGTGTGGGCGCTGAGAACGCCAGCAGCGCGCCCCTCGAGTGGCCACGGGCATTTCAGGACCAGGCCCCCCGGGCAGTCTGTCCCACAGGAACAGCCTCCCAGCAGCAGGGACTGAGATGCACGTTTCCTTCCAGCGGCTGCTTGTGGGGAAACCGAGGAACGAGCTCCGATCCGGCCTGTGGCCCTGCTTGGTGTCACCAGACGTGCCGTGCGGCCGTGAGTGTCTCTTCGTTGGCGACACGGCAATGGTGCGTCTGCCCTCCCGCCTCGGAGGGGGCTCTGGGAAGCGAAGGGCACCACCCGTCAGGTCCTGCTTGCGTCCGTCACATGGCTGACGCTGTGTGTGACCGTCGTCCTGGGCGAGGAGCTGGCTGTGCGGCTGTCCGCGAAGAAGTCACACCACACACAGTCGAGGGCACACAGGCCTCGCTGACTGTCGTTCCTGGCCCTCTGTCCCCACCCTCTGTCCACGCACAGCCACCTGAACCCCTAGCGCGTCCTCACATCTGCACCCCACAGGGCCGGCGACCGGCGGGCGCTCGGTCAGCAGCTGGACAAGCAGGGGACGGAAGGTGGCCAGCAGGGTGTCCAGAGCCGGGGCGCGCTGACGGCCCTGTCACCAGACCGGGGTCAGTGTTGTGTCCACTCGAGCCGAGCAGAGCCCGGCTGACAGCACACGAGGATGAGCGCCCGCGGTTTCCCCAGGAACCTCACAGGTAACACGCCGCACGGCCACGGACCCGAGGGGCTCGGAGCCCGCTCTCTCTGCAGGACGGCCGCCTGCGGTGTAGACGCAGCTGCTCTGCTGGGCGCGCCGCGCTCCGGCAGCCCACACGCGTCTGTCTTTGTTCCCACTGACCTTTCTGTGTTCACCTCAAAGAAACTCCAAACAGCTAGATCATTTTAGAGCCTGAAGGGCTGTGTAACCTGCGAGCAACAGAGGTGACTAGCGGGGCGGAAGCTCACCCAGATCTCGAGTCTTCAGGTAAGTTACTTGCAAAAATTCAGAGATTCTGTTATCCTCAGCCTACAAGTTAAGATCCTCGCCCTGAAAAGTCAGGGAGCCCCTGCCAATGAGGAGGAGCAGGATCAGCAGGGATTCCCAAAATACCCGAGACTCCATGGCGGTAAAGGTAAGAAGGGTGTGGGACGGAGCCGTAAGCTGGCTGGGGACCTAGGGGCCGTGCTGGGACACAGGCCACGGAGGCTGGTGGTGAGCAGCATAGCACAGTGCTGCCCCTGTGACCTGTCCGGGGGCGGGCCACCGCGGACCAACGTGGCAGGCGGCGCAGGGACAGGAGGACTAGTCACAGAACAGGGACGACCAGCAGGGCAGACACAGACTCGGGAACGGTGTTTGGAGACCACGGAAGGAGGATCGTTCTGGGGAGCACCTTCCGGCCCCTGCGGGACGGGGTACCCCAGTCAGTCTCCCGTGTCCAGATGTTCCGGGTCAAGTGGGGGAGCTTCTCAGCAACACTTTGTGGCAGCAAGTGAAGCAAGGATGGAGCTCCAGCGTTTATGCCCTTTCCGGTTTGTATGAAAACATCACGGACCACGGGGGAGCAGTCTCCAAGCAGGACTGCCCAGGAAGGAGGCTGTGCTCCCGTGGCCAGGAAAAAAGATTCAGCTCACACGCTGTGCCTGCTTGGGCGTGAGCACGCCGGTGCGCTGCGCTCGCGGGGGAGGCATGCTACGAGGCGGGCACAAGCACGCGGGGAAGGAAGTCCAGTCAACACCGCTGGCCCACACAAATGAGAAGTCCTACTTCACGCACCCAGTTTCCCGAAGTTCCAGAACTCCGTCCTTCCCATGCAAGCCGCGTTCAGAAAACACAGTCCCGTCAACGCGTGGGCAGAGCGCGGAATGCAGGCTTGAATGAAGTGTCGGTGTTCGCTTTCTCTGGGTTTGATGACATGAAGGGAGTACTGGCCGCAGGGCCAGAACTGGGGCTGGCCCTGGGGTCCAGCATTTCCGGATTTCAGGGCGCCGAGCCCACTCCGGGCGGTCCACACGCTCACGGCACACACGGTCTTCGAGCTGAGCCCACTCCCTGCAGAGCACGACGACGACAAGCTCTCTGAGTTAACTTCTGGGGCAAGCATTTTTTAAAGAGCACAAACACGGACGTTCTCCAGGGAGCTCCTTGGAGAACAGCAGCACACAAGCCATTTGGCAAAGGCTCCGTGTGTCTGTCCTGATTTGTTTTGCTTACGGAAGACAAAACAATACGAAAATCTGTTTGCACGCTGGAAGGATGTGGATAACTTGAAAAGCATCTAACAATGCCATCATGCGGCTCCGTAATTCAGGGCTTATAGCCGAGGCTCAGGAACCGTCTGAGAGGGAATCGGTTTTGGTAAACACTTTGAGAGTAATGTTTTCCATGCAGCTCATGATGATCAATGTTGGAAAAGGACAAAGAATAATGGAAATCAGATTCTGGTTCTTTCCGTTGCCCAAAGCTCTGAGAGAAAAGGCACCGCAAGGAACCGTCCCAAACCTGAGTCATCACCGCAGACTCGGGACGTGAGGTGTTTCCTTCCCTCCGCAATCCCACCAAACCAGCAGATGAAGCTATTCCTGGAAAACGTGGCTTCCCGGCAGAACCGCCCTCGACCAACTGTCAGGAATCGTAACGGAAAAAATGTGACTTTACGATCACTGCGTAAAGGCAGAGACATTTATGACAGGAGCTGAGGCCGGTGGGGACGCCTGTCTCTGCACAAGGAAACCGGACGCCAAGATAGCAGGTAGAAGCTGAGTGACTCTCAACAGATCCCACAAACATGAACACAGGCACCACTGGAGTTTCCGGAACCTTCTAGATTCAAACATGCTACCCCACTGCCAACGCCACGCGGTTTGGGGCGGGAGGATGCTTATCTCCCTGAATACAAATGACCTTGAACACAGGATTTGAAGATCAAGCATAAAACGTGTGCTCAACTGCTGAAGAGCCAGAAGGCCAGTCACTATCTCTGATGTCGGAGAGCACCTGGAGGGCAGCCTGGAGGAGGAGGACCGGGAAGGACTGGGAAGCCCATGGGGCCGCCGCTCAGGCCCTCTGCTGGCGGCACCAAGGGCTGGGCTGGCACCACGTCCAGACTCCCCCACCTGCTCTCCACCCACAGGACAATGTCCCTAGCCGCAGGGGCCACGTCCCCCCGGCTGCAACCCCAGGATGAACCTACGCCCACCCGAGCACCCAATGTCGCCGACCTGCCGATCCACCTCCCATCTCTGGGCCTCAGCTGCGGGAAGGCAGGAGGTGCTAAAACCAGAACAAAATGTGCAAATCAGATGACTTCCTGAAACTTCGAACCAACAGCAGATACATTTTTCTCTAAATATGAAATGCATTTAAAATGCATTTGTTAAGTTCAAGGAACATGTGTGAGAATCTTTTTGGTGAATTACTTGGCAAATAAAACACAAGTACTTAGGTCATCTGGTACATAATTCTGCACACAGGAAGCAGGTGCGAAGTGCTTTTAAAAAGGCAGTGAAATGTTTCTATACCTTCTTCACAGTTTTTGCCAGTTTTACACGGTCAGTTTCACTTAAAGTAGGTAAATGGCGCCCATTCCCTGCACCCCTCCATGCACAGCGCCGGCTGGGGCTGCGCCCAACTGGCTCTCATCGGCGGAGCTGCAGGGGGTCCACATGCATTGAGCCCTTCCTGCGTCCAGTGCAACGGCTTTCGGCTCGAGGCTCCTCTAGCCCAGCGGATTCGACTGTGGACCCCACTCCCCCCGCTCCTCCCGGGAAAGGGGTCTCGGCGACGCCCATCACTGTGCCTGCTCAGAGCAGGACCCGGGAGAGCTCCTCCCCCCCCCACCCACCCCAGACCCACCGCCCATCCTTCCAGGGGCTGCCATCCCAGGTGAGGCAGGCACACGGCACGGGTGTTTGTCTCCTGTAAGGGACAGCAAGGCGAGGCGGGTCCAGAGCCTGGTCTCCACCGGCACCTGGTCCAGAGTTTCGAGCGACCTTCGGCCGACACGCAGTCTTGTCGCCGCTCTCCCTGGACACATGCTCCCCAAGCTCCAGCTCATGGCAACCTTGAAATAGGTGAGCTTAAATGGAATGGACCACCTCTTGATGTCCTACAGACTACGTAGCACCACACGTGTCCAAGAAGAGCCGGCTGAATTCCGGAGTCGTTGAAAAAAGATGGCTTTGAGCTCCCCACGTCCCCGTGAGCGGAAGCTCATCCGTCGCTGCTGTGCCCTCCAGACTGACAGAACTCACCATCAAAGAAGCAGACAACGGAGGCCGCCACTCCCGTAACTCGGCATGCTCATGAAAGCTGCCCAAATTTTGAAGCAATTTGGCAATTTAAGAAACTCATTTAATTTTCCTACCATTTCAAATGTCCTTCTGGCTGAGGATTCTGTCAACAGTAGTCACTGCCCCCAGGCCCCGTGAAGATGCCCCAAATCCTTCCAGTTCTCCTTAAAGCAGCGTCCTCTCTCCCATCCGCACCCAGAGCCCAGAGCAGGGACAGAGGTCCCCCGCGGCCCCGCGGCATGGTCCCTTGGAGGACCCTCCCATCCCTGGACCCCTCCCTGCCGCAGCTACACAGTCCCTCTGAGGAGGACATGTCCTTGTCCACAGCACGACGCGCCCGGAGGCAGGCGCAGCTCCCACAGGCCCCTGGGACCCCACTCTCTGAGACCCCGGCTCTCTCCAGGAGCTGCCTCCTTCCCTACCTGCTGTCGGCCCCGCGGGGCCAGCAAGCGGCCGCCCCGACCATGGGCTTGACGGAAAGAAGAACACCACTCTCCATCTGAAAACGTGGCCCATTTATTTGAACTGACGGCATCGTTACATAGTGCAAACGTTTCTTTGGTAATGAACTGATTACAATGAACACAGAAAGGCACTTGGCTGTTGGCAACAGTTAGAAACTAAATAAATATGTACACTCGCTTCGCGTGGCCGCGACCCCCCGCCCAGCCGCGGGTCCCTCCGGGCCCTGCCTGCAGCTCGGACACTGCATGTGAGATGAAACCGGGGACCCCGCGACGTTCCCGCTGCAGTTACAGACCCTCACCGTGAGTCGCAGACACCCCCCCTTCCGCCGAGAGAACGCGGCCCCAGCCATGCGTTGTAACCCTCTGTAGCGAAGCCACACGGTCGCCCCCAGACTCCAGACTCTCAGAACGTGGGATGCGCGGCCATCTTATACCTGAGCAACTTCCATAACCATCACGCTGTGCACACGGTTATCCACTCTCTCGCTGACAGAAATCGGTTCTAAGATTTGGTTATCAAATGTGACCTGGTATCTCCAAAGAAGTCCCACGCTCGAGACACCAGCTTGTGTTTACCATTCAACGTTCCGAGGACAAGAAGTCAAGTTGGCCGTGTTTAAAGCTACCGCGGACACTCTCACAACTGGAGTGTTCACCCCACCCCGCGGGCATGGCAGCCTGGTCACAGAGCCTGGCGTCTCCTGCTTCCAGAAGGATGCCCGCGCCGGGCCAGATCGGGCTCTGACCCTGCTCACCACATGCCCAACCACCAGGAGACCAGCCTTCCGGCCGCCGCGGTCATGGCCACCCCACAGCGCCCCACCCTGGACTTGCCAGCACAAACTGAGACCACCTGTGTCCTCGGGGGTCCTCCCCGGCAGGGCAGGGGCCCCGCGTCTGCGCTCAGCTCGGCGCCCGCACGCGGTGGGCGCTCGACCACATGCTTGCCGAACTGAGCTTGCATGTTCAGGGACACGCTTCTCAGGACACATCACTTCGTATCCAGAACAAAATAGGAGGTTTCCGGTCGATTAAGAAGAGAGAGACCATGAGGTATGATAGTTGCTTTTCTCTGAATTCTAAGACAACTTTTGCATAGGGGAAGTGATTTTTCTACCATTCCTGACACCTGAAACATGGGCAAAAACGTCATGCATTTGAAAATACAAATGAGGTAAAGGGGTCGATTTTGTTTCTTTAAGGCACTCACACGACCTGAAGGTAGGAAGTCCCTCCGTGGGGAGAAGTCCTCGGCGCTCGGCCGGGAACAGAGCTCAGCGTCTGCCACCAGCCCGGGCGCGCGCCTTCAGCAGGAACGGGCTTCACAGTTGGTCCACGCCGGGCAGCGTCACACAGGCCTAGTGAAAACCAACCTGTTTCTGCATTTCTGCACGTGGCTTCATCTTACTCTCATGGGCGAGGTGCTGGAAGTCGCAGGTGAGCGGGCGCCCGAGCAGCAGGGCCGTCGCTCGGGGTCGACATGCTGGTGCCCTCCGCCCAGACCGTCAGCCCAGTTCTCCTACGAGTCTGTCCGTCAGCCACGCACTGATCTTCCCTTTCCACCGTGGCGTGCGTCCTTCCGGTGGCTCCGGGACGCGCCCTGGCTGCGGGGGCTCGTCTGCAAGCTCCAGGTGTCAGAACCAAGTGGGACTCACTTTCGGTCGAGAAGAAAACGGTGGTATCCGGGGAAGTGAATTTAGGAGCCTAAATGACTTAACTGTGCAATTTAATAGTAGCACCAATATTTCAATAAAAACATTAAATAAAAACCTGAGAATCTAACGTGAAGTTAGGACGCGTGTCCGTGGTTTCTCCTCTGTGAATGATCTGGTCTAAGCACCTGCCCTCCACTGAGACAGAGGGATCCCTCCCGTCCGCACGCCCTGTGCCGGCCGTCAGTCTCGAGGACATGGAGGGCCCCCGAAGGCCTCGCCCAGCCTAAGGCTTCTTCCCCGCGCCGTCTCTCGGGCAGACCGGGCAGCAGGCCCCACGGGCTCTCACGGGTGCTGGGCAATCGGCAGGCTGGCAGGCCTCCACGAAGCAGGTGACCTGCCCGTCCTGGAGGAGAGAGGCGCCAGGACCCGTCAGTTCCTGGGGTATGCAGCCTGCGCATCACCCCCTGCCTGGCTGCCCTTCCGACCCCATGCCGGTCTGAGCTCTTTGGTGGTTTGTAATCAAGGGCTGATTCTCCTGCTGATTAACAGCTGCAGACACCCTGCACTTCTTCCAGAAAGTTCAGGCCCCCACCCAACTGGCCACCCACCCTGAAGACAGCCCAGGACTCCAGGCTCAGCACAGCCCCCCGGCCCCACACCCGGGACCCCAGGATCATGTCCGGGATGTCTACCAGGAGGAGGACAAAGTAGGGAGAGGCTGCAGGGGACCGTGCTGTCCCCACTCTGCTGTCATTCCCAAACAGGACAACCACCAGGGACCCTGGAGCTCCCTTCCCATCCCCGGGCCAGAAAACACATCCCCTTCCTGAAGCTCCGGCCTGGACACGGGGGCCACCGCGGTCCCCACAGCACCTCCGTCCACTTTCTCTGGAGACCGAGAACCACCTGGCAGGCCCACCGTCCCAGCTGGTGCAAACACCGAGGCTGCCTGGGGCCGTGGTGTGCAGACCCACCCTGAACAGAGCTGTGGGCAAAGAGCCCCTGACTTCCGCCGAGTGGGGGCACCCGCCTCGGAGTGCGGCTGGTCCCCCGGTTCCCACGGCAGAGCCCCACACTCACGCGGCACTCGCAGACGGAGCATGCGTCTCGCTTCCACTTGGCGCCGTTGGCGTGAGGCTGCCCGTCCGCATCCGTGCAGGCCGCCCTGCTGAGCCGGGACTCCAGTCTCTTTATCTGCAGCAAAGCAAAGACGTGCACTGCTCACTGCAGGGAAGGTCTCAGCCCTGGAAGCGCACCCGCACCTCCGCCTGGGAGGAGGACGCCTCCGGCTCAGCAGGGACACTTGGGGTTCTGAGACCTCGGCGACAGCCCTGTGTCACGGGGCAGACTGCAGCCTACGGCAGCTCCAGGGAAAGAACAGAAGCCCGAGGGAGATCAGACGAGAGGCTCCCACGCGACCGTGCGAGCGGGAACCACCCAGACAAGAGCATCCTGCAGGTAGACTCCCGGACGCGGACAGCCGTGACCGGCCACCAGCCCCAGCCGCGGGCGGCGCCCCTCCTCCGTCCCTGCTGCTGCGGGCCGACGCGGACGGTGGCCAGACGTGCTTGTCTCTGCACCGTGGAGGGTCCAGCAGCCCCGCAAAAGTCCCAGCTCATCTATCGGTCCTCGAGCGGGGTTTCCGTCACAGGCACTGAATCTCCTGACCCCACAGAGGAGAACGGACACGACCAGGTGCGACCGCCTAAGGACGCGTCAGCAGCGGGGGCGTCCGCTCTGATAAAGGACGGAGCACCAAGAACGGATTCGACATGCAGACCTCCCGCGCGCTCCTGGCCGTTAAACGTCCTCCATCTACTCCGTGTGACGGCATGCCGTTCACCGCACGGCCTCCAAGCTGCACAGGACCACGCGGTCTTCGTGGTCAGGTCACCTGGCCTCGCACACTCTGCATCTGCGCGGCCGGCAGCCGGGCGACCTGAGCTTTGCCAGCGCAGGGCACAGGCGCCCAGGTGGGCAGGTCAGGTGCTGCTCTGAAGGGAGGCCGCCCCCTGCACTCAGGCCCTTGCTAGCATCATGATCTTGACGTCCCCAGACCTCAAAGCTGTCTTCCAAGTCCTGAAGGCAAGGAGGGTCCCTGAGGCCGCGGGAGCAGCAGCACAGGCCGGGAGGGGCTGCTGGGGACGCTGGGGGGCTCTCCTCGGTGATCGCTGACCGAATCGTGGCATAAAGCCGGAAGAAGCAAGGACAAACCTCGCCCAGCGCCTGGGAGACGACTGGGGTAGAAGCAGCTCTGCGCGAACCAGGCCTGGCCATGCAGAGTAAGAGAGACGCCCGCGAACTTCCCACCCGTCTCCACCTGCATTTCCCAAGACCTGGCGCCCTGCCCATCGAGCACCCCTGCCCTGAAATGTGGGGGTGCGCAGAGGGAAGGGGACGCACACCGGGGTTATTCTGTCCTGCGGCTGGAAGAAGCCACGGACGGGGTCAAGGTGCTGGTGGGCGCCGGGGGGGCGCGGGGGGGCTGGTGGGCTTGGGGCAGCCAGCTGTGTATGCCCTCCTGATTCTGCTCGCACTGACCCATCTGCATGGTGCCACCTCTCCCCTCTGCACTCTCCGTGGTCACTGGTCCAGCCTGCCTGCCCGGAGTGACCATCTCTAGGACTCAGCACCCACCAGCCCCTGGCTGAGCCCCCGGGATGCCCTGTGCCTGTCACTGCCTGGCTGTGTCTCTCTGGCTGTGGGCGACGGTCGAGGGGCTTCTCTCCTGATGCCACAAGCCCTGCCCTCTGACCGGTGCCAGGCGTCCCCCCCACCCTGTCTCCAGTCTCTGTCACACACCTGGAGGCTGTCAGGTGAGATCGCAGCTCACGCTAAGCTGCACATCCAGCCGTGAGAGCACGTGCACGTGGCTGGGAGAGATGACATCATGTCCTCCACGCCCGAGGACTGAGGACCCCACACGTAGCAATGGGGTCCTGCTACCAGAGCACCACTCACAGGCCCATCTCGAGAGGTTTCCACAGCATCAGACATTTCTGCCAATAGGACCGTCCGATCTGCACACTGACTTTTACCCTGGGACCTCAGTCTCCACTCGTGTACACACAGAGCTCACTGAGGACCGGACGCAGAGAAGAGGACAGCAGGAAGCTCCCGGGTGGGGGAAGGCAGATCAGTCATTTTCTGCAAAACCCTACAAGTCCTCGGAGAAGAGCCCAGTGTGGAGACCCTTGGTGGGTGCCCTTCCCCACATCCAGGGGGACCTGACCACAAAATGCCTGCTGACCCCTCCCTGGGGACAAGGATTAGACCGACATTCCTAAAGAAGTGGCTTTGGAACAGGACCTGAGGTCTGAATTCTCCTTCATGGCCCCCTCCGACCTATGATCTCTGTGGCCGCTCCAGGGACCCCACGCCCTCCCCAGTGGCACCCGAGGGCAGCCCACAGGGAGAGCTCCCCAGCCACCGGGAAACCGGAGGGCAGCCCCATGTGGCCGGGCCGGGGACAGGCCACAAGAGAAGAGCCAGACAGGAGGCTCCGGATCGGCGAGCCGGCGCAGATTTCACACCTGCAGGGTCTTGGGAGCAAGAACGCCGCCTGCGAATCGGGACGGGATGTGCAGGGACAGTTACCTGTTCTCTGAGGTCTGTGATGGTCTTTTGCATCTCCAGAACAAAGTCCTTGAAGTCATTCGTCCCCGGTACTTGAGGGCGCTCACGGGACGGGGCCGTGGCATTGCCCGGATGCTTTCTGTGTTTCCCGATGCTGCACGGGGCGGGGAGAGGCCGCCAACACACCTCAGCATGTCACGTGTGGCCACAGGCGCCCCGCCAGCACCCCGCACCCCGCCCCGGAGCCGGCTGTACCTCGGGGTCCCCCCGGAGCCTGCTTCCCCGGTGGGCTCGTCCTCCTGGTAGCTGAACCCCAGAGACCGCCTGCCTCGGAAGTGGTGCGAAAACGCGTTGAACTGTCCCCTGGTCCTGCAGTCTGAAACGAGCATGCGGGTGTTAGACGTTGGCTCTAGTTCAGGGGACGGCAAGCACATCCTGAGAAACGTCACTGAGCCTTCACAGCACGTCTATGGTGCAAGCCGGGGCCTCGTGGTGGGCCTCCTCCCTCCACGGGCAAGACGGCTGCCGGGCCACATCCTCCTGGCCTGGGAGCCCCCAAAGCCACCCGGACTCCCTGCCAACAGCCAGGACAGCCTCCTCCTCCACATTCGCGCCACAGCCCCCGTCCTCTCAACCGCGAGCTGGCTTCCCGCCACGCCTGGGGAGGACTCAGGCCAGGGCATCACCTTCCTCTGCGGCCTGGGCACTGTGCGCTCAGGAGCACCGTCCACACACCCAGGGGGCACCGTCCATGCACCCGGGGGACACCATCCACGCACCCGGGGGACACCGTGCACGCACCCAGGGGCACCGTCCACGCACCCAGGGGCACCGTCCACGCACCCAGGGGGC